>NC_137977.1:34696672-34781672 GCF_963924665.1 Micromys minutus | reverse complement strand
TAAAGATTTCTGACAATATATTCTATCATATTCTTTCTGTTCTTCCAGTTCCTCCCATTTCCTTCCCACTTAAGATTGTATGCTCTTTCTTTATTTTTTTAATTGAACAACTTTATTTTAAAAAACCAAGATAAAGGTGCAGATTTTAAAAGCATTTTTATATAAAAGTATATGAATACATTTTTGTCAGTACTTGATTTTTTTAAAGGTTTGATCGTATGCCTTAAAATCCTATTAGTTACAATGAGCATAAAGTACATGTAAAACAAGATGTAACCTGGAAATAGTCAAATTTTTCTTGATGTGTGAAGATAAAGCATAATGATTTTTCATTTTTTTTTTGGCCTTTGTTTTCTTGAACTTCATATAGTCTGTAAGTTGTTTCTGGGGTGTTCAGTCATTTTTGGGGTTAGTATCAAATTATCAGTGGCTACATATTATGTCTAGGCCTTCATTCCTGGATCTCCCTTGTATGCTCTTTCAAAAACAACAAAACCAAAAAAGAAAATCCCCCTCAATACAAATGAAAATCAAAACAAACAAGCAAAAGACAATAAAACAAATGGTGCTAAAACAAAATGAAACAACCATAAAGGCCCATGATAAACAATGCTGAGTCTGTGTTTTGTTGGCCAACCACTCTTAAGTTTGGGGCTTGCTGTAGATCGTGGTTGATATGTCACACAACACTCCAGTGATTATCCCCTTTCAGTCTACAAATATTTTTTTTGATTATGACTATGAGCCCATATCTGTTTCCTCAACTCAGTGTTGGGAGCCCATCTGCCTTCAACCTGAGTAGGTCTTGTCCTTCTCTGTGTTTTGTTTTTTGTATGTATAAGATACTTTTTTTTAGACTCCTCTATCATCTATGGCTCTTTCAATCTTCATAGCTCCTATTCCATATAGATACCTGAGTCTTAACGATAGGAGTTTAATGAAGTCTCATTTAATACAGATTAATGCAACGTCTATCTTATTCTATACATGGTCCAGTTGTGAGACTCTATTTTAATTGGTATCTATCACAAAAAGTTTTTCTGATATGTGTTGATTGAGTGACTTAAGATATATCATTAGGAGTCATTTTATTTCTATGTCCTTTAGCAAAATATTAATAGATTTTCTTTTAGGTCTATGACCTACCTGTTTTTAAACATTTCTGATAACTTTAGTGGGTTAGGCATAGGTTCTTTCTCATGTAACAGATATTAAATCTAATTATAGAATTATTAGTTACATGTGTGCCACTATAGCACCAATATAAGTGGGGCCTCATAATTTTTCTGCCTACAAGATATGCTGGGACAAAGGTGGCTCTTCATATGTCTATCATATCACTGAAGAGGACAAAAAGGCAACCTATAGAATAGGCAAAAAACAGTCATCTACTCCACGTCAGATAGATAGCTAATTTCCAAAATATTTAAAGAATTCCAGAAACTAGACATAAAAAAATAATGAAAACAACAAATAACCTAATTTGAAAAATGGGGTAAAATTTTAAAGACAGAACTCTCAACAGAAGAATTTCAGATGGTCGAGAAGCACTTAAAGAAATATTCAATTTGCTGAGGAATCACCAGACTGATTTCCAGAGTGGTTGTAACAGCTTACAACCCCACCAACAGTGGAGAAGTGTTCCTCTTTCTCCAAGTCCTTGCCAGCATCTGCTGTCATCTGAATGTTTGATCTTGGCCAATCTGACTGGTGTGAGGTGGAATTTCAGGGTTGTTTTGATTTGCATTCCTCTGATGATTAGGGATTTTTTTTTTTTTTTTTTTTTTTTTAGAAAGCCAGTTTATTTCTAAGACTCTGTCACAAACTTTAGCGGGTACCAATAGTCACCTGCCATACTCGCACCACGTTGTCTGTATAGCCAGTAAACAGAGTCTGGCCATCAGCAGACCATGTCAAAGAAGTACTCTTGGGGTGGCTCTGCCTTGCTGCTGGTGCTGATAACTTCTTGCTTTAATCAATCTACAATGATCTTGCCCTTTAAGTCCCAGATCTTGGGGCCAATGGCAGCACAGAGACAGTAGCGGTTGGGGCTGAAGCACAAGGCGTTGCTGATGTCCCACCATCTAATGTGTAAAGGTGCTTGGCTCCGTTGAGATCCCACAGCATAGCCTGGCCATCCTTGCCCTCAGAAGCACAGAGGGATCCATCTGGAGAGACGCTCACTGTGTTCAGGTAGCCGGTGTGGCCAATGTGATTGGTCTTTAGCTTGCAGTTAGCCAGATTCCACACCTTGACCAGCTTGTCCCAGCCACAGGAGACAATGATAGGGTTGCTGCTGTTCAAGGAGAAGCGAACACAGGACACCCATTCTGAATGACTCTCATCCTGGACAGTGTACTTGCAGACACCCAGAGTATTCCATAACATTATCTCCTGGTAGTGCCCATTGTGAGATCCCAGAGGCGCAGTGTTCCACCCCAGGAGCCTGAGAGGACAAACTGACCACCAGAGGAGATAACAACATCGTTAACGAAGTGGGAATGACCTAGCAGAGCACGCTGCGGTATGCCATAGTTGGTCTCATTCCTGGTCAGCTTCCACTTGATGATGGTCTCAAGACGCCGACAGAATCATGTCCGGGGATTGCGGTGTGATGGCAATCTGTGTTACCCATCCATTATGGCCCTTAAGGGTCCCACGAAGTGTCATCTGCTCCATCATGGCTGCAGCTGATGTGAGTGTCACCGCAGCGACAAGGATAGCACCGGATATCTCAGGGAGCTAAAGACCAGAGCAGCCACCACCACGACCCTGCAGAGAAAAGCATTTCTTTAGATGCTTCTCAGCCATTTGATGTTCCTCAGTTGAGAATTCTTTGTTTAGCTCTGTACCCCATTTTTAATAGTATTGTTTAATTCTCTAGAGTCTAGCTTTCTGATTTCTTTTTATATATTGGATACTAGTCCCCTATCGGATGCAGAATTAGTAAAGATCTGTAGGTTGCCATTTTGTCTTCTTAACAGTGTCTTTAGCCTTACAGAAGCTTTGCAAAACGCTTTGTTCCAGAGAGGGAACTTTTTCCCAATGTAGGTGAATGACAAGGCAATGGGGTGGAGAGGGGGATTAGAAGGGAGTGCATCTTTGTGAAGGCAACTGGAGGGAGTGGGGTGATGGAAACAGGACTGGATAAAGGGATAACATCTCAAATGTAAATACAGAGTATCTAATAAAGAAAGGAAAAAAAAGGAATAGTCAAATCTCTAGTTATCAGGGAAATGCAAATGAAAATGGCTTACACCAGTCAAAATGACAAAGATCAAAAACAGAAATGATAGTTCATTCTGGTGAAGATAAGGAGCAAGGAAAATGTTCCTTACTGGTGGGAGGGGAAATTTGTACAAAAACTTTGGAAATCAATGTGGTGGTTTGTCAAAAATAAAATGATCTACCTCAAGACCTAGCTCTACTACTTCTGGGCATATTCCCAAAAGACACTTAACCTATCACAAGGATACTTGGTCAACTAAGTTCATAGCAATTTCATTCATAATAACCCCAAATGAAAACAATCTGGATGCCCCTTGAGCAAAGAATGGTTAAAGAAAATGTGGTACTTTTTTATATGATTGAGTATTACTCAACTCTTTGAAAATTAACACTAGGGAATTTTCAGGCAAATAGACAAAAGTAGATAGAACATCATCCTGAGTGAGGTAATCTAGACCCAGAAAGACAAACATTGTATGTATCTACTTATAAGTGGACATTAGGTTTAAACTAAAGGATAGTCAAGTACAATCCACAGGTCTGGAGAGTATAATTAACAAGAATGACTCACGTGGGGAACATATGAATCTCCCTGGGCAGGGGAAATAAAATAGACATAATGGATGGACTGGGGCTGTGAAGGTATGGGAAGCATTGCCAATCAATGTAGGGGTCCAGTGATAGAAGGAGTAGCAAATAGAAATGACAGGTACATTTGGGGGATGAGAAAAAAACACAGTACAATAGAAAATTCATGAAATTTACAAGAGTGACTCTAGCTAAGTCTTCTAGTAAGGGTGAATTTAAGGAGACTGAACCAGGCAGCACCTATAACTATGCCAGACATCAGTGGAAAGACTGGGAACACCAACTCAGTCACAAACCTTTAGATCTACAAATTTTCTTGCCTGCAAGATACACTGGGAAAAAAGGTGGTTCAGAAATTGGTAAAGTGGCTAACTAAAGACTACTTCTGCATGAGGCCTATGCTCGAAGAGGAATGTCACCCCTGACACTGCCTGAAAAGCCAGGAACCAGAGGCTGGAAAGCCCAAACGCCTAAGATTTTACCCAATGTGATCAGAAATAAAACAAGAAACCAAGGAAGGAAGAAAGAAAGAGGGAAACAGGGAGAGGGAGGGAGGAAAAGCAAAAAGAAAGAAAGAAGGAAGGAAGAAAACAAGGAAGCAGGAAGGAAGGAAGGAAGGAAGGAAGGAAGGAAGGAAGAGGCAATACAAATATTCCTAATGATAGTCTGCTATCTTCTCAGACAGAAGCCTAGCATAATTGTCATTAGAGAGGCTTCATCCAGCAGCTGGTAGAAATATGCAGAGACCCACAGCCAAACATTAGGCAGAGCTCAGGAATTTGTGCAGAAGATGAGTAAGATGGATTATACTAACCAGAGATGGCAAGGACACCCCGAGAAATCCCACAGAATTAACAACCTGGGTTAATGGGAAATTCCAACCATAAATCCTACATGGTCAAACTGAGGCACTCTGTATACATGTTTTTGTTGTGTATCTTCATTTTCTTATAGGAATTTTAGCAGTAAGAGCAGGGACTGTCTCAGACTCTGTTTTCTGGCTTTTGAACCCTTTCCTCTAACAAAAGAAAAAGAAGAAAATTGCACATACACATACCAAGTGAAGATGTCACTCCCCTGCCTGCACACAAGGTTTGATATCAGTATTAAACTGTAAGATAGCTGTAGTTCCACAGTCTCATAATCTCAGGCAGGAGGATGACCAATGTGAAACTAATGTGCTATTTCAATAGTCATCCCAATACCAAGCAGCATCATATAACAAAAGCTGCTCTCCTCAAAACTAAAACTTCAACAACAACAACAATAAAGTTAAATTTAATGGTAGACAGTTTCAATTTTCACAGTTAGCCCCACTTCTCATTTTAGGGTTTAAAATCTACAGATTGCAAAATTATATCTTGTTCTTTCCTGAAGAGCATCAAAAACCTTCTTTTACTTAGGATTTCATAGTATGATATTTTACAGTTATAGAATTCAAGCAAGTATGCATAGCTAAACAATTGCCTTAAAATGAAGGTACATTTTTCCAGCTTTTATTTCCATATACTTTTTTTTCCTTGAATACATCTTGCTGATTAATTTCTTTTAAAAAATGGAAGCAGTGATTTGCATTGAGGTAGGCCAGGCATTTCCAACTGACAGCAATAACCTGGATAACTAAATCCATCAGAGGCATCCTGATTTGGATGTGCTATGCCATGTTTTCATTTCCTTTTGGTAAAAGAGGTCACTGTGTCCAATTGCAATGCCTTCCAGCCCAGAGGAGGTTGGAATGTTATTCACCACATAGTAAGATGTATCAGGGCAGTTTATTGAAACAAAGTATAGGGTCTCAACCTCTTTTGACACTTCAGAAAAATTTATCTGGAGACAGAGAGACAATGCAGAAAGAGGACAACTAAACTAAAAGTAACTAGAACTCATCTGTCAAACCCACATTTTGTGTTATGTTTTCTTGTGTGTGCTGAATTGAAATTATTTAGAAAGCTGAAAGAATAATAAGATACCTTTATACTGGCTCAGTAATTGATTATAATATAAAAGCATTTGTGAAGGATGCATATGCTATGAATCAAAGTTATGTCTATAAATTGTTAAATTGGCTGCACATGATAACTCAAGATAGCTAAAGCATGAGATCAACAGATGCTTTTTATTTTAGATACAAGAAATGTGCATGAACTTAATAATAACAAGAGAAGGTCTTTAAAGCTCACCCTAAATACTATAAATCAACTTCAACCTTGGAGGGAAATGTTTTCAAATGTCTTTGTTAAGTACACATGACACTCTCAGAGTCAAGGTTCTGTTTTAAAATGATAAGAAAAAATGAAGACAAAAATAAAATGTCTGTAATCTTTCCCAATGGGATTCCAGGGATCAAAATCAGGAAAGCAAGTGAACAGTACTGAGATAAGAAAATCAGTTATAAGCTCTACAATGCAGTTGCCCCTTGCATACTGCACCATCGAGGCTTAGCTGGTCTACAGCATGGAGACCGAGAGATGGTTATAAGAAATAGAATCCACTCTTACACATTCGAGCTGGTTATAGCTCAGTGGTATCAGTATGTAACGCTAAGAATTTTTTCTGAGCAAGTGGAGTCATGGAAATGTGCTTTCCTGAAATAAAATATCAGTAGTTTATTATTAATATTATTTAACATGAGAATCAGAAAGAGAAGTTAAGAAAAAAAGTAAAATGTTCTCCAAAATGAGACTGATCAAAAAAAAAAAGAAAAAATGTAAGAGCTGATCAAATAATGTAACAGCTCTTACACAGTTTTATCAAATGGAAAAAAAATGCCATTGTAAAATAGAATTTGTTTTAATCACATTTTTTAATTTTATCTTCAAAATATTTTAAAGGTTGTAATTTGCCTATTAAATTTATCAGGATGTTTTCAGAGCATACAGTAAATTCATACTAGTAGTCTGTATATTCTATTGTTTACTTAAAATTATTTACATTTTATTTTGTAAATTATTTGTCTCCATGTATGTAACTGCATCAACTCTATCACATATACCCCACATGGTATTATGGAACAGAAGAGGATGTTTGATCTCCTGGTATTAGAGTCCATCACATTCTTATTGTGAAATCATTTACTTTTGTTTCCTTCCAAGTATGTTCAGAATAAAAGCCTTTGGGATTAATACTACATTTAGGGTCAAGAAGGTTTTTTTGTTTGTTTTTAGTTTTGTTTTGTTTTTTAAAGTTATTTGATATCCCCTTTCTTTCATTTAATGTAAAATATATCTTGGGAGACCACCTGAATTGTTGAGAAGTCACAGAAATAATTAAAATAACAATGTCAGAAAAGTGACCACTTCTGCCCAAATGTTTTATTTTGCACCCTAAAAATAATGACCTATTTGAAGAACTTTGGTAAATATTTTATAAATTTTATTTTATTGTTAATTATCGGAATATGGGGGGAATGATGTCTGAAGAATTTATAAAATGAGAGGTCATGTTATTACCAAGTTACTTTCTCTAGATAGCTTGCATTTATTACTAGCTAAGTCAGGTTAATCTTAGATTTTGACTTTTGTTAATAGTCCAATATCTTCCAGTTTTTAATTTTTTTCTTTAAAAGTTCTCTCTCTCTCTCTCTCTCTCTCTCTCTCTCTCTCTCTCTCTCTCTCTCTCTCTCTCTCTCTCTCTGTCTTTTCACACCCCCCGTGTGTGTATGTTATGTGTGTATGTGTGTGTGTACATGTGTTGATGCTCACAGAGGCCAGAAGAGGGCATTGAATCCTCTAGACCTCAATTCAGAGGTAGGTATGAGCCACCTGATATGGATGCTGCTGGAATCTGATTTCTGATCCACTGGTGGGCATCAAGATTCTTAACTATTGAGCCGCCTCTACAGTACTCCACCTTGGAAAGCCTTACCTGATTTCACTTCAGTTGAGGCTCTCTTCTCTTGATTATTTAAAAACAACACTAATTAGTGGTATGTACGCACTAATTATGCATGTGTCTGTGTGTTTGTGTTTGTATGTGTGTGTGTATTCCCACTGGTTTGTCCTCCCACACTTCCATATTTAGGTGGTAAGTTCTTGTTATATTCTACTATTCTCTTCACAAAACTATATGGTGCAGTTAATCCATATGTGGGTTTAGTTGATTTATAAATCAGTTATAAGTTAGCTTTAATCCTACATCGAGAATGTAGGGTGTGAATTAACCACCACTGCGAATGATGCTCCAGTGAGCCAGCATGAGTTATGCCAGTGTGAAGAGAAACAGAACTTTAAGTTCTGAGTGCATTTAGTATTCAATAGGACATTGCCTTGACCTTTTCCTGTCTTGTCTAAAGGTGCCTTGTATGATTGCATGGTTCACTCTGAGTTATTCTACTATGATCTCATAAATCATGTATCTTCAGACTAAAAGAATACAAAGCAAACAGTCTAAAATTGTGCCACTTTCTTTTATTTAAAAAGCACAATTAGAGTAAGTTTCCCAGATGCAAGCAACTAGACATTTACAAAGCTCAATATACAATAACCTAAGATAAACATGGGCTATGTGAAATTTTGACCATGAGTCTGGTAGTGTGAGAGCAGGTTAAGATACAGGTAAAGATAGTGAACCCTCAGAATAAGAGAAAACGCCTAAGCATTACTGTCTTGATCTTTAGACCTGTAACATGAAATCAAAATTACAGCATTTAAGACTCAGTCCCAGCTATATATGCTGCAACCGCTGAGGCAGAATTCCATTGAGATATGATTATATACCATGGTGTCCCCTGCCTGGATTATGGCAAACAATCCTGGTTTATGGTGTCTAAGATAAGGAAATAGCTGACAATTTACAGGGCTTCTCATATAGTTATTTCTCTTTGAAACAGACAAGCAGATAGTTTATTTTTAGAAATGAGAGTTTTTGTATTTTACAAAGATTTATTATATATGTGTGTTTGTGTGTGTGTGTGTCACTTAAGTACACTATCATGTCATCGGCAAAGAGTGATGTTTTTATTTTTTCCTTTCCGATTTGTATCCCATTGATTTCCTTTTGCTGTCTAATTGCTCCAGCCAGGACTTCCAGTACTATGTTTAATAGGTAGGGGGAGAGTGGGCAGCCTTGTCAAGTCCCTGATTTTAATGGGATTGCTTCAAGTTTCTTACAGTTAAGTTTGATGTTGGCCATTGGTTTGCTGTATATTGCTTTTATTATGTTTAGGTATGGACCTTGGATTCCTGTTCTTTCTAGGACTTTTAACATGAAGGGGTGTTGAATTTTGTCAAATGCTTTCTCAGCATCTAGTGAGAGGATCATGTGATTTTGTTCTTTGAGTTTGTTTATATGGTGGATTACATAGATGGATTTCCTTATATTAAACCATTCCTGCATTCAGGGGATGAAGCCTAATGGTCATGATAAATGATCATTTTGATGTTTTCTTGGATTTGGTTTGCAAGGATTTTGTTGAGTATTTTTGCATCAATGATCATAATTGAGATTGGTCTGAAGTTCTCTTTCCTTGTAGGGTCTTTGTGTGGTTTAGGTATGAGGGTTATTGTAGCCTCAAAAAATGAGTTAGGTAGTATTCCATCTGATTCTATCTTGTGGAATAATTTGGAGAGTATTGGGGTTATATCCGCAATAAATGTCTGATAAAATTCTGCACTGAACCTGTCTGGACCTGGGCTTTTTTTTTTTTTTTTTTTTTTTTGTTTGGGAGGCTTTTGATGACTTCTTCTATTTCTTTAGGTGTTATGGGATTATTTAGATGGTTTACCTGGTCCTGTTTTAACTTTAGGATCTTGTATCTGTCTAGGAATTCGTCTATTTCCTTCAGATTTTCCAGTTTTGTTGAGTATAGGCTTTTTTAGTAGGATCTGATGATTTCTTGAATTTCCTCAGTTTCAGTCATTATTTCTCTACTTTCCTTTCTGATTTTGTTAATTTGGATACTGTCTCTTTGCCCTCTAGCTAGTCTGGCTAAGGGTTTATCAATCTTGTTTATTTTCTCAAAGAACCAGCTCTTGATTTTGTTAATTCTTTGAATGGTTCTTTTTGTTTCTCTACGGTCTATTTCTGCCCTAAGTTTGATTATTTCTTGCCATCTACTCCTCTTGGGTGTATCTGCTTCCTTTTGCTACAGCTTTCAGCTGTGCTGTGAAGTTGCTGGAGTTTGCACTCTCCAGTTTCTTTTTGTAAGCACTGAAAACTCTGAGTTTCACTCTCTGTACTGCTTTCATTACATTCCATAGGTTTGGGTATGTCGTGTTTTCATTTTCATTGAATTCTAGAAAATCCTTAACTTTTTTTTTAGTTATTCTTTGACCCTGCTATTGTTTAATTGAGCACTGTTTAGTTTCCATGTGTATATTAGATTTTTGTTGTCTTTGTTGTTATTAAAGATCAGCCTTAGACCATGGAGATCTGAAAGGATGCATGGGAGTATATTGATGTTCTTATATCGATTGAGGCTTGTTCTGTGTCCATTTGTGTGGTCAATTTTTGAGAAAGTGCCATTAGGTGCTGAGAAGAAGGTGTATTCTTTTGTTTTAAGATGATATGTTGCATAGATATCTATTCATTCTAGTTGGTTCATAGTCTCTGCTAGTTTTACAGTGTCCTTGTTCAGTTTCCATTTCCATGATCTATCCATTGGTGAGTGCTGGGTATTAAAGTCTTCCACTATTATTGTGCTGGATAAAACGTTTTTTTTGAGCTTCAGAAGAGTTTATTTTATGAACATGTGTGCTTTTGTATTTGGAGCATATATGCTAAGGATTGAGAGTTTTTTCTAACAGATTTCCCTTGTACTGAGTAAAAAGTAGAGCTAAACAAATCATTTTCAGTTGAGGAACACCGAATGGCCGAGAAATATCTGAGGAAGTGCTTGACATCCTTAGCCATCAGGGAAATGCAAATCAAAACAACCCTAAGATTCCACCTCACACCAGTCAGATTGGCCAAGATCCAAAACTCAGATGACAGCAGATGCTGGCGCGGCTGCGGAGAAAGAGGAACACTTCTCCACTGTTGGTGGGGTTGCAAGCTAATACAACCACTCTAGAAATCGGTCTGGCGATACCTCAGAAAATTGGATATAGTACTACCTGAAGACCCAGCTATTCCACTTCTGGGCATATACCCCAGAGACACTTTAATACACAACAAAGATATATGCACCACAATGTTCATAGCGGCTCTATTTATAATAGCCAGAAGCTGGAAGGAACCCAGATGTCCTTCAGAAGACGAATGGATACAAAAATTGTGGTACATATACACAATGGAATACTACTCAGCCACCAGAAACAATGACTTAACCAAATTCTTAAGAAAATGGCTGCATCTAGAGAAGATCATCCTGAGTGAGATAACCCAGTCACAAAAGAACAGACATAATATGCAGTCACTGATAGTGGGATGCTAACCCCAGAGGCTTGCACTCCCCCAGAAACAACTCACAGACTGTATGAAGTCCAAGAAATAAAGAAAACAAAAAATATACATATATTCACAAAACAAGAAGACTTTGACTATTTCCATGTTGCGTTTTGTTTTGCATGTACTTTACGCTATTGCAACTAGTAGGTTTTCAATGCATACTGTCAAGCCCTTGAAAAAAATCAAGTACTGACTAAAAAACATATTCACATGGTTTTATGTAAGATTTATTTTAATGTCTGAAAAAACAGTACTGACAAAAATGTATAATTTTAAGCAAAAAATGTTTAAAATCTGTACATTTATCTTTGTTTTGCAAAATAAAGTCGTTTAAAAAAAAGTGTCCTTCCTTATATTTTTTGATAACTTTTGGTTGAAATCTACTTTATTCGATATTAGAATGACCACTCCAGCTTGCTTCTTGGGGCTATTTGCTTGAAATTTTTTTTCCCAACCTTTTGCTCTTAGATAGTGTCTGTCTTTTTCTCTGAGATGGGTTTCCTGTATGCCGCAAAATGCTGGGTTTGTTTATGTATCCAATCTGATAGCCTATATATTTTTATCGGGTAGTTGTGTCCATTTATGTTAATAGATATCAAGGAATAGTGGTTTCTCTTTCCTGCTATTATTGCCTTTGTAGGTTGAATTGTGTCTGTGTGTTTTTCTTCCTTGGTTTTCTTGCTTAGAAGTTTTCTTGTTTTTACTATGATGTGGTTCCCCTCATTGTACTGGGTTTTCCACCTATAATTCGTTGTTGTCCTGGTTTTGTGGTCATATATTGTGTGAATTATTTTTGACTTGGATTATCTTCATCTCGCCATCTATGGTGATTGATAGTTTTGCTGGGTATAGCAACTTGGGCTACTTGTGTTCTCTCAGGGTCTGAATAATGTCTGTCCAGGCTCTTCTAGCTTTCATAGTCTCTGTTGAGAACTCGGGTGTGATTCTGATTGATCTGCCTTTATATGTTTCTGACATTTTTCCCTTACTGCTTTTAGTATTCTTTCTTTACTTTGGGCACTTGTTGTTTTGACTATTATGTGTCGGGAGGAATTTCCATTTTTGTCCAACCCATTTGGAGTTCTGAAGGCTTCTGTTATGCTCGTGGTCATCTCTTTCTTAAGGCTAGGGAAGTTTTCTTCTACAATTTTGTTGAAGATACTTATTGTGCCTCTTAGTGGATATTCTTTGCCCTCTTATATTCCAATTATTCTTATGTTTTGTCTTCTCATTGTGTCCTGGATTTCCTGGACATTTTGGGTTAGGAGCTTTTTGCTTTTTGCATCTTCTCTGACTGTTTTGTCTATGTTTTCAATGTTGTCTTTGGCCCATGTGACTCTTCCATCTCTTGTAGTGTGTTGGAAATGCTTGTGTCTGTGACTCCTGATTTTTTTTTTTTTTTTAGGATTTCTACCTCTTGGGCTGTCTTGTTAGTGTTTTCTTTATTGTGTCCATTTCCGTTTTAAATTCCTTCTTCCATTTCTTCATCTCTTTGGTTTCTGTTTTCTTCTAGACTTTGAGTTCTTTGAGTGTTTTTCTTGTTTCCTCTTTAAAAGTTACTGATTCTTTTTGCTTTCCCTCCCATTCTTGTTTAAGGATCTCTATCATCATCTTGAAGTAGGATTTTGTATTTGAGTCTTCTTTTTCTGGAGTGTTTGGGATTTTGCTGTTTCTTGTGAAGGAAATGCTGGGTTCTAGTGTTGCCAGGTTGTCTTGGTTTCTCTGGGGTACGTTCTTTTACTTTTCTTTTGCCATGTTTTTGTCAGTGATTGATTCTCGCCTTTCACTTGTACCTGCCCTGTGTCCCTGGATCTCTGCTGTTCCTGGTGGGGAATGATCCAATCGCCTGTTGTGCACCCCAAAAGCCACAGGATAGGAACAGAAGGCCCAATGCCAGGTTCCTGGGTCCCTGGATCAAGCAGGGCAGGCATGCACTTTCTGTGTGCTCTGCTAAGATCTCTCTGCCCCCGGCTAGTCAGAACCCATTCTTACCCCATTGTCAGCAATCCTGTGTCTCTGGGTCTCTTCTCTTCCTGGTGGAGGATTGCCAAGTCGTTTTCTACAGACAATGGTGATTTTAAGTTATATAAAGTTCCGATAAGCTTCTGGAGAGATATATTACAGTTTTTCCAGAGGTTTTGAAGAGTTAGTTCCATGTCCCAAACTGAACACATAAGCAGACTATGAGAATAAACAATTGGTGCTATGCATGCCTACAAAAAAAAAATAGAGTTCAGAGTCCTTTAGATATCTTAAATTGGAAGGGGATGCCAAATTCTAGGTGAGACAACACCCTGGAAGATGCTTTGAACATATAACCTGGCTAGGATGGCTGAAAGACTAACTCAGAAAACAGTGAGATGACAAATATTTATAGATGCTATACAACAATATTTATATATATATTGTGTTATATTTTTACATAGTATATATGTATATATTGTGTACCACTTTTTTATAACACTTTTTTGAAGTATCTTTGAAGTATCTATTTCTAAATTAATTTTCTATGAAAAGAGAATAATAATATGGCTTAGATCAGCATTTAGGTTTAGGGTCTGGAAACTAATTAGGCATGACTAAGAGATAAGGCTATATTGCTTAGTGACTAAATTTAGGCTTTGAAATTAGACTTCCAGGTATTGCATCTCAAAGTCATCAATTAAAAGTTCCTTTGTCTTTGGCAACTTACCAATTCATATTTTATAATTTATTCATTTTAAAACTTGTTATGAAATAATCACATTATTATCACTAGATAAATAAATGTTAAATGAGGTAAAACAAATAATATTCACAACTCTATTTCAAACTGTAAGACTTCCAAAAATTATGAGCTGTTTAAGAAACATTCAGATAGATCAGGAATAAAAAGTCAGGAATAAAGTTAAGGGTAGATCCCGAAGTGGGTACATAGTTATTTGTAAATGAATAAAAGCATAACTGCAAATACAATTGAAGGCAACTAGCACACCCACCCTGAACTACCATATGCTCACTTCTACCCCAAACTTGATCATAAAAACCACAGTAGCTTTGAATGTGTTCATTTAATGAGCAGATCTCTGAAGAGCAGTCAAGTTAAATAAAACTGCTAGATAGGACTCTAATCCAGTCTGACATACAAAATACACCAGGAATGTGAGCTCGCAAAGTTATCAGAGAAGGAAGCTACCTGCAAGATGGAAAAAGGCTTTCAAATGTCACAAAACAAAAATCCTCCTGATGCTTTTAAAACTAGAGTCCAGGGTTGCAGTCTCTGAGAGAGAATACATTTCTGTTGTTTTAGACACACTGCCTGTGGTATTTGTTATGGCAGCCTGAGCTGATTAAATCAAGGCTCTGTTATTTCCCATTGTGTCTGCCAAATCCTTTCTTCATGCTCCTCTACACTGTTTAGTTCAACCATGTGCTGACCTTCACTGACTGTCTGATGGGTGTCCAGGCTCTATGGCTTACTTGCCTCCTATACCTTTTTCATTGCTATTAAACTCTGAGATGAGTATGTTTTTCTGTTTCTCTGAACTTTTTAGCTTCCCAATTGTTTTCTTAAAAGAAGCCAGATTGTCTGAGGTGAGTTCTGTTTTCTGTCAGGGCCTGCAAGAGGTAGGTAGATGGAAAATAAATGTATCCAAGGAGAATACCAAGTTCAGAGTGGAAGAATTAAGGAAGCTGGTAGTAATGTCCCTGTGCTTCAAATAGATCCTACCTAGAAGGATATAAGAACATTTTTAGGCAAACAGGCAATTTCAAAGTTTGCAGAGAAGTGAAGGATGCTCAGAAGCACAGTCACCAGGTTAAAGTCCAAGAAACAGAATATGCCTTTCCTGCAGGAGTCACCCCTAAGAGCATAAAGGTTAATAGGTCTTGGACTCTAGAGGTCGATTGCATCAGCAAGTTCATTTGTTTGGCAGTTGAACAAAGGAGGAAGTCTATAAAATGGAGAAAGTATTTCAAAAGATTGGTTCTCTAATTATGGGCTGTGCCTCTACTGGTTCTCCCCAAACACTTTCAGAAAATGTAAAAGAACCAAATTATTTTTTTATATTATATTAAAGCTGTGTCTTTCAATTGGCTTGGAAGTGAAATATATGGTGTTGATATGAAACTGGCAACTTGGTCAGTAACTGCTGGCATTTTAGCACTGGTGAGGTTACACACTGACCTAACTCAGTGGACACTATGTCCTTTATTGCACTTTGCTCAAGAATGCTCTTGATGAAATACAATTACTAATATTTTTATTAAATATGACTCTTGTGAGCATGTCATTTTGATACTATGGGTAGGGAGATGAGAAGTACACATAAAACACTTTCATTTATGTGATAGCTGACTAGGGGGTGCTTCTTGTTGAAATGTCAACTTGAATTTTCCATCGATGGAATTCTGACTTAAAAGAAGAGCTAGTAGGGAATGGGTGGCTCTTTTTACTTGGGTATTAACAGACATGGCCATAAAAATGAAAGAACTATCTCACTTCAAGGAAAGAATACATAATATACTTCAGATCAAAATGCTTTGTTAAGTTAAAAAAAAATGTAATATTAAAAACCTGCTTTGGAGGCATGAGTGGCTTTTTACATGTCTTTTCTGAAGATTTTTGTGGTATTAAAAATTGTTTCTGAGTATATTATAATGAACTATTAATCAGATTGGAAGTACTATATTATTTAATAAGTTAACATTTTTCAAAAAGACCATTAAAATTGGTGGGCAAACACTAAAATTCAACATAAATTCATATTCTGCAATATAAAACATTTGAAAATTTAATATAGTTTTAAAACCAGTACTGAATCAAATATCTAAAATTATTCTTCTTTGAAATGTGTTCTATCAAGGTATTCATAATTATCATTTAGGTAATACATCACATTTTCTTTTTTTCCACCTGTATCTTCTGAGCCTGTTTTGTCTTTATAAGCTTCAACTGCAGTAACACCTTTCCACAGACAAGCGGCAGAATGTGTCAGCAGTCTGTTGTCTTCTTTTATAGTGAATATTTATTTTTAAATATCTCAACTCTTCTTCAAATACAAGCTGTTTTCGATTTCTACTGTACTACCTTCACTAAACATGCTGAGACTATGCACATTTCGTATTTTGTTAACTGGTATAAAGTCTCTGATGTGCACAGGTTAAGTTAGCATCGTAACTACCCAGGGAAGACCTTTTGGGTAATTGATACATGCAGGTGAGACACACTGAAACCACTTTGGAGGAATTTTCACCCTTCTTCAAAGTGTTGACTGGCCCAGATGTCAGTGTTTAAGAATCACTGTAAAGATGACCACAGGAATAGAATGAGCACAATATGTAAGTATAATTCTAAAACGCTTCCAAGACACCATCTTAACAGGACAGAAGATTGTTCACTCAGCTCTAACTGCAGCAGTGAAGAAACCAAAATGGGAGCCTTTGCAGGGACTCAGTTGGAAAAAATGTAATTGTGTTCCCAGAGGTATTATCTATCTATCTCTCTATTTATCTCTCTACATATCTATCTATCAATATATCTACCTATCTCTCTGTCTATCTATCTATCTATCTATCTATCTATCTATCTATCTATCTATCTATCATAATTTTCCTTCCTTTCTTCCTACCTTTTTTCTTTCTTTCTTTCTTTCTTTCTTTCTCTCTTTTTCCTTTATTACTTTCTTTTTTTCTCTTTTTTTTAATAATTGTTTCCTCTTCATGTTGCCTATGTATGTATTTATGTGCTATCTATCTATCTATCTATCTATCTATCTATCTATCTACCTAACTTTCTATTTATCTACGTATCTATCAATAGTTCTATTTACCTATCATCTATCTAATCTATTCCCTATTCAATTATGTGAGAGAATGTGTGTGTGTAACACAACAATACATGCAGTGGTCTAAGGACAGTGTTTTGGGAGTCAGTTTTCATATTGCCTTTTACCACACCAAATCCCTTCTTGCTTCTAGTGCTGTGTTGGCTATTCCAGACTGTCATATGAGTTGTTGGGTAATTCTCCTGTCTCCATTCCCTACCTTGCCACAGGAGTGAGTGCTGGAATTACAAGTACACACCACAACTTACAGATAATTTGGTATGTTCAAGGAATTGAATTCAGGTCATCAACTGGGCATAAAAAAGTTAGACACTGAACCATGTTGGAGACCCAGGTCTGACAAGAAAGCCAGAATCTTAAGTACATAGTCATGAAGACATAAAGCAATATAATTTTATTTTTTTCTCTTTATTCTTATGTGATTTTATTGAGCCTAATAATATTGTTGACATAGCAGCTAAACATGTAAAACATTAGTTAAATAATGTAAGTATATGATGACAAAATTTCTATGTGAAACTATGGTTTTCAAATAATGTTAATTCCAAAATTTTTAATCATATTTTATCAGAAAGTTAAGTGAATGCAGTTGTTCTGAAAACTTTTTGTTTTAATAAAAATGCAGTGTTTGGGGAAAAATAAATCTTAGAAGCAAATCCAAATAGAAAAGAGTGAAATGAAAGTGTTATATGAAGAAAAGGGAAATGTTTCTACGGATGTTGTTTTTTCTCAACAAAGGAAGACAGTGTCTGATTTTATAATCCCCTGCCTCTGTCTGTAGCAACTGTCTGAGTCTGTTCCTGAAGACCTCTCTCCCACGCTTCTCCTGACCATCTGGAGTAGACTCTCTGTAACCAATCTATACCCTGTGACACTTCTTTTTCCATTTCAGGGTTTCCTGTTGTGTTTTTTTTTTTTTTTTCTATTTCTGACCTCTGACCTTCTCTCTAATAAAATAATCATGTTCCCCACTACTTTTCAAATGCTTAGTCATGCCCTCATTTTAATGGGGCTATTTGTAACCATTTCTACCTTCTGCCTAGTAATAGGATGAGATGCTGCCTATGAAATACTTCCTCATTTGAGCCTTACAGTTTTATGAGAATTCATGGTCACTGATTTAAGCTCAGTTATAAGTTATGATGGCATGACAAAGTAGCAGTCTTACCATTTTTATGAGCTGATGTGCAGAGCATGAAGGACTAATCCTACTTTATAATTTTAATACACTATAGAGTTTACAATCCACATGACTGTTTATCACCAGTGTCCCTTTTTTTAGAGCTTTCTACAACTGGGAGACACATTTTAAACACAAATAGCATTCTACTTTTGGTAGAGCTAAATGAAGTTGCTAAGTCGGTTGTAGTCATATATTCTAGAGCCTCTAAAGCTGAGGGAAATTTTCAGAAGATGTTTATTTTTAATTGTGTGTGTGTGTCTCTCTCTGTGTGTGTGTGTGTGTGTGTGTGTGTGTGTGTGTCTGTGTGTGTGTGTGTGTGTGTGTGTGTGTGTGTGTGTGTTTGGTAGGCACCTGTTGAGACCATAAGAATCCATGCAGCAACAGATAGGCTTTGAGACACCTGACAGGGTTCTGGTAAAAGACTTTAGTTTTCTTTAGGAGTAAGTGCCCTTGAAAATCAAACCATCTCTCCAGCCACACAAGATTTAATTCAGGGCCTGACTAGATGGTTTAGCACTGGCTAGGCACTGATTGTTCTGGAAATCCCACATTATTTTTTAGCACTCACAAGGTGGCTTACAAACATCTATATCCCCAGTCCGTGGGCATACAACTCCCTTTTCTGTACTCCACGAATATATGATTCACAGACACACATTCAGACCAATACCCATACACTTACAAATAAAATAAAAATGGACAAACTCAAGGATAATTTTTCCTCCATCTAATGTCACTCACAATTCTTTAAAATTCATATATAAATGTTGGTATGGCTTAGAGATACTAGTTTCTATTACTTAGAATCTTTTATAATTGTTTCCTTTGTGCAAAAATAACAAAACCCCAGTCATTTCATGATGTGTTGTTTGGGTTTATTAGCTATAACGAATGTATATAGTCTTATATATACTAAAATGAATATAGTTTTAGTTACAATTTTACTGCTGTGAACAGACACCATGATCAAGGCAACTCTTATAAAGACATTTAATTGGAGCTGGCTTACAGGTTCAGATGTTCAGTCCATTATCATCCAGGTGAAAAGATGGTAATACCCAGGCAGGCATGATGCAAGGAAAGCTGAGAGTTCTACATCTTCCTCTGAAGGCTCTGAGCAGAATACTGGCTTCCAGGCTGCTAGGATGAGGGTATTAATGCCCAAGTTCATGGTAACACACCTACTCAAATGAGCCTACACCTCAAAGTGCTACTCCCTGGGCAAAGCATATGCAAACCATCACATATTTATTATAGTTTTAGAAGATGGGGCAGAAACTTGATGAAGAAATGTCAAAATCTGTAAAGCACTCAAAGAAAGTCTCCTACCAATAAATAGCAAAATTTATACAAGAGGTGAAATGAAAGCATCATGAATACTTAATTAACTGAGTATCAATAAGTTTCAAACATTACTAGGAATATTTGAAAGGTATAAATCCCTTGCCTGTATTCCAAGTTAGTAGAGTTAATAAAGTGGAATTAAGGAAGCAACAAATAAATATACGTTGGTAGAGGAAAAAATTAATTTAATACTCAAGGGAATAAAAGTGTATTCTAAGAGAAATAGTAATCATTGGCATAGGTTATTGAGAATTAGCTAGAAGATAATTCCATTTGAAACATGAATAATAGAGAAGTGTCTGTTTCCTTTGTGTATGTCCCTAGAAATCATATATGATGGATAATGTCTTAATGGCATATGCCTGTGCCACTGAGACAACAGAAAATGTTCAACAAGTACTGTGCCAATGATTGCTTTGTGGACATATTTTACTTTAAGTTATCTGAAGTGAATATTGGATAAATGCAGAACACGTGATACTGTAAGTCAGTCAGTTCTTTCAAGCAATGAATACAAGAACCTTTTTCTATCCAAAACTGTTGAATCATTTTAAGGGAAGTCATGCCATACCTGAGAACATGGAATAAATAAAGTATTTTAAAAAATGTGTTCACTCAATTAAGACTTAAAGTAATTAGGTGAAAGAAACAGCTTTTGTGTTCTTGATCAATTATAGTTTTGATTGGGATGAGGATTGTTGCAGTAATACTGAAGTCTCTTTGTTTAATTTTGTCCAGTACTTTTGGCAATGTACGTGCAGTGAAAAAGTATTGTATGCAGACCACCACTTGAATTTGTTGAATATGCTGTCTTTTATCTACTGGATGGTTTTGGCTTTTTAGTCAAAGATCAAGTGGCAGTAGGAGTGTGAGTTTTACTCTGGGTGGCCTGACTTTCTCTTTACCAATACCATGTGGTTTTTATCATCATTGCTCTAAAGTAGAGCATCAGGTCGGGGATAATGATTCCTCCACAAGTTCTCTTATTTTTGAGAATATTTTTCACTGTTATGAGTTGTTTTGCTATTCCAGATGCATTTGAGAATTGTTCTTTCTATCTCTATGAAGAACTAAGTTGGAATTTTACATTGAACCTGTAGATTACTTTCAGCAAGATGGGCATTTTTACTACATTAATTCTGCCTATTCATGGGCATGGGGGATTTTTCCATCTTCTGAGGTCTTCAATTGCTTTCTACAGAGCCTTGAAGTTCTTATCATACAGATCTTTCATTTGCTTGGTTAGAATTACATCAAGGTATTTTATATTATTTTTTACTATCATGACAAGTATCATTCCCTAATTTCTTTCTCAGCCCCTGTATCCTTTGAGAAGAGAAAGGCTACTGATTTGTTGAGTTAATTTTATATCCAGCCACTTTGCTGAAGTTATTTATTAGCTGTCAGAGATGGAGATCTCTAGTGGAAATTTTCCGGTCACTTAAGTATACTATCATATCATCTACATATGATGGTATCTTAACTTTTTCCCTTCAAATTTGTTTCCCTTTGGCCTCATTTTGTTGTCTAATTGCTCTGGCTAGATCTTTGAGTACTATGTTGAATAGATAAGGAAAGAGTAGGCAGCTTTGACTAGTCCCTGATTTTAGACAGGAGTTTGGCTCAGTGGTCCCCTAAGAGGTTCTGCCAGAACCTGACCAATACAGGGACGATTCTCAAAACCACCCATTGGGTTGAGCATTTGAACGCCAATGGAGGTGTTAGAGGAAGAACTGAGGGAGCTGATGGATTTTTATACCTATAAGAAGAACATCAGTGTCAACCACCCAGACTCCCCAGAGTTCCCAGTGATTAAACAACCAACCAAAGAGTACAAGAGGAGGGTCCCATGATTCCATCTGCATATGTAGTAGAGAGTGGCCTTATGTGACATCAATGGGAGGGGAGTCCCTTGATCCTTTGGAGGTTTGAAGCCCTGACATAAGTAAATGCTAGGGAGGTAAAGTAGGAGTGGATAGGTGGGTAGTAGGAGAGCACCCTCATAAAAGCACTGAGAGGAATTGGGTTTGGGGAGGAAAAAATGGGAAGGAGAATAGCATTTCAAATGCAAGTAAGTAAGTAAGTAAGTAAGTAAGTAAATAAATAAATAAATAAATAAATAAATAAATAAATAAACAAGTGTTGCAGGAAGTAAAAAAAAAAAAAAAAAAAAAAAAAAGAGCTGTGGGCCACTGAGCAGGATCTGGTGGGCCATGCTGTTTCCCTACCATGTGTTGTGCAATACCCCACAGGCAATACCCCAGAGACCACAAGTTGCTCCCAAGCACTCTCAGATTCAAGTGGCCCATGCCCTCTTCTAGCTTTCTCCCTGCCAGCATGGAACTTGCTCACATTCCTCACAGCCCTGTAATATCATGACTCAATAATCACTGATTTATCAGTCAGATAAATCATTTATATGTTAAATTCTCAATCCACAATAAATCCACACAATAAGCTTGCAACCATTTGACAAAGATGTAAACCACCCACTTAAATAAGAAAAATTGACCTATAGAATCTCCTGAAAATATTCATATCTACCTATCATCAACTCAGATCACCTGGGTCCAAATCCTCTTCCCTGGCTCCATGTTAATTCTCATTTTGTTCTTCTCCTCCTCCCTTCTTCCTAGACTTCTCACCTTCTACACTTCCTTCTCGTCCAATGATAGTCTGGTGCCCAGCTGCATAATGACATCATCCTACCAAAAAAAATAGATAAATAAAGGTATTTTACTTTATTCTATGCTAATTGTACTTGAAAACATAGTAATTTGGTCTGTAGTAATGGAGAATAAATGACACATGTGCTCTTTGAAATAATAAAGGTCAAACATAATGTGCATCAGTTCCCATAATACTCCAATCAAGAAGATCTATCCCATCGAGTTCTTTTGTGCATATGTTATAGACAATTGTTATAAGTCAGATCCAAGCATAGGATTCCATAAGAATGTGCATGCTAAAAGATTAAGATGGTCAAAATATATTATGCACATATATAAAAATTTTAAAAATCAGTTAAAATAATCTTGTCTTCTTAAATAAAATATTATACATACTGAGTCAAAGAGAAGATACAGTCTAGACAAATATAAGAACCCATAGCCTGAAGTGGCCTTCTCTGATAAAGTAATGTATTACTTCCTCTAAAGTACAAGCTTTATCATAGTTTACAGCTTTCAAAATATACTCTCATTTGGACATATCAAAGTGTTTGTGGCATGAAGACTCTTTCTTAATGTTCATTCTTGCACTGTGGAGAGCAAGTATATGAAACAGTTTGCCATCCTTGTTTGGGGTAAAGCAGGGCTGGTTTGGTCTGTCCTTTCTGGATTTATGTACAAAGTCTTTTCTTTTTATCATTCTTAGAAACAACTCTTTCTTGTGTTTAGGAGTCCACAGCACTCTGATATTTGGAGATAACAGACGGAAGGTAGAGATGGAGCATCTGAAACTCAGTAGCTTCCTTAAAGGGCTCTGCTCTACTTTCTTCAGAACCACATGAAGGTACAACCTGAAGACTGGCACACTTTCACCAGTTTTCTTTGCATTTGGTTTGAATTGACTTCAGTAAGAAAGTAAACTTTTCCTTGAATGCACATTGATATTGACCTCAATAAAACTAATGTTCTGTTGCACAGGCCAGATAATCCTACGCTGTTAACTTCTCTAGCGAACCAACATGGCTTACTTATTTTTCTGTTTTCTGCAAATGTGTACTTCTGAGGAAGCCCCGAGGCATAGTCTTATTTTTTCCCCTGGGAAAGAATTAAAATAAACAGAGAACCTGGTAGCTGTTACCAAATTCCTAGCTAGAGGAATCAACCAATATTCAAGCATGTGAAAAATTTTTAGATATGATTGAAAAAACTATGTAGTATATTGGCCCTGCAAGTTTTTACCCACTAATACTTTCTGCTCCTGTTGGCAGAACACAGGGTCTGATAGATCATCAGTGTTCATCATAAGTCCCTTACACTTCTTGTTTTAGAATGGAAGGACTATTGGTCAATATCCTTTTTTATGTCCTTGTGTCTGAATCCAGATCCAAAATACCCTTGATTTTTATTATTATTATTAATTATTATTATTATTATTATTATTATTGCTGTTGTTGTTATTTACATTGGAACTAATGGTCATGCAGCATCACTGAAAAATTAGACTTGATGTCATCTGTATCCCAAAAGATAATTAAATGTCATTTAATACAAGTGTTAGAGAGCAGAGGTAGCATCAGCTATTTCTCAGCGCCTGACAGAATGATGGCACTATATGCTGTGTAAGTAAAACAGATTTGGTAGAACAGTTTCAATTATGTACCCAAAGGAAGATTTTGTACCAAATGTAGCCTCATCAAATGCAGTTCACTGGGTCTGAAAGCAGGGTGGAAATGTAGTGGAACCAGGAATTGCAGACCATGTAATTTGAAAATGTTCATCATCAAATATACTTTGAAGGTTCTAGACAGGGGCCAGCCTTGTCAAATAAGTTACCATCAACTAAATCATATCACATTGTACTAAGCACAAGGGAGGCAGATTATCACTGCTGTGTTTTGGGTAAAGTAAAATTAAAAAACACAATGTGTAGGGAAGAATATTACAATTAAGGCAATATTTTATTAGGGATTTTCCCAACACAATCAGCTGAACAGATACAGAAATAACAAAATATTCTCTCATTTTATTTTCTACTTTGATTTTATAAATAGCTTTTCTAATTTCAAAATATAGTTTCAGAAAACCATTCATCTAACAGATATTAATGTTCAAACGCTTTGTGTCTTCTATAGAACATATCAAAAATAACATGTTAGTCGTCATAATAATGTAGAAAAAATAACAAATCCCTTAGTTAGTAAATGGTTCTTTTCGTGATAATACCCTGAGCTGAATAAACTTAATGGTTCTATACAAAGAATGTGAATTAAAATTATGCCTTATCAAAGCATGCCTTCACTGTTATAGCATAGCACTGCTCACAGGTGCAGTTCTGCTTTCCAGTTTGCTGTGCACTGTTTCACTTAGCTTCATCTTTATTTAGGAAGCCAAAGTACAGATATTCAACCTTCAAAGAGGAGAATTCTTTTGCCTCATCGAGACACTTTTCAAATGTTATCAGAAAGGGCTGATGATTCCCAGTACAGACATTCCTTCAGTACGTTTACATAAGTTGAGATTGGAGCGAAAGAAAGAGAGCAAGAGAGAGACAAAGAGAGACAGAGAGAGACAGACAGACAGAGAAAGAGGCCGAAAGAGACAGACATACAGAGACAGAAGGAAACAGAGACAGAGATAGACAGAGACAGATAGAGACAGACAGACAGAGACAGAGACAAAGAGATCCCTTAAATTTCTCTATGCACAGAAGAATTTTGAGTAGAAAATTTCTCACATTGTAATTTTGAAAAGGGAACTTACACATTTTTTATGATGTGAAAGCCCAGGATTTGCTATATTTCAGCATTGGTGGGGAGGAGAGCCACTTTTTCTCAGCAAGAAGATATCCGCTACGGTTGCCGGTAGAGACAGCGAACACTGCTGAGAGGAATCAGTGACACGGTGATAAATAAGGAATCTCGTAATAACACTGATGCTTCAGCACATAATCCTGTTTTTTATCTGACTTAATCTTATTTATTTTTCTCCCTTTGAAGCCCGCCTTTCCTCTCTGAGAGACAATGGATAGATCTAGGTGTGAGGAAAGCAAGGAGGAAGGAAGGTAAGGGAAACCATAATTGGGACATAGTGTATGAGAACATATACCTTCAATGCAAGGGGGAAAAGACTTCCAAATACTAACAATCTAATCGACAAAAAAAAATTCCTGAAGCTACATACCAACATATATAGAAATACATATGCACAGCCTGGTCTATCGTGATCTGCTCCTAGTTAGAAACATTTGAGAGCAGAGAAACCAGGCATAGCACATGGAAAAACTGACAGACACATTGTACAAGAGCAACATGGTGTGGCAGGAGGACACAGTGGGGGTGAACTCTCTAAACAGAAAACATGATTTCAGAAGACATTTATTAATTAAGACAGTGAAAGGAGCTAATATTTGCATGAGAATTTTAAAGAGAAATGCCAGAAGCACAAACAGACCAACATCAAGGGAAATACAGGAGGCAAGTTGGGGAAAAAGACACTTCTCTACATTCTCATTTATGTATTTGAAATAAAAAGTGTGTTAGTGATTGTCAAGTTCACAACACAAAGTTGGATTTATAATAACTGAAAGGAAGTGACCTTTCACATCCCAGGGCACCAGGAGCCCGGCGTCTGCATATCCTTGCCTGAGCTGTTTCCGGAAGTTATTCTGAAGGTAGTGAGAGTAACAGGTGTAAAATGATTTTGCTTTGCACTTTAACAGTGAATGCTGTCTATAATTCTGTCTTCTACACATTGCCCACTTATAAATTTTGATGGCATAATGTTAACCAACGTATTTTGTAAAGGCGTTGAAATTCTACCTTGAAAGAAGAAAACATACTCATGCTTAACAGAGAAATAGTATAGGGGAAAGAGAGAAAAGAAAGGAAGAAGATGTGGTTGTGAGATTCCATATTGCTAGAAATTTTCATTATCCAGATGACTTACCTTCATGTTTCACTAGACCTCAACCTTCATGGGTAATAGGATGGGTATTTCATGGGGAAGAATTAGTACAAATTTAGATAGATTTTGAAACTGATAACCAAGGTATATGAATTTTTAAACTTTTCATATTTTCAATGATTTTTATTTAACTTTATATTTTTTATTTTATGGTGCTTTTATATATGCTTTATGTGATGGTGTTGGATTCCCTAAAACTGGAGTTAGAGACATTTGTGAACTTGTTGTTTTTTGGCTCCTGGAAATTGAACCCAGCTCCTTTAGTAGAAGAGCCAACATATCTAAACCTAAAGCTTATATGCAAAATCATGTGGCTTCGTGGAGGGATGGTGTGTGTAGAATATGTGTATATATGTGTGTATATATATGTACATATACACACACACACACACACACACACATATATATATATATATATATGCTAAAACAGTGTAGACATATTGAGTCTGAGACATGTACTATTAGAAACAAAGAAAATACTAAAATATATGAGGATGTTACATTTATTATATTTTAAAGTATGAATTAAACATTGATCCTTTTCAATCTCTGAACTATTTATTCACAATCCTGCAGAACTAATGATTTATTATTTATCTCTTTTTTTATGTAAAGTGACTATGGAAGGATCTTTGTGAGCTTCACTGAGCAGGAGGAAGCTGTCAACATTTTCCAGTGCCAAGGGTTATTTACAGATACAGTCTTAATTCGAGCTTAGAAGAAATTTCAAGATGGTTTGATTTATTTTATTTTCACTGTCTGAACACAAAGTCTTCTTTGTATGATGCCTGTCATATAGTGTGACAAAGGACATGGCAGGATATTGGGAGCTCTCTTGAAATCAGGTAAGATAGAACATTAGTAGCATTTATTTCCTTTCTAAAATGTCAATAAAGGTTATACAAAGGATACAAAAAATACCCAAAGAACATCTCACATCATCAAAGCATTCAAATCCCTGGGTGCTAGGAGCATGTGGAAACTTCTTCTCACATTGATGACTGCATTAGTCTTTAATAAATGAGGTTATTCATATTTTAGGCCTGCATATTTTTTAGACTTTGCACTAATATAGAAAAATATATAGGCAAGAAACATTTTCAAACTTTAGTTTATACAGAAAACTAAATCAATTATGGTTCAATATCTATGAATGGATTCCCAGAAAGAAGTTTCCAGCAAAAATTTTAAAATAAATACAAAATAGGGAAAGCACATCAAGTTAAATGTCAAAACCCCTTTATCCAGTAAGATGTTGACTAATAATTTAAACATTAAATGTGTATGGATAATATCTAGTCTTGTTACTTCCATTAATGCTTGTCTAGGAGAACTAAATATGAGTATCCATTTTGGAGATTTGACTTATGAATATAATGCACTATTGACTGCTGATGAAGCAGGCAGATGCAATATTCTTACTTTGTAACTGTTTTTGAATGACCAACTGGATTCACCTATAGGTGTAACTCTCAGCTTTCATTACATGTGACAGAGATACTCTTGTAATAATAAAAAGTCTTAGAGCACCTGTGAGGTTGATGGGTGCAATCTTATCAGTGTCAGCCTTTAAAGTGTGTGGATATTTCTCTACCATGATTTACAGACTCCGGTCCCACAAAAATAGAATGTTGCATCATTGGTGTTCTAAGAAGCTTTCTGCCTTATATGCAAATTGTGCTTTGTAGAAATGAAATACAAGAGATCAGGCTTCTGTATCCTGGAAAGAGCAAAGGGTGGTGTCCAGAGTAGCAAACTCACATTTTATAAGATGCTTATCCTAAAAAGTCAAATTCAAAGAAATTTGAACTTGAGGAATGTTGGATACATGGAAGGGATAAAGTGTGCAAAGGAGAAAAGAAAGTGCTGAGAAGCTAAGAATATTTAAAAATAAAGCTCATTTAGTAATATCAATACATAAGAGGAATTAACCTCTGAGACAGGAATATGAAAATTTTGCATGAAAAAAGGCATTTAGAGGGATAGTTTGCAGTGAGTTTGGGGGCATGCATAATCCTATTTTAACTGTGTTTTTTTTCAAAGAGTACAAGGCCTAAAATTCATCTAATAGCTGCATTTTCATAGCCTATAGGGACTTGCCTAAGTAAACAGATATGAAGGATTTTTCTGTTAGCTTTCAGCAATTTTTTATAAATAAAGAAGCTTGTAAACTGCAAGTTACTGTTTTAAAAGTGTTTGTGTGCTCATTTAGACATTTGGAAAGTTGACTAATTTATACATCACTGTTTTTGCAGAACATATACCTTTCCACAAATGATAGATTAGAGAGCTGGCCAAGTGCTATATGTAATGCAATGGGTTTACAAACTGTGATATAAAGCTATTTACTTTATGTTAGAATATTCTGGACTTCAGCTTGATGTAGCAGTGGAAATTTCAATGTTGACTTCTGAGAATATTTGAGCAGAGATGTGTGCAAGTGTTTGTCTGTGTGTGTGTGTGTGTGTGTATGTGTGTGTGTGTGAGTTAGTGTGTGTGTATGAGAGGGAGAGAAAGAGAGAGAGAGAGAGAGAGAGAGAGAGAGAGAGAGAGAGAGAGAGAGAAATTATGTTTTTAAGCAAAATATCTATATGCCAGAAAGATAAAATAATATCTCAAGAACTTCAAACCTCTAAAGAAGGAAAATGAGGAGGATCGCAAAAAATGGAAAGATCTCCAATGCTCATGGATTGGAAATATCAACATTTTAAAAATGGCCATCCTACCAAAAGCAATCTACAGATTCAACACAATCCCCATCAAAATTCCTACACAGTTCTTCATGGAATTGGAAAGATCAATGTGCAATTTCATGTGGAACAACAAAAGACCTAGAATAGCGAAATCCATCCTCAACAACAAAAAAACATCTGCGGGAATCACTATCCCTGACCTCAAGCTATATTACAAGGCAATTGTGCTGAAAACTGCATGGTACTGGTACAGAAATAGGAATGTGGATCAATGGAATAGAATAGAAGATCCAGAAATGAGCCCTCACATATATGGTCACCTGATTTTTGACAAAGGAGCCTCAAATATTCAATGAAAAAAGGACAGCCTATTCAACAAATGGTGCTGGTCCACCTGGCACTCAACATGCAAAAGAATGAAAATAGACCCTTTCTTATCTCCTTGTACAAAGCTCAAGGGTAAGTAGATCAAAGATCTCCACATTAAACCAGATACACTGAAACTATTAGATGAGAAAGTAGGGAAAACTTTAGAACATATAGGCACAGGAGAAAATTTTCTGAACAAAACACCAATGGCTCAAGCTCTAAGGTCAAATATTGACAAATGGGACTTAATGAGATTGCAAAGTTTCTGTAAGGCTAAGGAAATTGTCAAGAAAACAAAACGGGAGCCAACAGAATGGGAAAAGATTTTTACCAACTCCACATCAGATAGAGGCCTAATATCTAAAGTATACAAAGAACTCAAAAAGCTAGACACCAGAGAATCAACTAACCCTATTAAAAAATGGGGTACAGAGCTAAACAAAATGTTCACTTGAGGAATATCGAATGGCTGAGAAATATCTGAGGAAGTGCTCGACATCTTTAGCCATCAGGGAAATGCAAATCAAAACAACCCTGAGATTCCACCTCACATCAGTCAGATTGGCCAAGATCCAAAACTCAGATGACAACAGATGCTGGCAAGGTTGTGGAGAAAGAGGAACCCTTCTCCACTGTTGGTGGGGTTGCAAACTAATGCAAGCACTCTGGAAATCAGTCTGGCGATAACTCAGAAAATTGGATATAATACTACCTGAAGACCCAGCTATTCCACTTCTGGGCATATACCCCAGAGACACCTTAGTACACAACAAAGATATATGCACCACAATGTTCATAGCAGCTCTATTTATAATAGCCAGAAGCTGGAAAGAACCCAGATGTCCTTCAGAAGATGAATGGATACAAAAATTGTGGTACATTTACACAATGAAATACTACTCAGCCACCAGAAACTACGACTTGACCAAATTCTTAAGAAAATGGCTGCATCTAGAGAATATCATTCTGAGTGCGATAACCCAGTCACAAAAGAACAGACATAATATGCAGTCACTGATAGTGGGATGCTAACCCCAGAGGCTTGCACTGCCCCAGAAACAACTTACAGACTGTATGAAGTCCAAGAACTAAGAAAGCAAAAAAAAAAAAAAAAAAAAAAAAAAACAACAAAATATCTCTATACAACAAGAAAACTTTGACTATTTCCATGTTACATTTTGTTTTACATGTACTTTATGCTCATTGTAACTATTAAGTTTTCAATGCATACTATCAAACCTTTAAAAAAATCAAGTACTGACTAAAAAATATATTCATACAGTTTTATGGAAAAATTATTTTATAATCTGAAAAAAAGTACTGAAAAAAATGTATTGTATAATTTTATGCAAATAATGCTTAAAATCTGTACATTTATCTTTGTTTTCTAAAATAAAGTTGTTAAAAAAAAAAAAACCCTGAGATTCCACCTAATACCAGTCAAAATAGCTATGATCAAAAACTCAGGTGACAGCAGATGCTGGTAAGTATTTGGAGAAAAAAATAATATCTCAGATAAATCATTGAATATTTTTCAAAACATCTCAGTCTCTTTAAAATATAGAGGTGAATGATTTTTTAATTGAACAACTTTATTTTAAGAAACAGACATAAATGTACAGAACTTAAAAGCAATTTTACATAAAAGTATATGAATATATTTTTGTCAGTACTTGATTTTTTTAAAGGTTTCATAGTATTCCTATAATCTTACTAGTTACAATGAACATAAATACATGTAAAATAAGATGTAACAAAGAAAATTGTCAAAGTTTTCTTTGTTTATAAAGATTAAGAATACAAGGAAAGAGAATTTCAGACCAATCTCACTTATAAACATTGTTGCAAAAATACTCAACAAAATACTTGCAAACCGAATCCAAGAACACATCAAAACAATCATTCACCATGACCAAGTAGGTTTCATCCCTGGCATGCAGGGATGGTTTAATATAAGGAAATCCATCAATGTAATCCACCATATAAAGAAATTCAAAGAACAAAATCACATATCATCTCACTAGATGCTGAGAAAGCATTTGACAAAATTCAACACCCCTTCATGTTAAAAGTCTTGGAAAGAACAGGAATCCAAGGTCCATACTTAAACATAATAAAAGCAATATACAGCAAACCAACAGCCAACATCAAACTTAATGGTGGAAAATTTGAAGCAATCCCACTAAAATCAGGGAATCTGCAAGGCTGCCCAGTCTCCCCCTACCTATTCAACATAGTACTGGAAGTCCTGGCTAGAGGAATTAGACAGCAAAAGGAAATCAAAGGGATTCAAATTGGAAAGGAAGAAGTAAAAACATCACTTTTTGCAGATGAAGTGATAGTGTACTTAAGCAAGCCCCACATATTCCACCAGAGAAATCCTACAGCTGATAAACAAGTTCAGCAAAGGGACTGGATAAAAATTAACTCACACAAATCAGTAGCCTTCCTATACTCAAAGGACAAACATGTGGAGAAAAAAATTAGGGAAAAGGTACCCTTCACAATCGTCACAAAAACTATGAAATACCTTGGTGTGACTCTAACTAATCAAGTGCAGGACCTGTATGACAAGAACTTCAAACCTGTAAAGAAGGAAATTGAGGTTGATCTCAGAAAATGGAAAGATCTCCCATGCTCATGGATTGGAAGGATCAACATTTTAAAAATGGCCATCCTACCAAAAGCAATCTACATATTCAATGCTATCCCCATCAAAATTCCAACCCAGTTCATCGAGTTGGAAAGATCAATGTGCAATTTCATCTGGAATAACAAAAGACCTAGAATAGCAAAATCTATCCTCAACAACAAGAAAACATCTATGGGAATCTCTATCCCAGACCTCAAGCTATATTACAAGGCAATTGTGCTGATAACTGCATGCTACTGGTACAGAAATAGGCACATGGATCATTGAAATACAATAGAAGATCCAGAAATGAGCACTCACTTGTATGGTCACCTGATTTTTGACAAAGGAGCTGTAAACATCCAGTGGAAAAAGGACAGCCTATTCAACAAATGGTATTGGTTCAACTGACATTCAGCATGCAAAAGAATGAAAATAGACCCTTTCTTATCTCCTTGTACAATGTTCAAATGTAAGTGGATCAAAGATCTCCACATTAAACCATATACACTGAAACTATTAGATGAGAAAGTAGGGAAAACCTTAGAACACATAGGCACAGGAGAAAATTTTCTGAACAAAACAGTTATGGCTCAAGCTCTAAGGTCAAAGATTAACAAATGGGACTTAATGAGATTGCAAAGTTTCTGTAAGGCTAAGGACATTGTCAGGAAAACAAAACGGCAGCCAACAGAATGGGAAGAGATCTTTATCAACTCCACATCAGATAGAGTCCTAATATACAAGGTATAAAAAGAACTCAAAAAGTTAGACACCAGAGAATCAAATGACCCTATTAAAAATGGGGTACAGACCTAAACAAAACGTTCTCAGTTGAGGAATATCGAATGGCTGAGAAACATCTGAGGAAGTGCTCTACATCCTTAGCCATCAGGGAAATGCAAATCAAAATAGCCCTGAGATTCCTCCTCATACCAGTCAGATTGGCCAAGATTCAAATTTCAGATGACAACAGATGCTGTTGAGGATGTGGAGAAAGAGGAACACTTCTCTGCTTGTGGTTGGATTGTAAACTGATACAACCACTCTGGTAATCAGTCTGGCAGTTCCTCACAAAATGGACATAGTACTACATGAAGACCCAGTTATTCCACTTCTGGGCATATACCCCAGAGACACTCCAATATACAACAAAGATACATGCACCACAATGTTCATTGCAGCTCTATTTATAACAGCCAGAAGCTGGAAAGAACCCAGATGTTCTTCAGAAGATGAATGGATACAAAAATGTGGTACATTTATATAATGGAGTACTACTCATCTATCAGAAGCAATGACTTAATGAAATTCTTTCAAAAATGGATCCATCTAGAGATTATCATCCTAAGTGAGTTGACCCTGTCACAAAAGAACGGATATAATATGCAGTCACTAATAGTGGGATACTAACCCCAGAAAGCTCTGAACACCCCAAAAAACAACTCACAGACTGTGTGAAGTTCAACAAAAAAAAGAATATATTTTATTTAAAATAGAAATGTATCTCATCCCCCTTTTCTCCCTTCAGACCCTCCTTGTATCTCTCCTATCCCCCCAAATTAATAGCCTCTTTTCCTACAATGTTGTTACATATATATGTGTATGTATATGTACCCACAAATAGTTAATTACAACCTTAAAAATGTATTTATATACTTTTATGCAAAAAAATGCTGAAAATTTGAACATTTATCTTTGTTTTTTAAAATAAATTTAAAAAAAATCAAAAAACTATTTTGTGAGATGATGCAAATTAAAGCATTAATGAAAGAATGGAGGAAGCGAAGAAGAAATGAATGCATTAATTAAAGCCACAATTATAAAAAAGGTCACAAGAATCTACTAATTTTAAATTTTACAGTTAAAAATAAGAGAAAACATTCATTTAATGATAATTACCTTGCATACAATAAACTACATATTAATTATTTACCAACTTATCTATAATTTTCCTGTTTTCTTTTATTTTTCATTCTAAATTTTCAAGTAGCCCCTACTAAGGTATACTAAGATAGAATGTAGCAGAGAGGAAAATTCTAAACTATATAATAAGTTATGCAAGCAAACAGCAGCCAACAAATTTGGAAAAGTTCTTTGCCAGTTCCACATCTGATTGAGAACTAATATCCAATATATACAAAAAACTCAAGAAGTTAGATTCCAGAGAATCAAACAATCCTATATAAAAATAGGGTACAGAGCTAAACAAAGAATTCTCAATTGAGGAATATCGAATGGTGGAGAAGCCTCTAAAGAAGTGCTTGACATTCCTAGTCATCAGGGAAATGCAAATCAAAACATCCCTGAGATTCTACCTAATACCAGTCAGAATGGCTAACAACAAAAACTCAGATGACAGCATATTCTGGTGAGGATGTGCAGAAAGAGGAACATTCCTCCACTTTTGGTGGGATTGTAATCTAGTACAACCACTCTGGAAATTAGTCTGGCAGTTCCTCCGAAAATTGGACATAGTCCTAACTGAAGACCCAGTTATTCCACCTGTGGGCATATACCCCAGAAATGCTCCAACATACAATAAGAGCTCATGCACCATAATGTTCATTGCAGCCCTATTTATAATAGTCAGAAGCTGGAAAGTACTCGGATGTCCTTCAGTAGATGAATGGATACAGAAGTTGTGGTGTATTTACCCAATGGAGTACTACTCAGCTATCAGAAACAGTGACTTTATGAAATTCCTAGGAAAATGGTTTAATTTAGAGAACACCATGCTGAGTGAGGTAACCCAATCACAAAAGAACAGACATAATATGCAGTCACTGATAATTGGATACTAACCCCAGAAAGCCCTGACTACCCAGGAAACAACTTACAGATCATATGAAGCTCAGAGAAAAAAAAATGCCAAATAGTAGAAGCCTCCATCTTTTGTAGAAATGAACAACAACAACAACAACAACAACAACAACTGTACAGCACCCACTCAGAGTGTGCTGTACCTGGGCCTTAAATTATTAATAACTCAAGAGTTAAGAATATAGTTTTGTGGCAATTTTTGGTATTTAAAAATCATTATGTTTAATCTTTACACACTAGTAAAACTTTGACTATTTCCATGTCATGTTTTGTTTTACATGTACTTTATGCTTATGTTAACTAGAAAGATTTCAATGCATGCTATCAAACCTTTAAAAAAATCTAGTACTGACAAAATACATTCGTATAGTTTTATGCCAAAATGCTTTTAAAAATCTGTACATGTATCTCTCGTCTTTTAAAAATAAAGTTGTATGGAAAAAAGAAAAGGGAAAAATAGAGCAAGGAATCTATCATGCTTAAAAAAGAGAAATTAACTGCCTACAGTTGGGGTGGTTTACTTGAGTCCTTCATTCTATTACACTGCTCTGTTTTCTATTTCGTGTTAGGGTCAAGCCGCCTAGGCCGTTTTTGTCACCATAGTTCTGTGTGTTATTAGGTATTGTGGTACCAGCAACATTTTTCTTCCTTAAAAGGATTACCTTGTCTTTTTTTTATTTTTTTCTGTTCTAAAAAATGTTCTCTCTAGGTCTGTGAAGAGTGGGATTTTCATGGGGATTGTGTTGATGCCATAAACTGCTTCTAAACAGCAGCAATACCTCCAATACCAGTTCTGCTGATCTGCATGCCTGAAAGGTCTTTTTATATCCTAATATCTATGATATATTCTTTGGCATCTTTAAATTTTTCTTGTAGCTGCCTTTTTGTTTTGCATGTTTTTTGTTAAGGTTGCTGATACATTTTTCCTATGTTATTATTTCTTTCGTGTCATATTCAGTGTTGTCGTGCAGGAAAGCTTTTGCTTTCAGTGTTTTGATGCTCTGTTGTTACTTTTCTTAAAGATTTTCAGATTTGAAGCTTCTTAAAAATGAAGTTTATAGTATTATAATTTTTTATTTTATTTATCTATTTTGAAAGGAGCATGCCACACACACACCCACCCACACACACACACACACACACACACAAACACACACAAACACACACATATATGTACTTATATGATTTGAATTTTTTTCTGTCAGTAGCTCTTTTTTATTTTATTCTTTTATCTTGATCACAGGTGTCATTTTAAATTTGAGTAGAAAAAGTTGGCAGTCTGGTACTATTCTAGATTTTAGAGAAAGGCCCCTCAGTTTCCTTCATTTAGTGTAATGTTGGAAGTGCATTTGCCAGTGAGAACATATATGATGTCAGTGTGCATTCTGTCTGTTATTTATTTACAGGCTTGTATGATGAAGTGCTGTAGAGAACATCTCATATGACAAAACTGCAATTATCTGCACTTGATAATACCTGAAGCCAACATGAAAGTCACTAAGGTATCTCTGCGTATGTCCAGAAGAGAAGAGTTTAACTGATAGAGTACTTGCCTAGAGTAAATGACGAAGAATACAAAAACATCCCTTTTTCATTAACATTAACTCTCTCTCTCTCTCTCTGTTCTCTCTCTCTCTCTCTCTCTCTCTCTCTCTCTCTCTCTCTCTCTCTCTCTCTCTCTCTTTCTCTCTCTCTCTCTCTGTCTCTGTCTCTTCCACCTCCCCTAGTAAATATAAATATTTGATATTTGAGCTCATTTAGACACAGGGAATAGCTGAGTAAAAACAGGTATTCCTTCTAAAAGAAATAAATGTCTAAACTTAAATTGAAGCCATGGTGCAACATTCCTGGAAATTAACTTTAAAAACAACAATAACAACAAAAAGTCTAATATACTTAAATTCTATGGATATTATTATGTGTGAATTATAATTCAATGAAACTTCTAAATATTGTGCAATTTATACATTTGTATATAACATTTATGGATAGTGTCCTTATGCTATAACTTTCCCAATATTTTTATTTAATTTAGATAATAACTTATGGGAAGTTGTTGGTAATAGCACACTCTGAAGGTTAGAGTAATTTGTTGAGGGTTACATGGCACCTGTTTGTTCAGGCTCCAATATCTACTCAAGCTCAAGGTTTTAAAGTATAGACAGAATACTTCCATGAAATTTTACTGCTCAGAATACATATTCTTAGTGTGTTTCTATTTCTACCACAGAAATCACTTAACTATATAGACATGCCTGAGATGTGTATTTTCTTCTTATGAAATCTGCAGGCAAGAGTTAATATAAGTTCACTGTGTCTATTTGGACTCAGGCCTTTGTCAGTGCCTAACATGTTCTATTTTTTTTCTTTTGATTTAAATCCTACTGACTCTTCAACACTAAGACCAAAGAAATCTCTGAAAAACTTTACATATCTCTCTAGGCCAATGTCCCTGAACATTATTTAGATGCCTACAGTATGCCTCTTTCCCTGGTGCATTGTAATACTTTGTTTACATAGCTGTCTTTCCCATTAAAATGAAAGTCTAAAGAACAGAGAATGCTGGTTTATATTTGCAAGCTTCAATATTGCTGTTTGGAGAACGGCAGGCAATTAATACACCTGAATAAATGCAAAAGTGATAGAATTCATGAAAAGAATGGAAAAGATATTTATAACCTGATGTAGGAGGAAGTTAAGATGCCTCCATGAGACTCAAAGGGGCACAATGTGGAGTAGCAAAAGCTTAGAGCAAAAGCTTAGAGAGGTTAATTAAAGCACAGCATGAAGTATAAAGATGGGGATGGACATTTTCAGGTCTTCTGATATGTACTTAGGCCTCACAGTTGACTTCTGAGTATTTTTTGTGCTGCCTTTTCTAATTATCAAATGTCACCCCCTTGCATTATTATAATTCAGTTGGGTGTTGACACTTTGCATATTAAAGTTAACCTCAAGTGTGTTGCAGAGAGAACAATGTTCAGATCTCTAAAAATATTTCAGTTTCCAGTTCTATTTTCAATGTGTGTTACCTATTAAAATGTAGAATGAGCATGGCAGAGTTTGATTCCATTGGCATTCATTTTCGAGGGGAATATTCCAGAGAACACTTTGTTTAGCATTTTGGACTAAACCCTACAAGCCTGGGAATGTCATTAGTCCTGAGGAAAATGATTTACCTGGGTAACTTTTTAATCAAAAAATTATTTGAAAAAAAAAATCTAAGAGGGAAAATATCATTCTTGCCAGAATGAATAAAATATTTTCTCCTTTTATAGTGTATAAGTGACAAGCTCTGCCAAATGGAAATCCTTTCTTCAATAGTAACGAGAATGCATGACTGGGATCGAGTCACATAGAATTTCGCCTTCCTAGTATTTAAGCCTATACTTTTATGGTAACACTTAAGCCACTTGAGTAGTAGTTAGCAATACCATCAGTCAACTGCCAAGTGGAATATTTGATCTGCCTTTGCTCTGTAATTGCCTGAGGGTGATCATGTTCTGAATGTGTCTATTGTACTATAGAAAGATGGTGTCTTCAGTGGTTTTGAGGCTCCAGGACTCCAGCAACAGACCAATAAAACAGTAGGCACCAACTGAGAAGCTAACTTCATAGGATCTTTGTTAGCTTACAAGCTCAGCAATCTATCTTTCATTCCAAGTCCAATCTATTTGGAAGATTAGAGTGAATGATAATTTAGAATATGGAAGAAATCAGCAAACTTTAGCAAGAATATGTAGTCAAGGAACTTTCCTTCTCAGTCAAGCCTAAGTCTCAAAGAAACCTACATACAGTACAGATGTGTTAAAGATTAGGCATTGGTAAATTCACAAGATTCAGACTTCCTAAGAACACATCTTTATTATTAAGGCAAATATTTTTGAAAGTCTAACCAGTTTTGTAAGAGGTAGGGGTGTCTGTGTGTGTGTGTGTGTGTGTGTGTGTGTGTGTGTGTGTGTCTTCTGAGTGTTGTTAATGCTGAAATATAATTTTAGAATGATTTTTAGTGGCACCTTTTTAAAAAAGGTTCAATTTTGATGGAAAGACAGAAATAAATTCTAAAATATAAATGCAAGGTTGCAAAGAAATGTATAACAGTTTACCCTTTTGTCAAATGGTCCCTTTAAAAATAAATTCTTTTTAATTAAGATATTTTAACTTTGTTTCGAAGTTGACAGTTAGGAGATGGGTGAGCACAGGACATAAATAAAGGTTAAATTTTCAAAGTACTACCATCTACTAATTAAATACAAATTAAATATGTGATAATTAAAATTATTCTGCTTATTCTATCAATATTGTCATTTAGTTCAGCTAAAGTTTTATGTTTGTTAAAAGCATATGTATCACCTACTGTCAATAGACAAACAGAGAAACATCAATGAAATGAAGAGTATAATATTTTGGAGAGACAGAGAGCGACAGAGAGAGAGAAAGAGAGAGAGACAGAGAGAGAGAAAGAGAGAGGGGGGGAGAGAGGGAGAGAGAGAGATCGAGAGAGAGAGAGAGAGAGAGAGAGAGAGAGAGAGAGAGAGAGAGAGAGAGAGAGAGAGAGTCATACATTACATTGTTACTGGGTTCATTTTAAGGGTGACAAAATCATTTGTCTTACTAGAACCCTAATTGTCTTACATTCTGCCCACTGATGAATTTTCAACATCTTCATGTTGAAACTCCTGGGATACCTTTCTGTATATGCTTTGCTTTATTTGAGCTAAATGATAGCTTAGAATCTTTGGAATTATTCCTGCTGCCTGGGAACATTCTTGCTTAAGATCCTTTAGACTATATCTTTCTTACCACTTTGGTTCCCTTACATATTTTGGAGGAGGGAGATTTTTCTTGATCACATTATGATTTATGGTCTCTCCCAGACACTACTAATATATATTACTCTGAAAAATCACCACTTTTGAAATTTTTTCTCCTTTATTCTTTTCTTTTTCTGTTCTCTTGTCTGTCTCATACTCTTCAAATCTAATCTCCACAAGGGTAGACAAGATAGCAATTGTATACATGTTCTGGACACACCACCTAAAACAGTGCCTGAACGGAAAAGGATGATTATCTATTCAGTAAAATCTTGAGAAATTATTTCTGAGAAACAAAGGAAAATGAAGGTAATGAGAAGAAAACAATTCCTTTTACTGGTAGAAATTTATGTGCGGAGGCTGAGGAAAACATCTGTGTAAGAGAAGAATGAGGGTGTCTGTGTTTTCCAGATTAAGGATAAGCAGTAAAAGCTAGGCTCACCAGCACTGTCTTGTTCTACTACTGATCAGTAGTGAAGAGATATGAAGACAGAATAGTAAAATGGTAGGGATGTGGCTAGACATAAAAGGCCTAATGTTTGTACTCTGTAATGAAGTTAGTTATCCGTGGAATGGGGACATAGAAAACTCAGTATTAGAGTAACTATTCATAAGGGGCCTGAGTTCAACCCACAGATTCTGAAAAAAAATCATAAAATTTTCATGGAACATGGTTAAAAACAGAAAGTGTATGGATTAAGAAGAAGAGAGAAGGTGGCATGACTATGTTTTTACTCTGTGTAGATTATACCGGCAATTGTGGAAAATGAATCAGGTAGGATATATAGGAAGATACTGAAAAAGCTGTGTGAGTGACAAGGAAATCAGTGAGAATAGAGGAGAAGCACATGATAGATGCTGTACCAATATCTAACAGGAGCACATAGTAGGTGGTACAAAGCACATCTGAAGAGGCACTTAGAGAACAGTGTCAGGGACTCCTTCATAGTAGTTTATGTAGAATATTTGGATAAGGTGTTTATGATACATTTAAATATAAAGCATAGCTTTTTGAGTGTCATGTTCTTAGGTCACCTTGACTCAAAAAAGTTCCCAGAGATTCTCTGAAATATTTTTTATAGAAGACTCATCAATCAAGGAAACTCAGCATAATGTAGAGAAAAAAAGGTATTTGAAGATACATAATCCTAAAACGGGAGGAAGTCAAGCACAACAACAAATGTGTGCTGTGCTCACAGTTTCAGAAAATGTCCTCCATGTTGTGTGCTTGTCCTGGTGTGGCGCTACAGACTCGGCTGGCTGCCACTCACCCATCAAATCCCAGCTCACATCACACTGCTCTCAGTATCCGTGAGACTGCTTGTCTCTCTCCTGTTCAGCTGAGAATCTCACTTTCTTTTATTTTAGTAAGTGGTAAGATGACACTTGTACAAGTCATGTAATGAAGTTATTTCAATTTCATGTTATTTCAAAAAAAACATTTAATCAGTACAGTGCTCACATGCGTGTGTGAGTGTGTGTGTGTGTGTGTGTGTGTGTGTGTGTGTGTAATACAAACACTAGAGGACAACTTTTTAGAGTCATTTATCAACTTTTCCTTTATGTGAGCTCCAAGAACTGAGCTCAGGACTCCAGTCTTACTCAGCAAGTGCCCGCCAGCAACCTGGCCCCAGTTTGTAGTTTTACCATGGATTCTCACGTTTATTTCATTTGGAATCACTGGGACGGGCACCTTTAGTTTATCAGTGTCTGACAGCTAATTTATCATTACAGTTGTATCCCACCCCCTTATAACAAGTGTAAATGTGTGGACAGTTTGTGTTTGTGAGCAGAGGCAAGAAATCTACTTCCAGGTCTTTCTAGTGTTGCAGCTAATGTATATTTTCATCTCACACGGTGGAGGAAGCATCTTAAGGATGGACTCACTCTCTCTTTTGTTACTGTGTTTTCATTTATGAAGTTTAAGTACGTTCCATGCATTGCACATGCGCTCATACACTGATCGATACTATGGGATTGAAACACAGAGGCATATCTGTTTTGTGGATCATGGTGATCTCCAGCACTAAAGGAGCAGGTGGTCACAAGGCCTGTTTGACTCCCCGTGCTGGTAGTCAGGCTGCTGCTAATGAAGGCAATCCAAGTGCTTGAGACACCTCACAAAAAACCTTCAGCCATCCCTCAAAAGCCCCAAAAGTGAATGTTTATTCTTCTAAATTGGCTGTGCGATGCTCCGTTTGTAAACTATACTGATGGAAATTTTCAGCTTTTACAGTCACCTTCTAACTTACACATATGTAAAAATAATCAAAGGGTAGAGACAGCATTTTCCCTTAATCCTTGTGTGGCTTGAAAACAGCGATGAGAGTTTGGCTCCAGTACCATGGAAACTTTCATCTTCTGCTAGATCCTGAGAGATCAAAAGGATTGTGTTGCAGAGAGATGTGAATGAATGGAAACAGACTATCAAACGGGAGTTTGCTTTATTTTCATCCCCTATTTTGTGAAGCTTCAAAAAAGAAAAAGTTGTTACTTAACCATTACCAGAAAAATAAAATACAGCGTCACACATGTATATGGCCGGAGCGGTATTAATGGCAGCCCTCAATATTTACACATATACGCTGTGGAAAGAGCACCTTTTTTAGTATTTGATCTTAATTTTAAGTAAGTAGGTTCTTCTAATCATCACTTTACTGCCATGAGGGTAATTTTTAAATGAACATTGCATTTTCTTTGCAGCCTCCATGTTCTATAAAGAAAAGTAAAAAGAGTAGAGCTTCTCAGCAGCCGACCAGGTATCTGAACCATTTCAATAAATGATATAATCTTTCCCTTAAATTTGATGGGGTTTTTTGATCTTATAAAATGAAGAGTCCACTATTACTTGGCACTTTGAGTTTATGTAACATTGAATAAAGTAATGATACCTGAATGAAATCTATATATATTTCTTTGTATGTACATATATTAATATATTAATAGTATAGCACATGTAATATTTCATATTTAATATATCAATGTATAAATAATACGTTTTTATATAACATACTATACTGTGTGTGTGTGTGTGTGTGTAAATAAGCCATTTTTTAATACTGTAAAAATGATCAACTTTTCATTTACAATGAAGGCAAGTCGCCTAAATGCAATTTTAAAAAATATATTATTTAGCAAAGCAATCCATATCTGCACATCCATGCAGGCTGCTATTGGAGAGGCACAGGGACCGTAATGGTAAGATGCTAAAATGATTGTCACTAGCTTTCCACTGTTTCATTGGCATGACATTTTTAAGAAAATAAATATGTTAAATAAGCTCTTTAAATATTGCCCCTTACATGCTGAAAATGTAAGATGAATTTTTATATTATCAATATGAATCTTTTTTAAAAAAGATTTGTTTATTTATTATATATAAGTACAGTCACTGTCTTCAGACACATCAGAAGAAGGCACCAGATATTATTACAGACGGTTGTGAGCCATCATGTGATTGCTGGGATTTGAACTCAGGACCTCTGGAAGAGCAGTCAGTGGTCTTAACCACTGAGCTATCTCTCCAGCCCAATACAAATCTGTTAAAAGCTAACTGTATTTACTAGTTACACACAAAATCTGTGTTTCCTTGGGATACTGGGTACATATCCAGTCTTCATACCTCAGCTTTTCTTTCAAGTAGGTATAGAATTTGCCTCAGATTTAGAAGTAGGCTTTATGTAGCATTAGTTGCCTCTTCTAGGTCTACTTTAAATAAATCTCTCATTTTCACACTTCCATTTAGGTTAAAACGGAAGAAACTAACAACTATCAAAGTCAAGTATTCAAAATGTGAAGATTCTGAGGATGAGAGTAAACTGAATGAAACAAACATGTTGCCATCATGTTCCTTCTGAATATCATAATGGGAGCATGAAGTAGACACTGCACTTTGACCAGTATACCTTTCACAGTCAAATTTCATTGAATTTTAAAATTAATTAATTGACTACTTTACATCCCAACCACAGTTTTCTCTTTGTCCTTTTCCTCCCAATCCCTTTCCTACCTCCCCTTACACTTGTCCACTCTTCCTCCCTTTTTCTTCAGAAAATGGGAGGCCACTCATGAGGCTCAACCACCCTTGGCATATCAAGTTGCAGTCAGCGTTGATGAACCATCTCTGACTGAGGCTAGGTGAGTCAGTGTGGTAACTGAAATAGGTCTCAAAGGCAGACAACAGAGTCAGAGAAGGCCCCTTCTCCAACTCACAGTCCAATTTCTTATGTTTTTATTTCTCCTAAATAGAATAGTATTCTTACATTAGAAACAAAACAAAGCCAAACAAAAAACAAAAAAAGACCAATCTGTCAACAATAACTTAACCAATCAACCTAAAGCATTCAGTGCTTACTGCCTCCTCTACAGAAAAGTTCCAAAGTGACAGTGAGATAGATAGCTGTGTTTCAAGACTAGTGACTGTGGGAAGGTCTGAGACTAGACAAGGGAAAGAATGAACTCCTAGGATCGTTGGGTCAGAAGCAGAAAGGACAGAGAGGAATGCAGTGCAGCATTCCTTTGGCAAGAGCTCCAATGCTCAGGTTGCTCAGTGCTGTGGATAAGAACAAGTGGTAGAGCATCAGCAGATCCCAGTGATGCAGGCATTATGCATTCTACCCCAAGGAAAGATGCACAGCCACAAGTTCAGCGAGGGGGTTTTTCAGAGTTTCCATGACAGCTTTATTCAGAGAGGGAATTAATACCCTCCTCATCCAGACAGCAGAACCCAGACTGCTGCGGCTTGGTGACAATTTGGAAACAGAATGCCCTACAACTTGAGAATTTATGTCTATAAAAAGTGTCCATGTCACTCAGACTCCACAGTTAGAGTTCCAAGCCAGCAAGGGACTTTTATAACAGGACTTTCTTGGATCCATCCACATTATAAATACTTACACTGGGTTTTCTATATAATTTAAAGCTTGTGCTTTTGGTTTGGCAGTCTGCAAGCTCGCACATCTAAATTGAACTAACTATCTAATATATGAGATGTCATGTGGTTCGCTGTGTACTCTCCACACTGCTTTGGCTCATGTTGTTTCCATTGGGTCTGCTACTTGTTCTCCCATGTCTGCTTTCTTCTTCTTCTTCCTCTCTCTCTCTCTCTCTCTCTCTCTCTCTGTTTCTGTCCCTGTCTCTGTCAAATTTTTTTTCACTTTATTTTAAAAGCAAAGATAAATGTACAAATTATCAGCATTTTTGCATACATTTTTATGGTTATAATTAAGTATTTGTGAAAACATATACATACACATATGTATATATGTAACAATAATGTAGAAAAAGAGGCTATTAATTTGAGGAGATAGGAGAAAGACTAGGAGGGGCTATAGGGAAAAGAGGGGGATGTGATACAGTTCTATTTTAATTAAAATATATTCTTTATTTGTAAAACTTCACACAGTCTGTGAGTTGTTTCTGGCATGTTCAGAGCTGTCTGGGGTTAGTATCCCACTATCAGTGACTGCATATTATGTCTGTTCTTTTGTGACTGGGTTATCTCACTCTGGTTGATATTCTTTAGATCCATCCATTTCTTAAGAATTTGGTTAAGTCATTGTTTTTGATAGCTGTGTAGTATTCCATTGTGTAAATGTACCACGATTTTTGTATCCATTCATTTACTGAAGGACATCTGGGTTCTTTCCAGCTTCTGACTATAATAAATAGAGCAGCAATGGACATTGTGGTGCATGTATCTTCGTTGTATGTTGGAGCATTTCTGGGATAAATGCCCAGAAGTGGAATAACTGGGTCTTCAGGAAGTACTATGTCCATTTTTCTGAGGAACCGTCAGACTGATTTCCAGAGTGGTTGTATCGTTACAACCCCACAGGCAGTGGAGAAGTGTTCCTTTTTCTCCACATCCTCCCCAACATCTGCTGTCATCTGAGATTTGGACCTTGGCCAATCTGACTGGTGTGAGGTGGAATCTCAGGGTTGTTTTGATTTGCATTTCCATGATGGATAAGGATGTTGAGCACTACCTTAGATGTTTCTCAGCTATTCGATAATCCTCCCTTGAGAAATTTTTGTTTAAGTCTGTACCCCATTTAATAATAGGATTGTTTAATTCTCTGGTGTTTAGCGTTTTGAGTACTTTGTATACCTTGGATATTAGGCCTCTATCAGATGTTGGGTTGGTAAAGATCTTTTCCCACTATGTTGGCTGTGTTTTGTTTTCTTGACAGTGTCTTTATCCTTACAGAAACTTTGCAATCTCATTAAGTCCCATTTGTCAATCTTTGACCCTAGAGCTCAAGTAATTGGTGTTCTGTTCAGGAAATTTTCTCCTGTTTCTATGTGTTCTAAGGTTTTCCCTACTTTCTCATCTAATAGTTTCAGTGTACTTGGTTTAATGTGGAGATCATTGATCCACTTACACTTGAGCTTTGTACAATGAGATAAGAAAGGGTCTATTCTTCTGCATGATGAATGCCAGTTGGACTAACACCATTTGTTGAATAGGCTGTCTTTCCATTGAATGTTTACAGCCCATTTGTCAAAAATCAGGTAACCATATATGTGAGGGCTCATTTCTGAATCTTCTATTCTATTCCAATGATCTATGTGCCTATTTCTGTACCAGTACCATGCAGTTTTCAGCACAATTGCCTTGTAATATAGTTTGAGGTCAAGAATAGTGATTCCTGCAGATATTTTCTTGTTGTTGAGGATGGATTTCACTATTTTAGGTCTTTTGTTATTCCACATGAAATTGCACATTGCCATTTTCAACATTGTGTAGAACTGGGTTGGAATTTTGATGGGGATTGCATTGAATCTGTAGATTGCTTTTGGTAAGATGGGCATTTTAAAAATGTTGATCCTTCCAATACATGAGCGTGGGAGATCTTTCCATAATCTGAGAATTTCCTCGATTTCCTTCTTTAGAGGTTTGAAGTTCTTGTCAAAGTGGTCCTTCGCTTGCTTAGTTAGAGTCACACCAAGGTATTTCATAGGTTTGTGACTATTGTGAAGGGTATCTTTACCCTAATTTCTTTCTCCACATGTTTGTCCTTTGAATATAGGAAGGCTACTGATTTTTGTGAGTTAATTTCATATCCAGCCACTTGGCTGAACTTGTTTATCAGTTGTCGGAGTTCTCTGGTGGAATTTGTTATGTCCCTTAAGTCCATTATTATATCATCTGAGAATAGTGATGTTTTTTCTTCTTTCTTTCCAACTTATATCCCTTTGATTTCCTGTTGCTGTCTAATTGCTCCGGCCAGTAATTCCAGTACTATGCTGAATAGGTAGGGGGAGAATGGGCAGCCTTGTTGAGTCCCTGATTTTAGTGGGATTGCTTCAAGTTTTCCACCATTAAGTTTGATGTTGGATATTGATTTGCTGTATATTGCTTTTATTATGTTTAGGTATGGGCCTTGAATTCTTGTTCTTTCCAAGACCTTTAACTTGAAGTGCTGTTGGATTTTGTCAAATGCGTTCTCAGCATCTAGTGAGATAACCATGATGTTTTTTTCTTTGAGTTTGTTTATATGGAGGATTACATTGATAGATTTCCTTATATTTAATCATCCCTGCATCCCAGGGATGAAGCCTACTTGATCAATGTGAATGATCACTCTGATGTGTTCTTGGATTCAATTTACAAAGATTTTGTTGAGTATTTTTTGCCTCAATGTTCATAAGTGAGTTTGTTCTGAAGTTCTCTATTCTTGTAGGGTCTCTGTGTTGTTTAGGAATGAGTGTTATTTTAGCCTCAAAAATGAGTCAGGTAGTGTTCCATTGGATTCTATTTTGTGGAATAGTTTAGAGAATATTGGTACCATGTCGTCAATAAATGTTTATAAAACTCTGCACTGAACCCATCTGGACCTGGGCTTTTTTTGGTTGGGAGGCTTTTGATGACTGCTTCTATTACTTTAGGTGTTATGGGATTATTTAGATGGTTTACCTGGTCCTGATTTAACTTTAATACATTGTATCTGTCTAGGAATTCATCCATTTCCTCCAGATTTTCCAGCTTTCTTGATTATAGGCTTTTGTATTAGGATCTGATGATTTCTTGAATTACCTCAGTTTCAGTCGTTATTTCTCCACTTTCCTTTCTGATTTTGTTTATTTGGATACTGTCTTTTTGTCCTCAAGTTAGTCTGGCTAAGGGTTTTTCAATCTTGTTGATTTTCTCAAAGTAGCAGCTCTTCATATTGTTGATTCTTTCAATGGTTCCTTTTGTTTCTATTTGGTCTTTTTCTGCCCTAAGTTTGATTATTTCTTGCTTTCTACTCCTCTTGGGTATATCTTCTTCCTGTTCCTAGAGCTTTTTTAGCTGTGCTGTCAAGTTGCTGATGTATGCACTCTCCAGTTTCTTTTTGGAAGCACTCAGAGCTATGAGTTTTCCTCTCAGTACTGCTTTCATAGCATTCCATAGGTTTGGGTATGTCCTGTTTCATTTTCATTGAATATTAGAAAGTCCTTTCTTCATTTATTCTTTGACACTGCTATCATTCAATAGAGCATTGTTTAGTTTCCATGTGTATGTGGGCTTTTTGTTGTCTTTGTTGTTATTAGAGACCAGTCTTAGAACCTAGTGATCTGAGAGGATGCATGGGAGTATTTCGATCTATTTGTATCGATTGAGACTTGTTTTGTATCCAATTATTTGATCAATTTTTGACAAGGCACTGTGAGGTGTTGAGAAGAAAGTGTATTCTTTTGTTTTACGATGATATGTTCTAAAGTTATTTATTAATTCCAGTTGGTTCATAGTGTCTGCAAGTTTTACAGTGTATATACTCAGTTTCTGTTTCCATGATCTGTCCATTGGTGAGAGTGGGGTATTAAAGTCTACCACTATTATTGTGTGGGGTAAAATGCATTTTTTGAACTTTAGTAGGGTTTCTTTTATGAATATGGATGCTTTTGTATTTTGAGCATATATGTTAAGTATTGAGAGTTCTTCCTGACAGATTTACATTTTAATGAGTAAAAAGTATCCTTCCTTATCTTTTTTTTATAATATTTGGTTGAAAATCTACTTTATTTGATATTAGAATGGCCACTCCAGCTTGCTACTTGGGGCCATTTGCTTGGAAGGTTTTTTCCCAACCTTTCCTCTGAGATAGTGTCTGTCTTTGTCTCTGAGATGAGTTTCCTGAATGCAGCAAAATGCTGGGTTTTGTTTATGTATCCAGTCTGATAGCCTATATCTTTTTATTGAGGAGTTGAGTGCATTTATGTTAATAGATATCAAGGAATAGTGGTTGCTGTTTCCTGCTATTGTTCCTTTGGTAGGTTGAATTGTGCCTGTGTGTCTTTCTTCTTTTAGTTTTCTTGCTTAGAAGTTTTCTTGTTTTTACTATGAGGTGGTTCCCCTCAATGTATTGTGTTTTCCACCTATAATTCTTTGTAGTGCTGGGTTTGTGGTCATATATTTTGTGAATTTAGTTTTGTCTTGGAATATCTTCATCTCGCCATCTATGGTGAATTATAGTTTTGCTGCATATAGCAGCTTGGGCTGGCATTGTGCTGTCTTAGGGTCTGCATGATGTCTGTCCAGGCTCTTCTAGCTTTCATAGTCTGTGTTGAGAAATCGGGTGTGATTCTAATTGGTCTGCCTTTATATGTTATCTCACCTTTTTCCCTTACTGCTTTTAGTATTCTTTCTTTGCTTTGGGCACTTGGTGTTTTGACTATTATGTGTCGGGAGGAATTTCTTTTCTGGTCCAACATATTTGAAGTTCTCTAGGCTTCTTTTGTACTCATGGTCATCTCATTATTAAGGTTAGGGAAGTTTTCTTCTACAATTTTTTTGAAGATATTTACTGTGCCTTTTAGTTGATATTCTTCACCCTCTTCTATTCCTATTATCCTTAGGTTTGGTCTTCTCAATGTGTCCTGGATCTCCTGTACATTTTGGGTTAGGAGCTTTCTGGTTTTTGCATCTTCTCTGACTGTTTTGTCTATGTTTTCAATGTTGTCTTCAGCCGCCAAGATTCTCTTCCATTTCTTGTAGTGTGTTGGAAATGCTTGCATCTGTGACTCCTGATTTCTTTTTTAAGATTTCTACCTCTAGGGTTGTCTCTGTTAGTGCTTTCTTTATTGTGTCCATTTCCGTTTTAAATTCCTTCTTCCATTCCTTCATCTCTTTGATTCTGTTTTCTTCTAGTTCTTTGAGTGTTTTTCTTGTTTCTTGTTTAAAAGCTTCTAATTCTTTATGCTTTTCCTCCTGTTCTTGTTTAAGGATCTCTATCATCATCTTGATGTAGGATTTTGTGTCTGAGTCTTCTCTTGTGGCCAAATATCCACTGAAAAATGGATGGGACTTTGACATATGACCATACCACTGAGAAAACTGAATAGCTACACTTCATGTGCTTATCACTATTAGAGCATCATTACTAGAGGTAACTTCCAACAACCATACTCATCCCTGCTGTACTCAGTAATGCACCATTATGTTCCATATTCTCAAAGCAGCAACTCCCAATGCTTAAGGGACCACATTTTGGATGCTTTGTTGTTGTTTCTGTAGGTGATGCAATAACTTGGACTACTTAAATATACTCTAAAATACAGTTAGGGACAGAAGACTAGATCTTGTATTATATAGCCTGAATTGGCATCCGTGGTACATAATAACCAGATAGACATTTCAAAATTGAGAATAGTTTGAAGGTTCTCAGCATAAAGAACTGATATTTGAAGGTTAAAAGTTAATTATCCCACTCTCATGATTATTTTCAGCACTAAGAGGTTGAGATGGAAAGATTTTTCTGAGTTCTACATTATCTTGGGATAGCAGGTTCCAGGCTTGCTCAGGTTCAGAGCGAGACATTTTTTTCCCAAAGATTTTGTTTTTGCTTAATAATAATAGGAAAGAAAATAGCTAGTAGTATTGAGTCTTGGCAGGTAAAATATGCTAAATATATTCTGAATTGTTGGTGATAAAAGGACAATCCAGAATGATACCAAGTACTTGCTCTTCATAGTTTCAAAACATTTTATTGATCAAAATCAAACTGCATAATCAATTGAAGTTTTTTTAAGAAATAGTAATGCCATTCCTGACAGGCCTAAACATAGAAAGGTTTTTGTTACCTATTTAAAATTTAGCTAAAATGTCAAAAGGTCTTTAGTAACTAATATAGTTCAGAGAAAAAAATGAATTTTACTATCTATATTCATAAAGCAATAAAATATGTAGTAAAAGGAAATAAAAATGTTGGAGTACATTATGTAAAGTTGTATTTCTCTATATTCATTTGCTAATTCTGTGTTGGCAGAAAGTTAAACTCTAGCCCTTGGTTTTGCTACTACTATGGCCCATCAACAGTTTTATATTTTATAAATATTTGTTCCTTCCTCACCTGCCTAAGGCAATCTACAATTGTATCTGTTTGGCTGTAATAAAGACTCATAGTTCAGCAGGAAGTTAAAGGGACATCTCCCAGGCAGAGGGTAGGACTCTTGGATAAGAATCAGGGTCAACATATTTGCCATTGGTCTGGTTGGTGAACAGACAGACCATAATCACACAGTAATGGTTAGTGGCTGCACTAGTTGGGTTAGAGTAACTGACAGGCAGTCCACCCCCCTAAAAATGCCTCAGCATAAAAAGATTTTAAAACTTCTGTGTCATTATTTATATTGCTGGCAGGTCCAAGCTAGTCCACTATATTTGTCATACAAACATATAGCAGAACTGTAAGCTCAGGACAATAGATTCAGGCATTAGGCTAAAACATTCAGACATAGGAGCCAGACCAGAGTAGCCAGGCATGGAAGCTTTGGAAGTAGAGGGGAAGTAACACATCATACTCTGTAGTGGTAGCACACTGCTCTGTGAGCTGCTGGTGTCTCCCTCAGAGAGAAGGCTTCAGGACAGCTGTCAATGGGTTAATGGGGCTTATGAGGCGTGGCACTCAAAGCATGCAGAGATCCAGCTGCTATAAGAGCCCCCACTGCACACTGGGTCCAGCATTTAGGCACTTGAGCTCAGGGCTGAGCATCTCATTCAGTGGGCATGAGCCACACCAGTCCTTCAGGCAGACTACTGCAAGCACTTGCACAGAGCAGAAGTGTAATTGAGCCTTCCAGCCAGCCAGCCTGTCCACTGTGGGTGTGTTTGTGGTTGCACTGAACAGAGTACAACCTAGTCTGTAGATCACCGACCTTTGTGCAAAAAGAACACTTTCACAGAACAGCAGAGAGACTGAAAAGTTGAAGTTCCAGACACCTGGAACCAGTAATGTTTGCTTCAAACTACCAGTATCCAGAAAACAACATTTCAGAAGCTTAGATTCAGAGGTAAATATGAGATTTTAAAGCAGTAAAAAAGGTAAATAAGTAAATAAGTATGTTTGAGTGTATACACACACACACACACACACACACACACAAACACCAAAAAAGAAAAAAACCTGAATATAGTCATAGAAACAAATAAGTTTGAAAATAATAAAAGTTTCCAAAAGTGGGAGAACGAAATAGTGTCTCTCTCTTTGTGTGCATATGTGTGTGTGTGTGTATAAAAGAAAAGAAAGTGAATATAAACCATCATTAAAAGAAATATTAGTTTAAAAGCAAAATAACTCTCTAAAGGAAGAAGAGAGAATAAAAGATAAGTAAACAGATCAAACGCACACATACACACACACACACACACACACACACACACACACACATATATATTTACATATAATAGTATAATATAATAAATATGTTATATTTTTATCTGATATATTTATATATAACATACAATATAATATTAAACTTAATATAAATATTGTATATAAAATTTTTCATATATGAATATATATGATATAATATATAAATGTTATAAAATATAAAATATTTATATTTATATATGAATAATAAATTAGAGAAAGAGAGAGAGAGAGTGAGAGAGAGAGAGGGAGAGAGAGAACCTACTGAGTCAGTTTAATGTTGCCTAAAAATGTATTTTTTTGTGCTAACCACTTATGGGCTTATCTCTGGAAAGGCCAGTTAATTCTTTCTACAGCAATTGCTTATTGTGTATAGTTTTTTATTTAAGATGGGGCACCTTGAATATATGTGCATTACTCTCATGATGTAAATAGATGTTGAATTGTTAAGGTCTTGTTTAGGTAGCTATGCTTTTAAGATTTCAAGTGCATTGTTTCTTCTCTTAGCTAATATGCACAACATCACATCACATTTTCTGGTCTCTATGACTCTTAAAAATCTTTGAAATCCTTCTTTCAAAATTTTCTTTGATGCAGGAGACACAAATGTATCAATTAGAGATGGGCACTGTAAGGTAAACTGTTTTTCTCATTTCATCTTATTGAGGCTTTCTGTAAGGGTATCCTGCTCCTAGAAAGAAGGTTCTTTGAAGGGAGTGAGGCTTACAGTCTCTGGATATGGGTATTAGTATTTAGAGCACAGAATTTATGCTGTTTTACTGAAGTGTCTCTGTTAGGTTCTCCACTCATTTCTGTCACCACACTGACCCTAGTTAGTTGATTATGTTCACAGTAGAAAACATGATTTCCTTCCTTTTCAGCAACCATTAAATCGCCATTGGTTTCCACCAATATGCTGCTGTTCTACCATTAAGGATATCTTGCCATGCTGGTCATTGTTGTCGTTCCTAGGCATTACCACGGGGTAGAACAATTCATTGCTTCCTACTGGAGCAGCCTATATCCTACCTTACGGTTCTATGAGGCAAGTTTCAAGAAGGTTAGTTTCATGTCTGACTCATAAAATTATACATAGGCAGAAAACACCATGCAAAATTTTGATACATGTATATATTATATAATATTCTAATTCTTCCAAGCATATATATATCTCTTAAAATTAATCATATACTTGTGGTAAAAATACTCTAACCTCTTTCAAATTTCAAAAATGTTTATTTTATTTACTAATTATATACATCGAAGGAATTTGTCTGAATGTATGTCTGTGTGCCATGTGTTCCCAGGACTCTCAGAAGCCATAAGGATGGCATGTCAAATTCCCTCACTAGATGCTGAAAAAGCATTTGACAAAATTCAATACCACTTCATGTTAAAAGTCCTGGAAAGAACAGGAATCCAAGGACCATACTTAAAAATAATAAAAGCAATATACAGCAAACCAACAGCCAACATCAAACTTAATGGTGGGAAACTTGAAGCAATCCCACTAAAATCAGGACAAGGCTGCCCACTCTCCCCCTACCTATTCAACATAGTACTGGAAGTCCTGGCTGGAGCAATTAGACAGCAAAAGGAGATCAAGGGGATACAAGTCAGAAAGGAAAAGATAAAAACATCACTCTTTGTTTTGATTTGCATTTCCCTGATGGCTAAGGATGTCAAGCACTTCCTCAGATATTTCTCAGCCATTTGATATTCTTTAATTGAGAACATTTTGTTTAGCTCTGTACCCCATTTTTGATAGGGTTGTTTTGATTCTCTGGTGTCTAGCTTCTTGAGTTCTTTGTATACCTTGGGTATTAGGCCTCTATCTGATGTGGAGTTGGTAAAGATCTTTTCCCATTCTGTTGGCTGCTGTTTTGTTTTCTTGACAATGTCCTTAGCCTTACAGAAACTTTACAATCTCATTAAGTACCATGTGTTAATCTTTGACCTTAGAGCTTGAGCCATTGGTGTTTTGTTCAGAAAATTTTCTCCTATGCCTATGTGTTCTAAGGTTTTCCCTACTTTCGCATCTAATAGTTTGAGTGTATCTGGTTCAATGTGGAGATCTTTGATCCACTTACACTTGAGCTTTGTACAAGGAGATAAGAAAGGGTCTGTTTTCATTCTTTTGCATGCTGAGTGCCAGTTGGACCAGCACCATTTGTTGAATAGGCTGTCCTTTTTCCATTGAATGTTTACGGTTCCTTTGTCAAAAATCAGGTGACCATACACATGAGGGCTCATTTCTGGACCTTCTATTCTATTCCATTGATCCACGTGCCTATTTCTGTGCCAGTACCATGCAGTTTTCAGCACAATTGCCTTGTAGTATAGCTTGAGGTCAGGGATAGTGATTCCCATAGATGTTTTCTTGTTGTTAAGGATGGATTTCTCTATTCTAGGTCTTTTGTTATTCCATATGAAATTGCACATTGGTCTTTCCAACTCAATGAAGAACTGCGTTGGAATTTTGATGGGGATTGCATTGAGTCTGTAGATTGATTTTGGTAGGATGGCCATTTTTAAAATGTTTATCCTTCCAATCCATGAGCATGGGAGATCTTTCCATTTTTCTGAGATCTTTCTTGATTTCCCTCTTTAGAGGTTTGAAGTTTTTGTCATACAGGTTCTTCACTTGCTTAGTTAGAGTCACACCAAGGTATTTTATAGTTTTTGACTATTGTGAAGGGTATCTTTTCCCTAATTTTTTTCTTTACATGTTTGTCCTTTGAGTATAGGATGGCTACTGATTTTTTTGAGTTAATTTTGTATCCAGCCACTTTGCTGAACTTGTTTATCAACTGTAGGAGTTTTCTGGTGGAATTTTTTGGGTCACTTAAATCCACTATCATGTCATCTGCAAAGATTGTTCAGTGACTTATTCTATATTCATGATTTCTTTTTTATCAGTTTTTAGAAATACCTGCTCTGAAGTTTTGTCAGAATTAACCATTCATAGTTTCTATTTATATCAATGAATTTTATTCATTCTTACTTTTGGCTTTAAATCTGTGGAATATTCCACTATCATTAAGTGGTTTCTAATATTTTATAATTTGTGAGATGATATTTTTTTATTTTATATCTTACTGAAAGCAGTAGCATTTCATATACTCAACAGTATTTGCCCATGCGATTGCTAAATGTTGTAAGCGATAAATAATAATAATAACACTATGAGTGTACTTTTTCATTCTTTTATCTAATAAGAGTAAGATAGTAACCATTATGTTAAATACTCCAAGTAAGTGAAAGTTATTTTAACGTGGTGTAAGTCCAGTAAAGAAGATGAAAATTATCTATGGTTATAGCTACCTTTTAGGCTAAAACAAAAGAATCATTTGACTCTGGAAGTTTGTGGGTAATCTGAATAACATGGCATGACCTTGGCCCAAAAATAAACACAGGTCTTGCTTTGGGGAGAATAAATGGACAATTGCAAGGCTTATCCTTGCATTATTTGGTGTATTTGTGCAAGTGTGATAAAGGCAAAGTATAGTGTGTGTAAGTGTTGTTCCCCTGGGAAAGATTGCCACAGGGTGCCTTCATTCCCTGTGATAGTGACACAGAATATTGATTGAATGGGCTTGTGTTTGGCTTTTACAAGGTTAAATGGAACCATAATTCATTCTCAAACTTGGTATATGTTGTTTGTCTATCTGAATAATCTACTTGATTTCTTATCCTCTACCATACCTAGCTTAATGAGTTTAGATTCTTTCTCTGGATTTCAACACAGAGACTAATTCATGTAGAAATCTGCTGTGTTTGCAGCACTGGCTGGCAGTTGTACAATGAGGTGAACACGAATGGTGAAGGCAATCTCAGTACTGAATTGTTGCAGTTAGAGACCTAGAGGTATGTCCTGGGTTGTGTCTTATTCCTCCACAACCAATGTGATATATTTTGAAGTTTGAAAGCCTATGTGTGGAATCAATTTATGTTAACAGAGAGCGACTGTGTTCAAAGGGAGTTTTGAGATGTGGGTACAGGCTCTGATGCTGTTTTTCAAGTTCAACTCTCCTTTAATTGCACAGATTTTTTATTATAATCAAAATGACTGTAGTTATTGTATACGTTCTGAATTCCTTGAAGTGTTATCATTAAAGAAAATTGTGCTTTGAGTTGTCATGGAATAATAAAAATCACAGTACTACTTTTAAATTATGCTGTCAAAATATCTACATATTCAGGTAGTTCGGAAGCTAGTAGAGTGATTGACACTTTTGCGACGTGTGCAATGAACTTTCAAAGAAAAATTAGATTTTGAAGCAATTGCTTACATTTTTTGGGTGAAATTTTCAATTGTGTTAAATTACCATTTGTTTTACTTGGAAAGACTTAAATGTGCAATTTAAATTAAAACACTCAAAACCAATTCTTTAAACTGGAGGTAACAAATTCAATTCTACATTTATCATCATTCTACCTAACAAATTTGTATGGAAAATTGGACATTTCAACAGCACTAATTAAATGAATTATGTCCCTCAAAGAGAATTTTACACACTGGAAAACATTTAGTGACCACATAGTCCAGAAACTGAGATGCTGACCTGTGGTACAGTACACATATAAATAAATTGTATGGTTATAACTACACTCACATATTGAAAATGCCTTCTGCCAAATGCAGTAAATGAAACTTAAGCATGTATAAACGGCTATAAAATATAATGAAGTAGAAAAATATACAGGATTCACAATATAACACAAGAACTTCATGTTTTTTTAGAGAATAGGACATTAAGTTAATATTAAAATTGAGCAAATTCTTTAAATATATGTACTTATTTACATTATTATTCTTTGCATATATATTTACATCTTTAATAAAATACAAATTTTATTACATATTAAAACCATGTTATGCATCAAGATTCTAATAAACAAAGAGAGAGAGAGAGAGAGAGAGAGAGAGAGAGAGAGAGAGAGAGAGAGAACCTGTTAGGGCAAATATGGAAGTCTTTCATTCTTTGCATTTCTCTTAAACCATGAAAACTTAATTTGTTAAGTGACCATAGCAAATATGATGCAGAGATTTCTCCAGGTTTATTTATTTCATTTTGTAGTGCTGCAGATTGAACACAAGGTCTTATGCATATTAAGTAATTTTCATGCACATTACTTTTATCAACATTTTAAAAGGCTGTATCACTTGACCTCATGCTACTAGGAACTCTGAGGAAATCACATCTAAACCAACACATCCATCTCCAAATGATAAATTATATTAAAAAAATCCCAGAAGTCTACGGTTTATAAGCCGCTTCAAATGAGAAAGCATACAGTTTTTTTATACCTTTTATATATAAAAGAATAAATGTAAGAATTAAATTTCTAGGTGTTAGGGTAATTGGTTAAACAGAAAGAGTCATAAGCTAATATATAAGTTGGTATCAAAAATGGGGTAACACTAATGGAAAGGAATGAAATGTGTGCCATGTTTTTGAAACAAGAAGGAACATGAAACTAGCAAAGTAAGCAAGTTGTTCAATATAAAGAGAAAAATGAATGGAAATCCCCACTGAAGTAAGGAAACTGTTAGGCAAATACTTATAGCATATTGTAAGAACAGCATCTCATGCAAGAGCTCAGAAAAGCAAAGGGCAGAACTTTTCTCTATGAAAAATTTAAAGACAAGGAGTGTTACCTCATCATCTTTTAGGCTTGGAAATTCTCCAAACTCTTTGTGTGTGTGTGTGTGTGTGTGTGTGTGTGTGTGTGTGTGTGTGTGTGTGTGTATGCACTTGTATGTACAGTGTGTGTGCCTGTGTATATGTGGGTGTGTGTGCATGCCAGATATCACTGTGTAATGCAGACTAACCTTGAATCTCAAGTGTTGATCATCCATGTGTACACCATCATTTACCTTCCAAGACAATGTTAGAAGAACTGCTACTGAAATCTTATGGTGACATATGGTAAAAGAGAAAAATGGCTTTAGTCTATATAACAACCCATCTAGTTTGCAAACACAATTTAGAGATATGTCAGGATTCAAATATTTGCCCAGTAAATTTATTTCCCTATTTTATAAAGAATTCGGTTGTCCACATTGCACAAAAACAAAGATAAAGGAAAGATATGACAATTAAATTTCCCATGAGTAGAGCTTGAAATTTTTAGATTTGTTAAAACTCTAAGATCCTAATGGTGGGTTATATTGCAATTAGACATTTGTCCTAAAATAGAAAGAAGTTACCTGAGAAAAAACTGAAAATATGTCTTTCCATAAATGGAGTCAGCATAAATCTGATCATGGAAATCAAACTTGGATTTCCAAGTGGCAGATTAAGAATGTAAAAGGGCTGTTTTTTATGAGTTGATATTGCATCTACATACTTTGCTGAAAGTGTTTATTAGCTGTAGGCATTTCCTGGTGGAATTTTTAGTGTCACTTACATATATTACCATATCATCTGTAATTAAAGATACTTTGAATTCTTCTATTCAATATTGTATCCACGGAATCACATACTGTTTTAGGTAAGACTCTAAATACTCTTTTGAATACGTCTAGGTCTAGAAACAGTAGACAACCTTGTCTTGTTGCTATTTCAGTGGAAATCAGGATGTTGGCTATAAAATCGCTTTAAAATGCCCTTGTTGTATTAAGGTATTCCCATCTATCTCTATTTTCTTCAGGGCTTTATCCATAAAGAGAAATTGTACTTTATCAAAGTCCTTTTTTGTATCAAATGATATAATTATGCAGTTTAGATCTTAGGTAGTAGGTTACATTTATTGATTTACATATGTTGAGCCATACCTTCATCTTTATAAAGTTTCTGGTCCTATGATTAGGTTTTCTAATAGAGTTTTTTGGAAAAAGGAGTCTTATAGGGGTGCAAAACTATTCAGATTATTGCTGAGAGTATAAGTAGCTGATTGGCAAGCTGATTGGCAAGAGGCATTGCTGAAAATAACACCTACATAATGTACTGATCTCTAAATCACACAGCTTGTGCCTACATAGAGCTTTTACCCCTAGTTTCTAGCACCTTTGATACAGAAAGGTACCCTGCATACTACCAAATGAGAAATGAAAATACCAACAAAACTATAAACCCTTCAATCTACAATGGTATTCTTCCTGCAAGATATGCTATTACAATGGTTGTAGCAAATAAATATCTGACTTTATTTAGTCTACTCCACAAGAGGGAACCCAGAGATGGTGATGCTTGTGTGACCAAGAACTAGAGACTAGCCCAGGTACTTAGGGTAAAAATAAATTCAACCGGTCTAACAAACAAAATAAACAAATGAAAAAATATACTAATAAAATGACTCTTGATGATAGTCAATTCTACTCATAGATTAATGATTTATCCATTATCAGAAATTTCTACTCCTGCATCAAATGGAAACAAATACAGAGACCCATAAGCTAGACATTATGAAGATGGAGAGAACTTGAAATAGTCATCCTTAAACTGATTTTCTCCATCAAATCACTTTGTTTTTTCTGAGCTCAAGGAACACTGAGGAAGAGGAAGTAAGATGAATGTAATAGTCAGAGGGGATAGAAGACATCAAGGAAACAAAACCCTCTAAGTATTTATGATCAAGACACAAATGAATGCCCAGAAACTGGGTCAGCCTGCTTAGCATCGGAATGGTTCTATATTAGTTGGAACCCTGGGCTGAAAGGAAAATAGGACACCTATTCCTTTCCCTAACACAGAAACAATCGCCCGCTGATATCTACTTGTAAATGAAATTTATTTTTTTTCAGAAGAGTTTCAGTGGGGAAACATAAGCTATTCTTGAGGATAAGCTGCATGCCCATTAATATTGCCAATGGAAAATGAACTCAAAAGCATCGTTGGAAATTCCTATGTCACAGTGTCAAGTCAGGGATTTTCTTGTTTCATTTTTTGTTTTGTTTTGTTTTTGTTTATTTGCTTGTTTATTTTGTCTTAATCTAATTATTTTATTTTATTTTACTTGTGTATGTTTTTTTTCTATTGTTACAGTATAGTTCCTCTGAATATATATTTTAGCTTCCAGTAGAGTATTTTATGTGATTTCTGAAAACATGAATGACTGAATCTATATCTGGTTATTGTGTCTTCTTGGGTTCTTTATCTTTTATTTCTTTCTTTTACTCAATCTGAATGTATTAGTTTTGCTGTATTTTATTATATTTTATTATTATCCATTCGAAGCAAGTCTTTTTTGAAAATACAAGACAAATAGTTTAAATCAGGTAGGGAGAGGTAGAGGGGATCTGAGGGTAGTATAGAAAGGGGAAGCCATAATCTGGATATATTATGTGAGAAAAAAATCTATTTTCAATAGAGGCAAAAACTAAATGTGACATAAAGACTGGGTAGGGTTTTGGGGAGCTTTTGAATTGTGAACCAGAGAGGAGTGAAGTCAGTGTAGTGCCCAGGACAAGTGAGATAACTCTACAGGTCACTTGCTGCCAAGGTTGACTACCTGTATTTGACCCCTAGCAGCACATGATACAAGGAGAGAACAAAGTCCTATAGGGTGTCCTTCATACACATGACAGGACATGCCTGTGCAGACACCTTACACAAAGACAAGCTCCACAAAATTAATATATATATGTGTGTGTGTGTGTGTGTGTAGCATTTTAATTATGAGTTGTACACATAGTCTTTTAGTGTTCTACATTTAGGGAAAGTAAAATGTTGCCAAAAGGGGAAGAATAAAGTTGCTGATGGAATCCCAGGCTGTGGAACTGTTTTACTGGGAAGCCACCGAAAACCAGAAGTGAGCCATGCAGTTAAGACTCTTAGGTGCTTTCCTGGTTTCTTCTTTCTAAATAGAAAGAGTTATCATAATGCAGACTCTATCTCAACATGATATGTGCTAAAGAGGAGGCTTGGATTGTTCATTAACAGATGTCTGCATCAAGAAGAACACATCCCAGGGGTTGAGTCTGTTACATATCCTATTGATGTTGGTCCACACTTTTTGGGGTTCTAAATTGGGTATAAGCTCATTTTATTGGTTGGTTGCTTGGAACTAATTATACCATGAGTCACATCCTTGGTAAGTTGGAATAATCCCTAGCTACAGAAAATTTCTTAGCAAATTATAATGTCCTCTCCTTGAATGTTAGTTTGGCCTGGTGGTTTACTTTGATGTGATCTAAGAGGCATCAGATAAGCAAACAAACTAGTGTTCCCCTACTCCTTCCTGCAGGAAACTCAAGAAATGCCATGTGATGAACCACAAATAAATTTATATACTATGCACAGAGGAATCCCAGCTGTTGAAATTACAGAGAAACCTCACCTGAGGTTTTAAGTCTTTGAGGGAGGCTTATTTATACCACTCACACAGAGAGGCCCAGGTGACCCAACAGAGATATTTTAATTAACTTCTAGCAATATTAAATATGCATTATTTTAAGCAATTGAATTTCAAGTTGGTTTCCTATTCAGCAAAAAATAAACCAAATAGTAATATATAGTCTTCATATAGCACTTATGGTTTATCTAAATTTTAACAATGCCTTAATTACCAAATACATAACATAGCGTTTTAAGATTACTAATTCATTTGTTTGGCTAATTTAACTGCAAGTAGAATTTCATGAACAAATTCATTTTCCTAACTTTTTTGTATTGCTTACAGTAATTATGAACTATTTTAAAATTGGTGGCATTTATCTAAGATGTTTCTATTGCTCTAAATTGATCCTCCTCCCCATGCAGGCCTAGGAAAGACTCCTAGAAATGATGCAAAACCAGTGTGTGTGGTATGGTGAATCTTGCTCTGAATACAGGTTCTAAAATTTTGTTTTGACTCACTTTGCTGATTTATATGACTGGGAAAGCCAGACAAAGCCTCAACACTCCTTAGTAACTTCAGAAACTAGAGACAGCTGCTATAGTATCCAGAAGTCACTTTAAAAGTTGATGCTTTCATTTTTTTTTAAATAAGCTCAATCACTAAAGCAATATTCCCAGACTGCCAACACTGGCATCATCTAGAATTTAGGAGAAATGCTGGAAGTCAGGTGGCATCCCAAGTTTTGAGTAAGAATTGGCATGTCAAAAAGCTCATGTTCATACACAGCAGTGTGTAAAGATCTGATGTTTCCTGGTCATAAATGAATCTTTACTTATTCTATAGTTACATAAACTTCTCCAGGAGCACTACTTAGGTAGCTTGTTCTCATAGCTCCTCCAATGTGGCCTTGTAACACATGAAATCCTACGTGCATGATTCATCAATGATTTCCAAAACCTCAAATTTACTAGTTTGAACAGAATGAAATGGATTATGTTCTATATCTTTTCACTTACTAATATTTGAATTTTATTGGTACTGCACAGTATTTTAAGAAATGTGATACAGTATTCAGAGTACAAAACACAGACTAATGCTAGTGTACATTAAACCTGGCTTATCAACAGGCTCCCTGATGTAAGCCTGTAATCCTAGTCAAGGTAGGAGGAGCACAATTTCAAGATATTCCTGGGCTAGAGAATGAACTCAAGACAATCCTGGAAAACACATTGAGGCCATATCTTCATCTCAAAATTAAACTATGGGCTGGAAATATAAAATACTGGAAAAATTCTCCTTCACCATGCCTGAGTCCCCTGATTCAATCTCTAGTCTCATGAAGAAAAAAAACAACTATAGTTTATTCACATTATTTATACAGTTCTATGCTGTAAATCCAAGTACTTGGTTTCCTTGATTCTCAAAGTCTCCCTGAAAGTTTGACTTGTAAGAAATTATTCATACATTTAGCAGATTCAAAACTTGATTTTTACCAAACGACTGTGAATTGCTTATTTAGAATGTTCAGTAAGAACACACAACCCTAATACTGTCTAATACAAAAGGGATTTTATGGTATAGTCTAAGTATGTTTTCTTTTTTTATTGTTTATTTTAATTGAACAACTTTATTTTAAAAACAGAGACGAATGTACAGATTTTAAAAGAATTTTTGCATAAAAGTACATGAATACATTTTTGTCAGTACTTGCTTTTTTTAAAGGATTGATAGTATGCATTAAAATCTTACTAATGAGCATAAAGTACATGTAAAATAAGATGTAACCTGGAAATAGTAAAAGTTTTATTTGTGTGTAGAGATTAAACATAATGGTTTTTCATTTTTGACCTTTGATTTCTTGAACATCATATAGTCTGTGAGTTGTTTCTGGGTTTTCAGAGCTTCCTGGAGTAAGTATCCAATTATCAGTGACTACATATTATGTCTGTTCTTTTGTGACTGGGTTACCTAACTCAGAATGATATTTTCTAGATATATCCATTTTCTTAAGAATTTAATAAAGTCATTGTTTCTGAAAGCTGAGTAGTATTCCATTGTGTAAATATACCAATACTTTTATATCCATTCATCTACTGAAGGACATCTAGGTTATTTCCAGCTTCTGGCTATTATAAAGAAGGCTGATATGCATATTGCGGTGCATGTTTCTTTGTTGTATGTTGGAGCTTCTCTAGGGTATATGCCCAGAGTAGAATAACAGGGTCTTCAGGAAGGACTATGTCCAATTTTCCGAGGAACTGCCAGAATTCTTTTCAGAGTGGGTGTACCAGATTACAACCCCACCATCAGTGAAGAAGTGTTCCTCTTTCTCTGCATACTCACCAGCATCTGCTGTCATCTGAGTGTTTGATCTTAGAAATTCTGACTGGTGTGGGATGGAATCTCAGGGTTGTTTTGATTTGCATTTCCCTGATGACAAAGGATGTCGAGCACTTCTTTAGATGCATCTCAGCCATTCCATATTCCTCAATTGAGAACTTTTTGTTTAGCTCTATACCCCATTTTTAAAAAGGATTGTTTGATTCTCTGGTGTCTTCTTGAGTTCTGTGTGTACCTTGGATATTAGGCCTCTATCAGATGTGGGGTTGGTAGAGATTTTTTCCCAATCTGTTAGCTGCCATTTTGTTTTCTTGACAGTGTCCTTAGCCTTACAGAAACTTTGTAATGTCATTAAGTCTCATTTCTCAATATTTGACCTTAGAACAGGAGCTATTGGTGTTCTGTTCAGGAAATTTTATCTGGAGCCTATTTGTTCTAAGGTTTTTCCTACTTTCTCATCTAATAGTTTCAGTGTACCTTGTTTACTGTGGAGATCATTGATCTACTTGCCCTTGATCTTTGTACAAGGAGATAAAAAAGGGTCTATTTTCATTCTTTTGCATACTGAGTACCAGTTGGACCACACCATTTGTTGAATAGGCTGTCCTTTTTCCATTGAATATTTACAGCACCTTTGTGAAAAATCAGGTGACCATATATGTGAGGGCTCATTTCTGGATCTTCTATTCTTTTTTATTATAGATTGAACAACTTTACTTTAAAAAAACAAACAGAAATGTACAGATTTTAAGCATTTTTACATGAAATATATGAATACATTTTGTCAGTACTTGATTTTTTTAAAGGTTTGATAGTATGCATTAAAATCTTACTAGTTACAATGAGCATACAGTACATGTAAAACAAGATGTAACTTGGAAATAGTCAAAGTTTTCTTGGTGTGTAAAGATTAAGCATAATGGTTTTTCATTTTCTTCTTTTTCTTTTGGCCTTTGTTTTTTCTTCAAATTCATATAGTCTGTGAGTTGTTTCTGGGGTGTTCAGAGCTTTCTGGGGTTAGTATCCAATTATCAGTGACTGCCTGGGATCTTCTATTCTATTCCATTGATCCAAGTGCCTATCTCTGTTCCACTACCATGCAGTTTTTAACACAATTGCCTTGTAATATAGTGTGAGGTCAGGGATAGTGGTTCCCGCAGATGTTTTCTTGTTGAGGATGGATTTCTATTCTAGGTCTTTTGTTATTTTAGATGAAATTCCACATTGCTCTTTTCAACTTTATGAAGAATTGAGTTGGAAGTTTTATGGGGATTGCTTGAATCTGTAGATTGCTTTTGGTAAGATGGCCATTTTTACTATGTTGATCCTTCCAACCAATGAGCGATCTTTCCATACTTCCTTGATCTCCTTCTTTAGAGATATGAAATTCTTGTCATACAGGTCCTTCACTTGCTTAGTTAGAACCAACCCAAGGTATTTCATCTTTGTGACTGTGCTTTGGTGGTCAGAATGAAGTAGATAATTAAGAAAATACATAGAAATGTCTATTTCTATGTTTTTGTTTTACTTAATGTCATCAGTTGCCAGGCAATAGCATTTATAGTAAGAGGTAATATTTTTGATTCCACAAATAATATTTGCTGTGTTTTCCTGATGCTTTCCTAGCCGTCCTTTGGCACGAAGCATCTCTAGGTCTCCAGTTGAATGCCTTTTCAGCCTGTTCGAAAGTGTGCCACAATATTCAGAACAAACTGTATTGATTATTGTTTCTCCCCTTTTTCTCTTCCCCCTTCTTTCAACAATGTGACCTTCTTTTCCAGAGACTTAGCAGTGAACTCAGCGAAGGTATCATTATGCCAGCTGTAGATCCAGAGAAACAGATTTGTATTAATTCATTGAGTAATGGGAGCCACTTTATCTAATAAGGCATTTTTGCTTAGATCATGCAGACTGACCTAGGTGAATAAAAGATGTGCTGTATCATCTGCTAAAGGAAGTAAATTTAATTGTGCACGTACTTCCATAGTATTATGCTGTATTACCAAAGAAAAATTAGAATGTTAGGGTCTGACCGGGGAGCACAGCAATTTTATCCAAATTAATGTCCCACTGAGAACCTCAGTTGCTATTCCTCAGAGGCCAGTCTCAAATGTCACTTCCCCAATTACATTACTGTTCTAATTCATGCTGTTTTATGCAAGGAGTGAAGGAGAATTGTCTGTGCATCTTATACCTTAAAGAAACCTCAAAATGTAGCATAAGTAAACTTTTTAAATCATCTCTAGTTGTGTAATTCAGACTGCTGTATTAAGGATGCCAATGCAGAAAATAATAAAATATAAGTATTTTATATATTTTAATTTAAACCTGTCCATAGCTTAAACACTATAGGTAGAAAAACCAACAAATATGAATATCAGATTAGAAAGGAAAACAGAGTAGAGGAGAAAATATGCTGTGAGTTTCTAATTATTTTTTTGATGGGCTCCCAATGGTACACCTCTATAGACAGAGTTATCTTTTGCTATTGGTGGGAGGTTGGTTCCAGGACTTCACAGATAATAAATCCAAAGGATGCCTGAATCCTGTGTTCTAAATAAGTAGTGTTTGCAAAGAATCTTTCCACATCCTTCCTAATACTGTAAATCATCTCCATACCACTTATAATACAAAACCAAATGATGGTCATGGTAATTATCATCTTCTCTTTGTGTTGCTTATAGAATGACATTAAGTAAAACAAAAAATATATACATTTTTTAGTACAAACCCAATGCTTTCAAAAGTTTTTGATCACTATTGCTTGAATCTGTGTTCTATGATTGTAAAACCCCTAGTTATGAAGTTCATTGATATTTACCATAAGTCTCTATTAGAACCATCTTGCTATCTTTAAGCTAACAAAGCAATGTTTATTTGTAATTTTTTGAGGAAGAAGAACTGAAGTGTTCTTGCAATAAGGGCCCTTAATAGAAATACTAATGTGCTCCTGCACTAAAACTAACCTGAACATTTTGGACTTTCCCCCTGACATGTATTAATTATACATACCAATCAGTTATGACTCCGAATACCATTATATCATCACTGATTTTCTTATATATCAGTCAAAACTTTTGCTGTATGTACTTATAAGTGAGTCCAGGGTTTAATATTGCTAATATTTTTAATATTTTGTTGAACTTTCATCTGTATTTCATCTTGTCATAAAATATTAGGATTATAGGTGTGCTAAAGTATGTGATTATTTTTCTTAATCATTCCATTCATTTACATCTCAAATAATATACGACTGCCTGGTTACCCCTCCACCATCCTTTGGGCCCACATTTGCCCTTCCCCTTCCCCTCTGCCTGTATGAAATTTTATTTAAATAATGAGTTTATAAATCATATTTTTATATAAAGAAAAAATTGTATTGAGACAGGCTTACAGTTTCAGAGACTGTAGTCCATTCTTGTCTTAGTCCATTATCATTGTGGTAGGAATGATGGTGTAGTGCAGGCAAACATGGTACTAAGTTCTACATCTGGATTAGCAGGCAGCAGGAAGGGACAGTGACACACCCATACCAACAAGGTCACACCTCCTAATAGTGACACTCCCTCTGAATCTATGGAACCATCTACACTCAAATCACCACATTTCACTCCCTTGCCACAACCGGTTATAGTTATAATGCAAAAATGCATTCTGTCCAATTTCAAAAGTTCCCAAGTCTATAACAGCCTCAAAGTTGTTTGAAAGTTTAAAAGTCAAAGTCTCTTCTGAAATTCATACAATATTTTTACTGTAATCCCATGTAAAAATCAAAACTATAAGGCAGATAACACACATCTAACATATAATGGCCCAGGATATACATTATAATTCCAAAAAGTAGCACAGTAAAAAAAAAAAAAAAAAAAAAAAAAAAAAAAAAAAAAAAAAAAAACTGTGCCATAGCAAGACTGAGAACCTACTGGGCAAACTCCAATCTCTGCATCTAAATACATTTTTATTGGATATATTTTATTTACTTTTCAAATGTTATCTCCTTTCCCAGGTTCCCCTTCATTAAACCCCCTATCCATCCCACTTAGTCCTGCTTCTATGAGGGTTCCCCTCCCTCCTTTTGCCTCCCTGCCAAGACATTCTCCAACAATGGGGAATCAAACCTGGGCAGTAACAAGGGCTTTTCTTCCCATTGAGAGTGGGAAAAATACCTGTAAATAGCATGGAGTTAAGAAAGAGCATATGCCAGAGATCCTGTTCTCCACCAGACTTCTGGAAGAAAGAATGTTATAGCACAGAGAGAAAGGAAAGGAAGGGAGAGGAAAAACATGGACAGGTAAGGGACTATAGAGGCAACTCATCTGTCTGTAGCAGCATCTGGTGCTTTGAAATTTCTCTGGCCGTGAATAACATACAAACAGAAGAACCAAACAACTATGCACTCTGAGTGTTACTGGGTACAATTAGAAGATATTGTTTTGTTCTGTGAACCAAAAGCAACGACAACAAACCCCACTTATTTTTTTAAGAACAATGTTGAATTTTAAGATCTCTAGAAAAAAAAATTCCCTGTATGAAAAGATATTCATGGCCAAACCTCTCAAAAATACAAATCTATGACCTTCAGCATGTCAAATATGTCTCAATTGTTTGTTTTACTTGCTGTCTGCAAGGTTCAAAGACTGAGTATTCCTAGAGAATATTCAGAGCACTTTATGCATGGACAATATCTAGTCATTGCTGTTGTTCCAGCACACTGATTATGTTCCTGTTTTTAATTATGCAAATGGACCCAGAGATTTGTCAGTGGGCAGATGCTTTGTATAAACATGAACATACATAAACACAAACACATCCATCCTGATGCTCTCCTGTCATATTTCATAGCTAGAAAATTTTATTTTCCAATCTCTTTCCATATATAGCATGATGACAGAAGTTACTTACATACATTCCATTCTTTGCATGCTCTATGACATAATTTAACATACATTAAAGCAGAAATAACTTTTAAATGCTCTTTTTCCCTTTTGTCAAAAGTTTCACTTTTTGAAAATATGTACATTCTCTCTCTCTCTCTCTCTCTCTCTCTCTCTCTCTCTCTCTCTCTCTCTCTCTCTCTCTCTCTCTCTCTCTCTCCTCCCTCCTAGACTACTGAGTGTATGGAATTTAAGGAACCAGGGTCATGTTGAATCTCTTCCATATCCCAAAGGAACTCATTAAGAAGTTGTCTGAGTTTTCAGGCTATTTTATTAATGGGTGCTGAGAGCAGCCTCTTTATTATGCTAAGTCTATATTTCATTTTAAACATAAAAGGCCCATGGTATAGCTGTGTTAGCAGTTACTGCATTTCCTTGACTGCTTTCTTTGTCTTATGTTGCCTTGTCACAGGATCAGGTGTTCTACAATACGTTTGTCTTAACACTTGCCATGTTTAAATATAAGGACATTATTTCCCCCTTCATAATTTGGCAAATTCTCTAGAAAAGCCTGTTTTACTTGCCAGTGTCTACTGTATAGTCTTATCTCCAAGGAAAATAATGACGTGTACACTTACCATTTATTTTCTTCATGCTGTCATTTTTCCCATTTTAAAAATTGGCTATTCTCTTTATATACATTACAAATGCTATCCCCTTTACTCCAACTCCCATCCCCATACCTCCTCCCCTTGTTTCCATGAAAGTACTTACTCTCCCAAAAACCCTCTCACTCCTCATTCCCTGATACTAGGAAACTGAGCCTTTGCTTTACCAAAAACCTCTTCTCCCACTGATGCAAGAAAAAGCCATCCTCTGCTACATATGCAATTGAAGCAAGCAATGGGTATCTCTATGTGTACTCACTGGTTGGTGTTTTAGTCTCTGGCAGCTCTAGAGTATTTGGTTGGTTGATAATGTTGTTCATCCTGTGGAGGTGCAAACCCTTTGAGCTTCCTCAGTCCTTTATTTCTTCATTGGGGTTCCTGTATTCAGTGTAATGGTAACCTGCAAGCATCCCCATCTGTATCAGTTAAACTCTGGCTAAGCCTCTAAGGAGGCATCTGGTTCTTCATATCTTGCTCCTACCAATAAGCACTTCTTGACATCAACAATAGTGCTTGGGTTTGGTGGCTGCCTATGGGGTGGATTCACAGGTGAGGCTGTCTCTGTATAATCTTATCATCAATCCCTGCTCCAGTATTTGTATGTGTATTTTCTTCTGTGATCCTTTTGTTCCCCCTACAGAAAAGAACTGAGGCATCCACATTCTTGCCTTCATTCTTTATGAGCTTCATAAAATCTATGGGCATTCCTAGTTTTGGGGTTAGTATCCCCTTAACAGTGAGTGCATACCATGTGTGTTCTTTTGTGACTGTGTTACCTCACACAGGATATTTTCTAGTTTCATCTATTGACCTAAGAATTTCATGAAATCATTGTTGTTAATAATTGTGAAGTACTCCATTGTGTAAATGTACCACATTTCTGAATTGATTCCTCTGTTGAAGGACATCTGGGTACTTTTTACATTCTGGCTATTATAAATAAGGTTTCTATGAACACAGTGGAGTATGCATCCTTGCCATATATTGAAGCAACTTTGAATATATGCCCAGGAGTGTTATAGTTGGGTCACACAGTAGTATTATGTCCAATATTAAGAGGAACCTCCAGACTGATTTCCAGAGTGGTTGTACCACCTTGCAATCTGACGAATGATGGAAGAGTGTTTCTCTTTCTCTGTATTCATGCTAGCATCTGGTGTCACCTGGACTTTGATTTTAGCCATTCTGACTGGTGTGAGGTGGAACTTCAGGGTGGTTTTGATTTTCATTTTCATGATGACTAAGGATGTTGAACATATTAGATACTTCCCAGTCATTTGATATTCCTCATTTGAGATTTCTTTAGCTCTGTACCCATTTTCAATAGGATTATTTGATTCTCTGGAATCTAATTTCTTGAGTTCTTTGTATATATTGAATATTAGCATATAGTATTATAACGTATAGTATTGGTAAAGACCTTTTCCCAATCTGTTGGCTTCCATTTTCTCATTTTGACAGTGTCCAAATTGCATTTTCTAACTTTAAAAAATTGAGTTGAAATTTTGATGTGGATTTCATTGAACTTGTAGTTTGGTTTTGGAAAGATGGCAATTGTTACTATATTAATATTGCCAATCCATAATTACGGAGATTTTTTTCCATCTTTTGAGATCTTCAATTTCTTCAGATACTTGAAATTCTTGTCATATAGATCTTTCATGTGCTTGGTAAGAGTCACACCAAGGTATTTCATTTTTTGTTACTATTGTGAAGGGTGTTGCATCAATAGTTTCATTCTCAACCTGTTTATCTTTTAAGTAGAGGAAGGCTACTAATTTATTTGAGTTAATTTTCATTTAGCTCTTTGCTAAAGTTGATTGTCAGACCTAGGAGTTCTCTGTTGGATTTTTTTGCTGTGACTTAACTATACAGTCATATCATCTGCAAATAGTGATATTTTGACTTCTGTCTTTCCAATTTTTATATTGACTTCTTTCTTTCCAATTTGTATGATTTTGACATTCTTATGTTATCTAATTGCTCTGAATTGAACTCCTAGTTCTGTACTGAATAGGTAGGGGAAGAATGGGCAGCCTTGTGTACTCCCTCAATTTAGTAGAATAGCTTCAAGTTCCTCCCCACTTAGTTTCATGTTGGTTATTGGTTGGCAGTATATTGTTTTTACTGTTTGTAGGTATTGGCCTTAAAGTCCTGATCTTTCCAAAACTCTTAACATGAAAAGGTGTTGAATTTTTTAAATATTTCTCAGCAGCTAATGAGATGATAATGAGATTATTTTCTTCTTTTTAAAAATTTGTCATTGGTTATTCTCTGTATTTACATTTCAAATGTTATTCCATTCCCCCCAGTCCTGTCCCCTTCCCCCTCCACTTGTTCCTATGAAGGTGGTCCTCTCCCAATCACCTTTTGCATGTCAGTGCCTTGGCATTCCACTACACTGGGAAATTGTGTCTCCATTGGACCAAAAGCCTCTTTTTCCATTGATTCCAGACAATGCTATCCTGTGCTACTTATGCAGCTGGAGCCATGGGTCTCTTCATGTGTGCTCAATAGTTGGTGTTTTAGTCTCTGGGAGTACTGAATTATTTGTTTGATTGATAATGTTTTTCTTCCCATGCGGTTGCAAATCCTTTCATCTCCTTCAGTCTTTTCTCTAGCTTCTTCATTGGGAACCCCATTGTTTAGTACAATCATTAGCTGCAAGCATGTTCAACTGTATCTGTATTATTAGGGCCATGCCTCTGAGGAGGGATCCATATCTGGCTCCTGCCTTCCTGGCATCAACAACAGTGCTTGGGTTTAGTTTCTACATGTGGGGTGGATTCCCCAGGTGTGGCACTCTCTGAATGATCTTTTTGTTCAATCACTGCTCCCCTACTTGTCCCCTTATTTACTCATTTGAGTACTTTATTCTCTCTTCTAAGAAGAACTGAGGCTTCAACATTGAGGCCTTCCTTCTTTTTGATCTTCATATGTCTGTGAATTATTTCGTGGATATTTAGAGCTTTGGGGGCTAGTATATGCTTATCAGTGAGCACATACCATGTGTGGGTTTTTTATGACAGTGTTACCTCCTCAGGTTGCTTGCTTCTAGTTTCAGCCATTTGTTATTTTTTTTCTCTAATAACTGAGTAGTAATCTATTGTGTAAATGTACCACAATATTTGTGTTCATTCCTCTATCAAAGGACATCCAGGTTCTTTCCATCTTCTGCCTCTTATAAATAAGGCCTCTATGAATATGGTTGGGCATGTGTCCTTCTTATATATTAGAATGTCTTTTGGATATATGCCCAGGAATGGTATAGCTGCAATTTCAGGTAGTACTATGTCCAATTTTGTTAGGAACTGCCAGCCTAATTTCCATAGTGGTTGTACCAGCTTGCAGTCCCACCAACAATGGAGGAGTATTACTCTTTCTCAACATCATTGCCTACATCTTTTATCTCCTGAGATTTTAAATTTAGACATTCTGACTTGTTTGAGGTGGAATTTCAGGTTAGTTTTGATTTGCATTTCCCTGATAACTAGGGATGTTGAGCATTTTTTAGGTGCTTCTCAGCCATTTAGTATTCCTCAGTTGAGAATTCTTTTCTCTGTACCCCATTTTTTGATACTCTGAAGTTTAACTTCTTGAGTTCTTTATATGTATTGGATATGAGCCCTCTGTCAGATGTAGGATTGGATTAAGATCCTTTCTCAATCTGTTAGTTTTCCATTTTGTACTTTGACAGTGTCTTTTGCCTTACAGAAACTTTGCAATTTCATGAGGTCCCATTTGTCGATTCTTAATTTTAAAGCATAAGCCATTGGTGTTCTGTTCAGGAATATTCCCTCTGTGCCTATGTGTTCTAAGCTCTTCCCCATTTTCTCCTCTATTATTTTAAGAGTACCTAGTTTTATGTGTAGGTCTTTGATCTACTTGCACTTGAGCTTTGAGTAAACACATAAAAACGGATCAATTTTCATTCTTAAACTTGCTGAATGCCAGTTGAACCTGTACCATCTTTTGAAGATGCTATCTTTTTTCCACTGAATATTTTGAGTTCCTTTTCAAAGATCAAAGGACCATAAGTGAGTAGGTTCTTTTCTGGGCCCTCAATTCTGTTCCACTGATCTAGCTACTTTTCTCTGTACCAATACCTATCAGTATTTATCAGGATTAATTTGTAATACAGTTTGAGGTCAGGGATGGTGATTTCCCTGGAAGTTATTTTCTTGTTGAGAATAGTTTTGCTATACTGTTTTGGTTTTGTTGTTGTTGTTATTCAAAATTAATTTGCAAATTGCATTTTTAACTCTATGAATAATTGAGTTGGAATTTTGATGGGGATTGCATTGAATTTGTTGATTGCTTTAGGAACGATTGACATTTTTATTACATTGATCTTTATAATCCATGAGCATTAGAATTCTTTCCATCTTCTGAGATCTTCTTCAATTTCCTTCTTGAGAGACTTGAAGTTCTTGTCATATAGATATTCAGTTGCTTGGTTATGGTCACACTAAGGTATTTCATATAGTTTGTGACTATTTTGGAGGGTCTTGTTTACCTAATTTTGTTCTCTGTCTGATTATCTGTTGAGTAGAGGAAGGCTACTTATTTGTTTGAGTTAATTTTATATCCAGACACATTGCTAAAGTTGTTAATCAGCTCTATGAGTTCTCTGGTGAGATTACTGGGGTCACTTATATATACTATTATATCATTTGCAGATAGTGATATTGTGACTTCTTCTTTTCTAATGTGACCTCCTTATAATTGCTTTGGCTAGGACTTGAAGTACCATATTGAATAGGTAGGGAGAGAGTGGTCAGTCTTGTCTAATCCCTGATTTTAATGGGATTGTTTCAAGTCTCTCACCATTTAGTTTGATGTTGGCTACTGGTTTGCTGCATGTATTTTGTTTTATTATGTTTAGATATGGGCCTTGAATTCCTGATCTTTTCAAGACTTTTAACATGAAGGGGTGTTGAAATTTTTCAAATGCTTCCACAGCATCTAATGAGGTCATTATGTGTTTTTTGTTTCCCCTTAGAATTTGTTTATATAGTAGATTATTTTGATGAATTTCTGTATATTGAATCATCCCTGCATCCCTGGGATGGTACCTACTTAGTTATGCTGAATAATTGTTTTGATGTGTTCTTGGATTTAGTTTGCAAGTATTTATTGAGTATTTTTGCATTGATGTTCATGAGGGAAATTGGTCTGAAGTTCTCTTTCTTTGTAAGGCCTTTGTACATTTTAAGTAGGAGCATAATTGTGGATTTGAAGAATGAGTTAGGTATTGTTCCTTCTGTTTTTATTTTGTGGAGCATTTCGAAGAGTATTGGTGTTAGGTCTTCTATGAAACTCTGATGGGATTCTACATAAAGTCTGGTCCTGGACTTCTTGGCTGAAAGAATTTTGATGGTTACTTGTGGCGCGCTCCTTGACCAGCGAGGAAAGACGACCACCACCAGAGGATTCTTCTCAGATCATGCTTTATGGGAGCCTCTTGATTGAAGGGGAGAGCAGGAAGCGAGAGGCCCCAAACTACCCTAGCTGTCCGCTTATATAGGGAAAAGCGCATACAGGGCTTGCCATAATTGGTTGTCACCGCTCTGCTGACACCAGAGGCCTCGGGATTGGCCAGCGATAGGTTATATACTTCACATGCGCAAGGTGCAGTGCCTTAGCTGACAAGAGCATTACTATATATGGAGTTGTTTACCTCAAACCGTGAAGGAGCCAGCACCATCTTGTAATGGCATCTGCATTTGGCTCCCCACAGTTACTTCTACTTCTTTAGGGGATATGAGACTCTTTGATTGTTTATTTGATACTGACTTAACTTCTGTACATGATAACTGTCTAGAAAAGTTTTCACTTAATCCATATTTGTCAGTGTTTTTGAGTACAGGTTTTGTAGTAGGAACTGTTGATTTTTGAATTTCATTAGTTTCTGATGTTATGTTTCCCTTTTCATTTCTGATTTGTGAAAATTATACATAGTACTATCTGAGGACCTAGATTTTCCACTCCTGCGCATATATCCAAAAGATGATCTAACATAGAACAATGACACATGCTCCACTATGTTTATCCAGTCTTATTTATAATAACCAAAAGTTTGAAAGAACTCACATGTCATTCAACAAAGGAATTGATGCAGAAAATGTGGTGCATTTACGCAATAGGTTAAAAAGAATGACATGAAATTCTTAGGCAAATGGATAGAACTAGAAAATATAATCCTGAGTGAGGTAATCCAATCACAAAAAAAGACACATGGTATACACTCTCTGATTAGTGGATATTAGCCCAACAGCTTAGAGTAACAAAGATACAAATTTTGTATCACATGAAGCTCATGAAGATGGAAGAACAAATTGTGGACAGGTCAGTCATTCTTAGAAGGGGAACAAAATACATATAGGAGGAACTATGGAGACAAAGTGTGGAGCTGAGACTAAAGGAAAGATCATCCAGAGATTGTCTCATCTGGGTATACATCCCACGTACAGTCACTAAACCCAGACAATATTGTGGATGCCATGAGGTGCATGTTGAATGAATGACAGCAGCACAGCCTGATATAGCTGTCTCCTGAGAGGCTCTGAGAGAGCCTTACAAATACGGAGTCAGATGCTCTCAACCAACCATCGGACTGAGAACAGGAGTCCGAGAAAACACTGAAGAAACTGAAAGGGTTTGCAACCCATAAGTGGGCCAGAGGCCACCCTCACAGAGCAGCGAGAAGGGACGGGATGGGTGTTTCAGGAGAGGAAATTGGTAAATGTGATAACATTTGAAATATAAGTAAAAAATATCAAATAAAAGAAAAAGATAAAAGTATTTTATCACTCAGAAGTTCAAACCTTAGCAGCAGAATCTTTGTAGAACATCATGCATCTTGAAATGTGGGTCTAGAGAAGCTCCAAAGATCGAACCTAATATAGAAAACAATTACAATAAGCTTTTTCAAAAAAAAAAAAAAAAAAAAAAAAAAAAAAAAAAAAAAAAAAAACCACTGTCTAAATGAATTTTAGCATTCTTTTTAATTTTTGCTATCTATAGTATGCACAATAATGATAATAGTGCTAGCATTAGGCCTGCTCCTGCAAAAATTTTTCTTTCTTTCAAATGTACTTAATCTCTACCTATTACATGTGTGTGTGTGTGTATGTGTGTGTGTATCATGTGTACAGGCTGGTTTTATGTTTCAACTTGACATAAACTGGAGTTATCAGAGAGAAAGGCGCCTCAGTTGAGGACATGCCTCCATGAGATCCAGTTATAAGGCATTTTCTCAACTACTGATCAAGGTGGGAGGGCCCAGCCCATTGTGGGTGGTGGCCTCCCTGGGCTGTAGACCTGGGTTCTATAAGAAAGCAAGCTGAGGAAGCCAGGTTAACCAATTCAGTAAGCAAAATTCCTCCATGGAATTTGCATCAGCTCTTGCTTCCTGACTTGCTTGAAGTAAAGTCCTAACTTCATTTGGAGATGAACAGCAATGTGGAAGGGTAAGCTGAATATACCCTTTACTCCCCAACTTACTTCTTGGTCATGATGTTTTGTGCAGAAATAGAAACCCTGACTCAGACACCATGTTAGAAGGAAAATGGAAAGAAGAATATTATACACATAATAATACACAGGAAAAGAACCTACTTCTCAAAATGAACAAAAAATTTGATCTAATCTAATTTAAAGAAATTTCATGTCTCATATCAAGACCATCGCTTTTCTAAAACAAAACAGTTCCTTCTTGCTCTAAATGCTTACTCACTCTAATATGTGAAAAAGTCAATTAAAAATGCCATAAATATTAAGTTAAAGTTAAATACTACTGTCATTCTTTCTATCATCCAATGGATCTCTTCCTCATTCATCTTCTGTCTGTTTGGAATGTGTTCTTCCCATCTCTTAGATCCTAAGGCAAAACTATAAAGCCTGACTATATTCTATTTTTTTGATAACTACAAATAAAAATGATAAAGATATACAATTGTTTAAATAACATGCTAGATACCAAATTACTGCTGATATAATTTCCTATTAGTTGGTATTCATCTGGGAATTATTCATCAGTGAGACAAATCTATATAACGTGTGTATTATAAATTCTGTTTTAACAAAGAGTTCTTTCACCTTAAAGGGTTGAGATTAATTTAATTCAAAAACATTTATTGAGTGCCTCATATATTAGACTCTGATTAGGTGTAGAACAGACTAAACATGATAAGTAATATCTATAAAATATATGTTACAAAGTGTTTTCTAATCAATAGGGAAGTTCTCATAGCCATTTATTCAAGGGAATATAATTATTGTTGCTATTATTTGGATTAAGATAGTTAGTCGTAAAATGGTAACATATTATTCAAAGTCCCTCATAAAACACATATGTTTAAGACATGATTGTCAACATAAGGCTTTTGATTCCACACTTCCTTTATTTCTGACAGAATACAAAGATCTGTGTCTAGCTTGAAAAAAATGTGAATTATACTAAAAAATAAAACATAGAATTTATGATGTATTGGACAGCAGATATAAATTTTAACTGTGGTCCACAAAATTGCTATAATATTCTAAGGACCAACATTTTTCTAATGGTTTAAAAACGTTCAGAGAAAGTATATTTTCATTTGTACATGAATGATTATTTGTGGTTTTCAGTGTTTAGTATAATGAAGACTCTCAGAGAGAAAGAGTGATTTTCTTGTTCAATGATAGATCTCGCTGTAAATCTGATTGATACAGATTAAGGACTGCTGATACTTAATGATGTTCTTACTCTTGTGTTTGCCTCAACTAGTCATTAACACAAAAGAGACCTAATGAGAGTTAGAGGCAGAAAAAAGCAGCAGCCCATCCCTCTTGACCTAGTCCTGCAAATAAATTGTTCAGTATTTTAGAGGATAATCCAGGCTTTGTCATGACACAGTCTAATCATTTATTTCAAGAGTCCTAAGACCACAATAACAAAATTTATTGTTCTGTATAATGTATTATTGGGTTTTAATTTTCTTTTATATCTTTTTTTTAAACGACTTTATTTTGCAAAACAAAGATAAATGTAAAGATTTTAAACATTTTTTGCTTAAAATTATACATTTTTGTCAGTACTGTTTTTTTTCAGACATTAAAATAAATTTTACATAAAACCATGTGAATATGTTTTTTAGTCAGTACTTGATTTTTTTCAAGGGCTTGACAGTCTGCATTGAAAACGTACTAGTTGCAATAAGCGTAAAGTACATGCAAAACAAAACGCAACATGGAAATAGTCAAAGTCTTCTTGTTTTGTGAATATATGTATATTTTTTGTTTTCTTTATTTCTTGGACTTCATACAGTCTGTGAATTGTTTCTGGGGGAGTGCAAGCCTCTGGGGTTAGCATCCCACTATCAGTGACTGCATATTATGTCTGTTCTTTTGTGACTGGGTTATCTCACTCAGGATGATCTTCTCTAGATGCAGCCATTTTCTTAAGAATTTGGTTAAGTCATTGTTTCTGGTAGCTGAGTAGTATTACATTGTGTATATGTACCACAATTTTTGTATCCATTCGTCTTCTGAAGGACATCTGGGTTCCTTCCAGCTTCTGGCTATTATAAATAGAGCCGCTATGAACATTGTGGTGCATATATCTTTGTTGTGTATTAAAGTGTCTCTGGGGTATATGCCCAGAAGTGGAATAGCTGGGTCTTCAGGTAGTACTATATCCAATTTTCTGAGGTATCGCCAGACAGATTTCCAGAGTGGTTGTATTAGCTTGCAACCCCACCAACAGTGGAGAAGTGTTCCTATTTCTCCGCAGCCTCGCCAGCATCTGCTGTCATCTGAGTTTTGGATCTTGGCCATCTTTTATATCTTATTATGTAGCAATTCCTTAATAATGGCTTCTTCTAAAGAGACAGGGTGTTCTAATATGAGGTCAAACATTCTGCCATGCAGGAAACATCCTGATAGCTCAGGAAATAACCAAACAGAAGGTTTCAGAAAGCCACTGGAAGTGACAAGATTCACTAAGACCCAACTTCCACAAGTATATATGAGCAATAAGTACTTCTGAGAGAGACTTTCAGACCAATCCAATTACCTGAATGTGACAGAAACCAGCAGAGCCTCCTACAAAATTATGACACAAGATGAGCTTTATAATGTGGCTTAGACAAGGAAAGCCACATAGAAGCCAACTCCAGCAAACTACCCAGAGGAAACCCTCATTACCTGTTGAGTTACCTGCAAATTTTGCAGTGAGCTTTATGTTTCCAGCTTTCATGACTTATTTCCTATGCAAAAGTGGGTTTTGGTGATGCCATTATCTTTTAATTCATTTCTGCTCCAGGATATAGCCTCCTAACCATACACCTGTAAGCAACCCTGATAAAACTCACTGATTCATCCAGTTAGACTATGGTGTTATATGTATTTATGTCTGTTGGCAGATCCCTATCTGGGCTGAGGGTACATTAATTCGTGTCTCTCCAGAAATATGCTAAGATTCACTTACCTAAATAAGTGAATGCTATGAGGAAAAACATATAAGGAAGCTGCCTAAAAAAGTAAGATAAGGGCCAAAGACATTATAGTTCTTTACATAAGATAGCAATACTTTACCATATATCCAGAATCCTTCAGTTTCTTCATGAGAAAAAAATTGAAATGTATTTTTAATTCCTCTTTCACTGTGTTCTTTTCATTATCATTCTTTAGACTTCTTTTTACAGTCCAATTGGTAGTCGCTTCCTGGTCCACTCTACAGCAGTTCCTCATCCCATACTTCCTCCCCTCTCTCCAAGAGAACATAGCTCATCCCAACCACTTCAGACCTCGCCACCCTCTACGGCCCAAGTCTTTTGGACATAAGCTGCATCTTCTCTCACTGATGTCAGACCAAGCAGTCCTCTGCTTTATATATGTTGGGACCTCATATAAGCTAGTGTATGCTGCCTGGTTGGTGACTCAGTATCTCAGAGGTCTCCGGGGTCCAGGTTAGGTGATACTGCTGGTCTTCCTATGGGGTCTCCCTTCTCCTCAGCTTCTTCCAGCTTCTTTCTAATTCAACCACAGGTCTCACCGGCTTCTGTCCACTAGTTGGGTATTAAGTATCTGCATCTGACTCTTTCTGTTGTTTGTTGGGTCTCTTGGAGGGCAAACATACTAGGCTTCTGTCTGTTCTTATCTAACAAAGTACAGTCTTGAATTGCCGCTAATAATTCTTGGTTTGTATTTCCTGTACCTTATATAGAAAGTGGGAGCTATTGAGCCTCATACAGTAAAAAAATTAAGTAGATTTCCAATTCACTAATAACTTTTCATATAATATCTTGTTTTTTTACAACTTTATTTGAAAAAACAAAGATAAATGTACAGATTTTAAGCATTTTTTGCATAAAAGTATACAATACATTTTTGTCAGTACTTGGTTTTTTTTTTTTTTTGTTAAAGGTTTGATAGTGTGATTAAGATCTTACCAGTTATAATAAATTACATGTTTTCTTGGTGTGTAAAGATTTTTTTTTTTTTACAATGAGCAAACAGTACATGTAATACAGGGTATAACCCAGAATTTGTCAATGTGTTCTTGGTGGGTAAGTATTGAGCAAAACTTTTTTTTTTTGTTTTGTTTTTTTCTTGAACTTCATACAGTCTGTAGTTGTTTCTGGGGCAGTCCGAGCCTCTGTGGTTAGCATCCCACTATCAGTGACTGCATATTATGTCTGTTTTTTTGTGACTGGGTTATCACACTCAGGATGATATTCTCTAGATGCAGCCATTTTCTTAAGAATTTGGTTAAGTCATTGTTTCTGGTGGCTGAGTAGTATTCCATTGTGTAAATGTACCACAATTTTTGTATCCATACATCTTCTGAAGGACATCTGGGTTCCTTCCACCTTCTGGCTATTATAAATAGAGCAGCTATGAACATTGTGGTGCATGTATCTTTGTTGTGTATTAATGTGTCTCTGGGGTATATGCCCAGAAGTGGAATAGCTGGGTCTTCAGGTAGTACTATGTCCAATTTTCTGAAGTATCGCCAGACTGATTTCCAGAGTGGTTGTCATATCTTGTATAATGGCAATTACATTGGTAAAGCTATTTCTGGTGTTTATAAGTGGACCCAAGAAAGGCATTGCAATACCACCCATAATTTTGTTAATGTATGGTCAAGAACCAAAGAGTATCTTCATTTAAACTGTTATTAGTATTAGAAGAAAGGAAAAGGATACAAAACTCTGGCAAAAGTCAAACTTAACTTATTCATGTGGTTTCTGGAAAGATTAGCATTAAGCTTGTAGCACAGACAGATTCTAGGTAAGCTGCCAGTCTTTGTCACTGGAACAGTATCTTCTGTCAGATAATATTTCGATGAGAAAAAGAAAAAATACAGGAATAAATAAAATAATTGGTAACAAGCATGCCAAGCAAGATTCAAACCAAACAATTATTGTGATATGAATTATTGTCCCATGTTAATGGGGGGTACAAGATTATTGATCAGTGGTTATTTAATGGAAGGAAGAAATTAGGCATTACCTTTGGGAAATGAAAAGGAAAAGAGAAAAAAAGTAGAATTTTGCAAAAAAAAATATAATTAAATACTAAAGGATCAGGAGGCAGCCAAGTTAGACTCAGAGAGAAGGTACAAATAAGGGTAATTTGGGTTAATCCTACAAACAGGGAAGGCATATGTGCATAAAAGATGTGTCCAGAAATTCATTAATAATTCTGAAAAAGATATGGAGTATGTTCAGTGCAGCATGACTCAAAGCTCCTCTGTCCATCATTGAACAAGAATGGTTACTAAAACAAAGCCAGAGAGCCAGCATCACATTCTTTCTCTCTGTCATCTTTCAGTGACCTGCTTTATATGGTCCTTTTTTGTGATTTTCTCTGCATTATCTCAATGAGTTAACAATCTCATATGATATAGAACTACTTCCTGAAAATGGCCTGGTACAAAAGAGCAACTAATTCTGGGAAAGACTGCACCAAACCACATTTTGAATTTGAGCAATGCTTCAGGTTTTAGAATGTTAATCATGAAAGATGGTTTCTAAGCGATGGTATCAAAGTACATTTAAACATGTTTGCCACTTCTCTATTTTGCATCTTCTAACACTTGTTTATTATGTTGCATGTCGTCAGTGGTAGATAAAAAATTGGTGTGGTCATTAAATAGGGTCCATTACTGTGTACCAGAGTTAACAATATGAATCCTCTAACACCATTTAAATCCTGACAAAATATACACTCCTGGTAGACCTCTTCAAATCCTCCATGGCCAGAAATCTCAATCACTCATCTAAGTCCCTTTTCATTTTAGTTATACATGTTCTTCCAAAGATAATGATGTCTCCCTCTTGCTTTTGCCCTTTGATCTCCTTAATAGAGCTAAAAGTCTCCATGAAATTTTTCATAAACAACTATTTAGACACAGCAGTGGTGAGGCATAAGCATTATTCTTTTGCTTCTGACTGCCCATGTAGGAAATATACATCATTTCTTATAATTTCTTAAAAGCTGTAATCAAATTCACACCTCCATGTTTGCAGCTCGATGGTGAATACTTTTTACTATTTAAAAAACAAGAAAAAAACGGCTCCATAATTTTGAAGCTGAAACTATTCAAGCTAATCTCAGACAAATCCTCATCTGTAGCAAAACATGACTTAGTAAGTTTCAAGTAGATATTCAAATTTCAGCATGAGTGGGATTTTCCACAAACTGGTTACAGCCTTTAGAATTTGAAAGTTTTTCATTAGAATCTATGATTTCTTATACATATGAAGCTCCTGTTTCTGCCTGTAAATTTATAAGAAGGTTGGGACGGTGCTCAGATCTGTAAGACCCCATATCTAAAATGGTGCTGTTCTGCAAGAAGTATACATTTCTCTGTATACCAGTTCTGACTTGAGCTCAAATCAATATATGATTATTCTATTTTTAGATTATTTATTTTCATTCAAAAAGGAACACCAATATATCTTGCTGCTGGAAACAGTGTTTTTATACTAACATATATATCTTAAAGTCATTCAACCCTTTAATAGATATTTACTGAGCACTAAACATGTGCCAAGCAAGAACTCTTCTACATATTAAAAAGCAAACATTTTTTCATAATCCTGTATAACCATTTGTCTTTTATTTATAAAGGCAACTGAGGTCTATTAAACTCATTTCACCTTTCCATCAAAGTCAATTTATCAATTGCTATTTTTTTCTAGTTCTGATCATCCTCTTTTTTAATACAAAAGTCTCCCATTGCAGATGCCTGGAACATAATGTCAAAGGGCAGGTGTGTTTTCTGTGTTGGCTGCCTGCCATTCATCATATGGGCACATTCATATTTCATCTTGGACATCCATTTTATATGATACAACCATGCCTTGCTGTAACCTCTGGCTCAGCTCCAGTAGTGCTGTTTTCTATCTCCGGTGTGAAATCTATGTGGCTCAGCTTATTATGTCCCAGATGTATTCATTTGGACTCTTTCCCTCAGGAAAGCTGGGGTCCTGGGGTGGTATTATCTGAGGCAATGCTCAGAGTTCCTATAATGAGTTCTGATCCTAGCTTCTTGATGCTGTAACCTACCCCTCATGGAGAGCAGTATCTGCCAGATCATTATTTTTCTGCTGAAGCTGCCCACTGAAATTCTATTCAGGAGGATTCAGAGTCTGGCTATCTGTGTGATGTCCAGACAAACAAATTTGAATTTCATGGTTGGGAAAATTTAGTCATGAAACCTGCGAATATTTTTCTTAATTTTGCCCATTGGTCTCCATGTCTCAACAGCATCCTCAGTGGATAGATTACTCCAGAAGCTTTTCTTAATTACACTATTTGGGGGAATAGTGAGTTGAGAGGAAAAGCAACAGAATAAAACCCGATAATAAAAGTCTGCAGAGAAGCTAGAACTTGTTTACAGATGCTTTCTTTAGGACACCAATTACTCACCGATTGGTGATTTATATGGATTAAAAACAAATAATTTTATATTATAGAACACCAGTAGAATACATCAAATAACCCAGTAAATACTGACCTACAAATGATATCACTCAGAAACCCCAAGTAATTTATCTTTTTGGTCCCTCCATTTTATGTTTTAATCTGAGAAGGTAGAAAATTGCTATAAAGTCTCCAGGACCAGGATGGAGATTAGAGTGTGAAATTTGCTGCTTAGTAATGCCAGGTGTCATTTCATTTCAGTTCTTTACAGACCAAGAGAACATGGAAGCTCTTTCATTTTATGCAATGTGTTGAGGAAATTAACAAATTTAGTACTCTGCAATATTTCATGAGATCTGTAATTTGGTTCTCAAAATTGATGTCATATGCTTAAAAATTGTGAGGTGCTGGTCACATCCAAGGCACAGTCTGAGCTAAACCAGGTCTAGACTTAATAGGATGAAAACACATTTAACAGTGGGATAAGAAAAAGAAATACCAGCCAAATAATGAATACTGTCCCCAAGATAAATTAAAGTGTTATGACAAGGTTCTTGTTAATTTTACTATGCTTTTAATAAACCATTCTGCAGGGAGGAAGTAGCCAGATTTTGTCAATTGTTAGTTCTTAAAGCTGAAAGCCCTTCGTTTTCCAGCCATAAAATAAAATATATAAATTTGTACATTTGAACGGACCATTTTATGCAGAAACCATGCAAAATGGAACTGGTAAACAATTCAAAAATCAACCATCTCAGAAATACAGCA
>NC_137977.1:34401672-34691672 GCF_963924665.1 Micromys minutus | reverse complement strand
ATTTTCAAATATAGAATGTGAGTAATGTGAATTTATACTGTGAAAATCAAATATGGATAATTACTTTCCTATAGTTGGAAATTTCAAATGATTTCTACATGTGTCAGTGATCTCATTTGTGATCGTAATATGTAATTGTGTTTTAATGAAAATGACAAATTGAATTTATTAAAAATGAGTCTTAAAAGCATCTTGGTTTATTATTCACCCTCTTAAATAGTTTTATAAATACTAATGCTTTTGTGTAGTAAGTTCTTTGGAGGAAATTCTATGAGAGTGATAAAATCTAGTTCTCAGGGAATTTAAAGTGTAACAGTTTATACAGATATCTACTGTGGCTTTTGACTGTGAAAAACATTTAACTATTTGTTATTTTAGAAAGGAGAGGAAAAGACTTTTCTTAGAGGGACTGAGTCCGGAGACTTAAATATTCTAGACCATTGTCTTACAATTAATTTCATTCAAGCCAAAGAAAAAATGTAACATAATAAATAAATAAATCTCAAGTAAAAGGAGAGATTAGAGAAATGTTCCCAGGGAAACAGATATAATTCACAACAAAGACAAATTAAAATGCATATGAAGCACTTATAAGATTCTGATGTGGTAAAATCTGAGGACACTAGGGAATACATGTCTGTTGTAAAGACAGTATCTTTATCCCTGGTGGATTAATGTCACCTGGAGATAAAAACACTTCCCAGCAACGTTGTCTCATTGTTTAGAGAAATCATAACTTTCTGTGACATTCCCATCCTCTTGAATTTTTCATAATTAGGCATAATATTTATATATTTTATTTCTGTGTATGTTTACATGTAATTAAAGCTGATCAAATTCTTTATTACTCATATATGTGTATATAAATACTAACATTTGATTTAATAAAGCAGAGCTGAAGCCCTTTTTTTATTTTCACACTGTTTACAGTTTACAGGCTCAAGATTATATTTTCCTTTTGATAAAGCAATTATGAATATAAGCTAATGGAGAAGTAAGCCTTTTAGAAGAGAGAGTGATATGAGGTGGAACAAAGTAAGGCCGTTTAGTACTGTGATGTCCCCAAACTGATCCTGTGTTGTTATAAATGTATCTCTTGATTCAGTAAACTTTGGCTTCAGTAGCAAGTCACACAGTTATCAAAAGTCCTAAAAACCAAAGAGAGATTTAAAGGAAAAGACTAACTCCTGACAGCTAGCTTGGAACAGACTGGACCAAAAGTTACAAACATAAAGAATTCTCTAGTTCTTGTTTTATTCGATGAAAATAATGGATGGTGTCCAGCTGGACCCAAAGCTACAAACAAAAAGAACTCTCTAGTTCCCCTTGTATTAGATGAAAACAATGGTTGGTGTCCAGCTAAAGGAGCAGCTGCAGCACTAGAGAGGAAGGATGTAAATGACATAATAGAACTTGAAAATAGACCAGATACAAGAGAATGATTAGAAGACTTATTTCAAAATCCATTTTAAAATTTCATGTCAGTTTTGACTTTGGGGATAAAGAGACATAATCATTGATACAAATATCAAGGATAATGATTTTTTCCTAATGACAGTACACATGAGGGCCATGAGGATGTGCAGTACTCTACTAAAGAATATAGTGTGTGTTCTCTAATTAATACAATCAGAAGTCTGGTGAATATGTAGGAATTAATCTTGCAAATATATGATGTAGTAGAAAGAAAGATAGTCAGGTGTGTGAATATACTGACCCATGGAATGTAGAAATGTTTTGGCTGAATGAATAGGGATTTAAAGGGCATTTGACTGGATATTTACTGAGAAAATATTTGGGTAATATATATGTGGCTATGTCTCTTCAAATGGGCTAATATATAGATGCCTTTATCTTGCATTGATTGAGCACCATATCAGAGAAAGAATCCAGTAGCAGAATAGAACATAGCATGGTATGTTCTGTGAATAATGGACAACTTCTTTTCATATTAGACCTGCCATTCCCCAGTGCATCTATGAACATAGTGGTCATCATAGCAGAGATGCTTGTTATATATGAGCTTCACCAAATGAGCTTCCAATATTTAAAGTTGAGTTAGGGTCTACCCACGATGGAGACAAATACTGTGGTATTCAATATAATTACTTTTACTGTAGTGAACTTGTGACCTGGTGGCAAATTGAATACTTTGAATACTCCTATCATGAAAAGATCATATCCTTGCTGTAATAAATACTTATTCTGTTATGGTTTTACCTTCCCTGTATATAATATTTATGTCAAAATCAGACACTTATAAAATACTTTATTCACTGGCATTGCATTCATACAGCATTTCTTCTGAAGAAGGATGTAGTTTCACAGCCATATAAATATGACATTGGCTTCAGGTTCCTGGAATTCACTGGCATTGCCATATCGCCAACATGCTGAAGCAGCTAGCTTAGAAAGGTGAAAGGGTCATGGAAGCAAGGGAACAGGGAGGGAAGTGGGGAGAACCGGGATACTATTTGAAATGGAAATGCAGAGAATATCCACAAAACAGATATAATTACAGAACTTCCAAAAAAAGTATCTTGAATGGCTGAGACAAGATTCTCCAGAAAGATATGTGAAATCTGAATCAGCATGTACTGTATGGGATTATTTATTGCATATACAACATTCCCAAGTTCAGGAATGGGAATGGTATCAGTCAGTCACCACAACCTGCAGTGAGTCATTAACAAAACTTTTCTTCCTTGTTCACACAACCTTAGGTGGTTGTAAGTCTTCATTCTAGAGAAATCAGACTCTACCCTGGAGCCACACAGCAAAATTGGAAACTAAAGCTAAGAATTTCTCAAGCCATATTTTTGGCTCCAGATGACTTTGAGTCATTACATTGTTAGCAGGGATGATTAATCCATGGGACCATGGAGTAACTTAATTTTTCCTACTCAAAGGAAATAAGGAGGAGTACGTCTGGAGAACAGAAGATCTTTAGGAAATCAATTAGAGTTACCATGCCCTGTAATTAAAGTGAGTAGAAACTCCAAAACCTGCAAAATCTGGTACAGGAATGCTGACTATTCTAGGATAGAAGTATGGAATCAAAACCCTATTGAAAGGGTAGGGGAATTAGTACTTATAAATAACATCTAAGGCATGAGATTAGTCATAGATTCCATAATTGTCATCACCACGAGTGTTTCTGTTTTGTTAAGATTGTATATGTGCAATATATATATATATATGTGTGTGTGTGTGTGTGTGTGTGTGTGTGTGTGTGTGTGTGTGTTTTATTTCTTCTATTTATTTATCATACAATATAGCATTGGTTGAGCTAATATAGTAATTAATTATTGTCAATACTATACAACCATGTTTAAGTTTCAACAAACACTTCTTGCAACACATTGTATTTTGTGGGAAGATATGCCCATTTCAATTATAAGAGGAACATTTCTATTCTAATAAGCAAGAACATGAACTTTTTATTGTCTTTACTTGGAATTAAATGTGACATTAGCAGGTAGGATTTTGTGTCCAGTTGAGAAGGAATAGAATTTTGCTGATAAATTATTATTGTAGGCTGGTTTTTAATTTTGGAGAACTTTGTACATGAGTACTTTATTTTCATAATGTCTATAACTTCCATTCTCATTTCATTTTCTACCATGTGTTCTCTCACCCTCTCAAATCAAGATCTTTCTTGTGCTAAATAGTATTGTCTCCTCCTCTAAGTTCATTTGCTTTTGCTCATGTGTGTTTTGTGTAATGCCTGAGAACCTTTCATGAGGAGCATCTCTAGAGAAATCCTATTTCCTTCTCTCAATGGCCATTTATTACCTGTAGCAGTTCATGTTAGGATGCTGCCCTATGAACTCTGAGAGGCAGGGATGTTCATTGTGTTGTGTCTTTTAGCTGTGTCAGCTTTAGGGTTCTAAAGGATACTTCTGATTACAATTCATTTGATTGATTTTTTTATTTCTTTTTGTTTCCCAGTTTAAATCACCAGAGTTCATAGATCTTTCTGTTTTTGACCAAAATTTTTGAGATTTCTCTTTTACAAGTAGGAAGAGAAAGTGATTCTTGGATACAGTTCTTAGAATTCTGTAAAGGTTAAAAAAAAAAAGAAGCTGTTTATGGGTAACCAAGTTTGTTGCTTATTTATTTTATGTTAAACTCACTGATCATGTTAATAATTCAGTACTTCTGACATAATAAAAATTAAAGGCTGTCTTGTGTAAAGAGGCAGAATACATTAAAAACAGACATAGTGAGAGAAAAGTCAACAGGAACAAAGACTGTATCTCTTTCAGAAGATTTTTTACAGGACCGACAGTTACCTTGTTGAGTTCCATTTTGGTGAAGTGGCATGAAAAGGAGCAGAGAACATAATTCAACCTCTCCTGTCTATGCAATAGCTCTGCCATCCTTTCTGCACTAATTTAAGCTTCCTGTAGACCCTCAGGCCAGAGACCTTGTCTTTTCTGTTTTGGGTAATCAAAATTACACAGTTAATACTCAATAATTAATAATAATTAATATTGAATTCCACTCTCTGGACAGCACTTCCAGTACTGACGAAGTTAGTAAGGATTATGTTTTTCAGAGCATCATGTCTCAGACTCTCAAACATTTTCAGCTCACAACACTTTATGCCTGAATTATACAACCTCAAATATATACATATATAAAGAAATGTGTGGATCTAATATTTATTGATAATAAATTTTAAATTTATTTAAACCAATATTTGATATATATGTATTATACTGTTGCAATATTTTAAATACAAAAGTAAATTTATACACTAGTGAAACAGAAGCACTTGTTTATTTTTACATTAAAAACTTAAACCTTAACTGATTATTTGATACTGTAGGATATAGAGATGGTTCAATAGACTTGGGCTTGGTTGATACTTTTATAATCATCAGTGTACCTTTGCATAAATACTTAGCAAGAAATGACAGAATTACTTTTAAGATCATTACAGAAAGTCATGGAAATTATGCTCTAATTCCCAAATTTAATTTGGCATATTCCTTCCACTTCCTACATCTTTTGGTCATCTTTCATCCATCTGATTTCTCTGAATGTATGATATATTCAGATATTCTTTTGGTTAGGGAATTCTTACTTTACTAATTTTAAGCACTAAGGACTGTAAGATTCTAAATCCTATTAATATGCTGTTTTCATATTGGTCATATATACAGTAATTAATGAATCATTGTGGAAAGAAAAATACACTTTTACTCTTTAGAGATTTGTCTCTCTAAAAGATTTTCTTCATGAGGCCATATCAGAGAACTCAGCATTCCAATAACGTGATTATTATTAAATCAATAATATATTTTGTTATAAAATATGTTAAAATTTGATTTAAGATTAATTTTAGCTTTGACAACCCTCAGCATTGAAAAGTGTCTTTGTGGTTTAGTTTTATAAGTTTAAATAGAATTATTTTCTGTGACAATCATCTAACATAATAATGACAATGATGATTGCTCTGCCTGAAACATCACAGTCTTATGTGACTCTCATTCTTAGTACTCTTGTTTCTGGATTTGTTCCAAAATAAGTATTTCATGCTTAGCCTGTAAGAAAAACTCCTGTGATCAGTCCATATCTCTTGAAGAACAGCAACTTCATCCATAGAAGATAGGAAGCAAAAGACTAATGTTGATATCAGAATTTTTTATTTATATCTGTATCTATATTTATTTTCACATGTCTATAATGTAATGACACAAGTTTTGTTCCATGATTGATTTACTAAATAGCACTTCAACTGAAGCCACCTGTATACATAGTCACTGGTGACCTCACTTTATAAGTTAACAAACTTCAGCCTAGGAATTTGTGCTCTTCAAAATGATACCAACTCAAAATCTATTTGTCTGCAGTCTTGGGCTGTTGATTGATCATTCCACATAAGCAAAATACCCGATCAAGCCTTGCCCAAAGGGAACAAAACTGATGACCTCTAACCACTCCAGATGCTTCAACATGTCACTCTCTCCCTTGGCTGTTCATAAATAGCATCTCTTTGTGCTGCTGTATGAGATCTATCAGCTCAGGATACTGAATTCAATTCATCTCAAGTTTCTCCTTTTAACATAGCGAATTTCATTGACGGTGACTAGTATTCTTTTGTGGACAGTTGAAGGATTTTACACTAGTTCTTCTACACATACCTTGCAGAACCTGCAGCCCTCATGTGCTTCATGAAGAAACTTTGCTTTGTGTGATTTTTTTTAATTGAACAACTTTATTTTAAAAAACACAGATAAATGTACAGATTTTAAAAGCATTTTTTTGCATAAAAGTATATGAATACATTTTTGTCAGTACTTGGTTTTTTTAAAGGTTTGATAGTATGCATTAAAATCTTCCTAGTTACAATGGGCATAAAGTACATGTAAAACAAGATGTAACCTGGAAATAGTCAAAGTTTTCTTGGTGTGTAAAGATTAAGCATAATGATTTTTTATCTTTTTTTTTTTTTTTTTTGGCCTTTGTTTTTCTTGAACTTCATATAGTCTGTGAGTTGTTTCTGGGGTGTTCAAAGTTTTCTGGGGTTAGTATACTGCTTGATTTAATGTCATTCACTTTTACAGTTAGCACAATCATGATAACCTAGAAAGATGAAGTGTATATGTATCTTGGCCCTGACTAGATACTGTCTACTGTTTAATTATATGCACTAACCTGCACTGAGAGTTCCGAGTTAAATGAATAGGAAACATTTGCATAGTTGCTTGGCTCAGCACCTGGTCTCAGCTCCGTGTACCTGACAGGCACATGCTAAAAGAACACTGAGTTGTAAGGGAGGAGGGCCTCCTTCTTTGGGCATTTTCTTGTAGGCTGATTTACTTATTAGCAATAATGAATTCTGCCTTTTAAAATGAACACCATTAATGAAGAGAGGTTCAGATGCGTGTCAGGCTGAACTCTTGGCTCAGCAATTATAAGGATCTCCTTCCCCCCCTTTTTTGATTAAAGAGCTATTTTCTCAGGCAAACACCAAGTAATCCATTCTGCATCCATCTCTACCCCAGTGAGAAGTGACATTTTCCTTTCTAAAATTCCAATGTACATTTCTTCTGCTTCGCCATGCATCTGATTACAGATGGTGGAACTAAATGAAAAATCTAAGTTTTAAATGATCTTCAAATTCACTGAAGGAACCATTTAGAAAACATACTGTACAATTGTACATTTTAAACAATGGCATAAAGATTTCCTTAGTGATCTAACTCCAAGTATAGAAGACTCAACCCTCTTATAGTTTTGCCCTTGATAACACACAAAGATATTGCCTGATATTTGAGACAATATAGAAAATTAATTTGATTTTTATGACCCTTCAATGGACTGATAACCCTAAGGTCTTGGTATAATTTATTCCTTTGGTTTTATAACATCCTGGAATACTTTTAATATAAGAAGATACTTGCACTAAACAATATTATTGCTTTATAATTAACTACAGAATTCAAAAATAAATACACACTAACTGCTTTTCATTTAAGTCCTTATACTAATAAGAATACTTTCTAAAGTCTGGTAAAATTGACCTTTGTAGTTATTCTAGGATTGAAAAGAACTCAATTCAAAGTATTAGTTCAAACATATATGCAATAATTTTCATCTAATTGGCACAAATATGCTGAACTTAAAATCAAGTTTAGAAAATTAATACTCCTTGCAAGGGCCCTTATCATGCCAATCATATCAAGACTTGAACAGTTCTTTATAATTGGAAATGCCTCAATAATTTTGTTAACAAAGTTATAACAACTCTGCCAATGGTAAAATTATCTGAATATATGTGATTCCATGATTAGGCTTGGAAAACACAAAGCTAAAATGCTACCTGATATCAGAATGTTTATTTATTGATTGTATATTTATTGTATGATTTACAGAGCACATTAATAGCCAAAAAAACCAATTTAAATATTGAGATGCAAAAGACTAAAAAATAAACCTCCAAATGTGGGAATTTGGAAGAAGTGATTAGAGAGAAAAACTATTTTTCGGTCGGTGTCCTGTGCTGTAGTCTGAATAAAAGAGTCTATGACAGGTAGAGAGTGAGCAGGAGGAGAGATGTTGCATACCATAGGTAAAGTACATCTCACTTCTAAATTCTTACCATTAGAAAGCAACCAAAGAACTGTGAAGTGCTGGGCTCAAAGAAATATTAAATTATGTTTGAAAGTTTTCAGAAAAAAAGGCCATAATGTTAGGTAATTTGGGTGGCTTGAAATGTGACACAAAATTGGGCTGGCCCAGCTTGGCAGACTCCTATTTTGGTGAAGCAACCAGAATCAGAAACTATTGTTGGAAAGGTCTTGGTCCAACTGGCACTCAGCATGCAGAAGAATGAAAATAGACCCTTTCTTATCTCCTTGTACAAAGCTCAAGTGTTAGTGGATCAAAGATCTCCACACTAAACCAGATACACCGAAACTATTAGATGAGAAAGTAGGGAAAACCTTAGAACACATAGGCACAGGAGAAAATTTTCTGAACAAAACACCAATGGCTCAAGCCCTAAGGTCAAAGATTAACAAATGGGACTTAATGAGATTGCAAAGTTTCTATAAGGCGAAGGACATTGTCAAGAAGACAAAATGGCAGCCAACAGATTGGGAAAAGATCTTTACCAACCCCACATCAGATAGAGGCCTAATATCCAAGGTATACACAGATCTCAAAAAGCTAGACACCAGAGATTCAAACAACCCATTAAAAATGGGGTACAGAGCTAAACAAAACGTTCTCAGTTGAGGAACACCGAATGGCCGCGAAACATCTGAAGAAGTGCTCTATATCCTTAGCCATCAGGGAAATGCAAATCAAAACAACCCTGAGATTCCACCTCACACCAGTCAGATTGGCCAAGATCCAAAACTCAGATGACAGCAGATGCTGGAGAGGTTGTGGAGAAAGAGGAACACTTCTCCACTGTTGGTGTGGTTGTAAACTGATACAACCACTCTGGAAATCAATCTGGCGATTCCTCAGAAAATTGGACATAGTACTACCTGAAGATCCAGCTATTCCACTTCTGGGCATATACCCCAGAGACACTCCAATATACAACAAAGCTACATTCACCACAATGTTCATAGCAGCTCTATTTATAATAGTCAGAAACTGCAAAGAACCCAGATGTCCTTTAGTAGATGAATGGATACAAAAATTGTGGTACATTTACACAATGGAGTACTACTCAGCTATCAGAAACAGTGACTTAACCAAATTCTTAAGAAAATGGGGCTTCTATAGAATATCATCCTGAGTGAGATAACCCAGTCACAAAAGAACAGTCATAATATGCAGTCACTGATAGTGGGTTGCTAACCCCAGAGGCTCGGACTGCCCCAGAAACAACTCACTGACTGTGTGAAGTTCAAGAAAAAAAGAAAAGAAAATAAAACAAACAAACAACAAAAAAAAGACATTATGCTCAATCCTTACACACCAAGAAAACGTTGACTAAATCCGGGTTACATCCTGTTTTACATGTACTTTTTGCTCATTGTAACTAGTAAGACCTTAATGCAGAGTATGAAACCTTAAAAAAAAAAAAAAAAAAAAAAAGAAGCCGAGCACTGACAAAAATGTATTTGTATTCATTTATGCAAAAATGTTTAAAGTTTTTTCCTTTTATCATTGTTTTGTAAAATAAAGTTTAAAAAGTTAAAAAAATAAATAAAAGTTGAACTAGTTTTGCCACTTGAACAGATGTCAATGCCAACTTCAAAACTTATCATTAGTCATGAGTTATGAGATAATAAAAGGTGCAGGCTTCAAAATGTTTCATTTGAAATAATAGGAAGTTTAAGAGGCCCTTCTTCACTGATCCTGAGTAAATTAAACATACTTCCCATGGGATGTATTAAGAAGGTGTAACATCCATTTTTTTTCATTGTTACTGGACTTCTAAGTGCAGGGTCAAATGAGTTCTAAAATATTTCAGGATCATCTTTGAACATGTACTTTATGCTCATTGTAACTATTAAGATTTTAAATGCACACTATCAAAGCTTTAAAAAAAATCAAGTACTGACAAAATATATTCATATATACTTTATGCAAAAATGCTTTTAAAATCTGGACATTTATCTCTGTTTTTTAAAATAAAGTTGTTCAAATAAAAAAGAAAAAAGAAAAACACACAACATCACCACTACCACATCAGTTGGTCAGCACACTGGCTAAAAAAAAAAGAAAAAGATCCTAAGATCTAAATGACAGAAAATGCTGAGGAATATTTTGGATACAAGAACCTGTATTCTGTCTTAGTAATTTGGAAATGCAGAATAAGACAAATATTCTATTGGTTAGTAGACTACTAATAGAATATACCATTTCAGGCAGAATCCTGGTTTGGCAGTGTCCACATCAGAACCTAGGTCTCCCTTCCATTAAGGACAATTCAGATGGGGACACTTAGGGAGATGCAGTCTGATTTGACATCATTACCAACTTCAGTAAATAGGTTCAAGAAAGGCACTTGAAATGGCAGAGAGAATATAGCTATGCTTTATTTTTAAGGTTTGTAACTTAATGACACATTTACCTAGTCAAGTCCTATAGCCAAGTTTTTTAATGCAGAGGAAGTAGCATAATCATAAACGATTTCTTTATGATTAATTATAGTTAAAATAAATTTAATATTTGCCATGAGTTTTAAATAAATAAAGGATATTTTAAAATGTAGTACTTGAAAATACTGATTTGTTAGTTGTGCTACCATTACAACAAAATTGAGTGGCTATTTCCTGAGAGGTTCTACCAGTACCTGACCAATACCGAGGCAGATACTTAGAGCCAACCATCAAAATGAGCCAAGGTTCCCTTGTCTATAATGACTATGGCTTTTGTCAGCAAGGCAACAATGAGACAAGAGATAGACCAAGGATAGTAATATGCATGTTATTGCTTTTTAGAGGAGCTCACACGGTTTGCTGTACTGGAACCCAGACCCAATCTATTCCTACAGAGGGAGACCCCTTTTATCAGCTGTCTGTCAAAAATCTAGTTTTAGTGTATTCCTTTACTGAGAGACTCTTACACCCACCATGTGTAGGAACATGAGTGAAGTTTCTTTGGATAGAGACACATGTTTGATATGCTGCTACAATTTAGCTAAAGTTTTTGGTTGTTTATAATCTTTAAACACACACACACACACACACACACACACACACACATGATGGGCTGACTTCCATTTCTAGATATTACTTCTGTGCAATTGTCTTGCAGTAAACTTAGTATAATTATGTGTATTTTTATGCTATCATCTTTTATACATTTCAGAGTATCATATACTTAAGAATTTATCATTGAAAAATATAGGTTTTCCCAAATTCTCAATATCTCCAAGAATTCTTTGTTTTCACCTAGTTATAAGCATCTCTGGAGACCACTCCTCACTCCCTCACTCCACTTCTGTTACTTCCTCTCACATCCAAGTGGAGTGCAGAAAATAATGTTTCAATATTAAAATAAGTGACAGTATTTCTGGGGTAATGAAATTCAACCAATTAAGTATTCAAAAGTGTCTTGCTAACTGTCAAATAGTCACCCAGCAATCATGGAACACTATAAAAATAAAATTCAACTGGTAGAATTCTAAACTGTGGCATTCTCTAAGTCCCTCAGCAATCTAATCCCATCACTATACATTTGTGGATGTAGTAGGATATAGTACGTTTGTAACTATACATCTGTGCCAGCTCTGCATGGAAGGTTTCACAGATAGATGGCAGTACCTTGTAATCGTTATTATAAGAACTGGGTTCTTTGAGAGGCCTGTCTTTCTCTTATATGCACTCTTTCTACATCCACTAATTAGTGAATCATCTGGAGGCTGGAGCCATGTTCATTACTTCTGCTATAGCCTGAAGAATTTGATTGTAAATTTGTTTAAGAATTAGGAATGAAATTAATGAAAATATATCATTGGTGAGAATCGAAATATTTTTTATTGAGTAATATATAGACCTGAATCCTTCTGCCCTCCTGAAGAAAAGTGACTTCTACTTTGTACTCAGTTTCAGTTAAGAGGAATATTCTTTATCCTAAATTTTGTAAAATATTTGCGGAAGTGAGATGAATGGGTACCTTCCTTCCTTTCTCAAGAGAAGGGCATCATGGTAGATAACTAGAAAACTGCATATTATAAACACTTAGCATGATTTGTTGCTGTTTACTATCTACTCATTAAAGACTCACTTTATGAATGTTGAGTCCCTCCTCTCCAGTCAGGGTAATGGGCTTATTGGAGCAACTTTTATGCTCCTGTCTAGGGGAACCTTTCTATGTATTCTTCTCTGTTCCTTACTATTGGTACCACCATAAGTACAGTCCTTATAGTTAGGACATTATACCATATTATAACTCAGTTAGTTGCTAAGTATATGATTGTGAGCTAATGTATGGCTCATTTCTGTCAACATTATCAGATTTCCTTAATAATAGTGAAGAAAAATGAAACTATTTATTTAAATATGTCTCTTTAGAGCTACAACTTGACATAAGACTATGCTCCTTGGACATAACGACTTGTTTTTCCAGGTGATTCTGCCTGCCACCCAAACATCTTGGGATAAAGTCCTTATGATAGCTGGGCATGTTGTCCCAGTCAGGGACACCCAGAATATATCTAAACATTTGAAAGATTAATAGATTTTGAAAGAGTCCAGGTTCATTCCCAGCCTTTGGTTCATCTTTTATCACTTTAGAATATGAGCCCCCTCCACTTTTTGCTTCTGATTTGACATTCTTATGTCTATAAGTCTCTGAAAAACTCTCCTCTATGTGTTCTAGATCTGTCTGCCTCTTCTTTTGGTCTTCTGACACCTCCTTGACTCATGTTCAATTCTTACTCATTGTCCCTGGTGTTGTATAAAACACTAGCTCACATTGAAACAGACATGTGTTCATTTTTTGGTTACTGTGAGCTTTGTGCTCTAGTAGCAACATCACTGCCAGGTTGACATCTTTCCTATTCTTACATCAGGTGCTGTTCCTCCTGAAAAGCATTTCTCATCCCTCTTACAACTTCTATCCCAAATCTCCTACAGCCTTGTAGAATCCTGTCTGGTCACCAGTAATTTTTTAAACCTAATTCTGTAGATATCTTCCTAAAACACAAACCTTATTTGTGTACTTCATTGCTTTTAGTCTTTTAATTGTCTTGCTTAAGCCCAATTAAATTGTGAAGCCATTTATTTCTTAATGTGTGCTGTGAAGATGGGAGCATTCTTTTCTGTTTTTCCAGCACATTTGTCTACTAATGATAAGTTATTTCATCAAATCTTCTTATTAATATTGTCAGAGGAACTCGGATGTGGTACTGCCCAATGTTAGAGCACCTATGGAGAATCTGCTAGGAGCTCCTGCCCTAAAGGTTGGTGCCAAGGTCAGGTTTAAGATACTTCTATTTGCAAAGTTCCTCAGTGGGAGATTCTGTTACTGCCTTCAAAAACACTGTTGCCATTTTCCCCACACACAATTCCATTCAATTTGCTCAACTACATCAACCAAATGATTTCTTAGGAAACAACTTAGATGTATTTTGAGCTGTTTGGACCTTGTACCATCAGAACAATTAAAGTACTTGGGAAGTGTCAAAAGAAAAACTGAATGCTATTCCTGGCTCTCTTATAACTTGATCGCATTGCTAAGGAATACTCCATCTCAACTCTTGAAAATAAACACCATATGCACAGGCATAGCCATGTTTTATTTATTGTAACTCCTTTTCTAGTATATATAGAGATGATATATGTTTCATATATGAATATTTACTACAGCATATGCTAAATGTGTCATGAAAACTCTCAAGCGCTTGAGAACTATGATGCCTTTTAAGCTGGCACCACAATATTATGCTTAACAAGGGCATGCCTTTACATTCTGTGCTGGAGTGAATGTTTCCAAGTGATATTTAAGGTCTTTAACAATCCTAAAGGCCAGTTCCTATGTTAAAGACAGACACAGAGAGGATGTCAAGCATTTCCTCTCAAATGCACTTAGTCATATTTTATGGATGATCCCAGAACAATAGCCGTGTCCTGTTTTAGGCAGATTTCAGTGAAAGAAAAAAAAATTTGCATCACATTCACATCTCTGGAAACAGCACCTCGGCTCTGCCATTCCAATTGTTTTATGAATGTGCCAGAAAAATGGCAGGGTGCCAGTGGCAGTACCCACATGTTTGCTTGAGACAACACCCCAGATATAAAAAGAAAGCACAATCCCTCACAGATTGCAATGTGTACAGTTTTGGCTGTTTTGCACATCCACTGCAGCTGTGCATTCAAGATGCTATATTTAAGCAAAACAAAGCAAAAAAAAATCTTTGTAAGAATTTGTCAAGAGAAGATGGAAGGTTGGAGACCATTTTAGAGATCTGGCTGTAATGGCTGCCAAGAGTCTCTTTCTTCTTTCAGATTGAGCTATGATTGTCTGGGATCCAGATAAAAGGACGTGACTGGAAGTTAAGTTTTTCATAGATGGTAGCATTCCTTCAAAACTTAGCAAGGCACCATTGTTCTCTTTAGGAAACAGATTGCTCTATTTGTCTGATGCTTTTAGCTGAAAAGGGATTCACAACAGGACATTCACATCAGTTAGGGAAGAATCGACATTGAAAACACTGAAGTTCAGATCAGGCACATCTCATGTTAGCCATATCTTCATGCTGATGGAAAGAAAAATGTCACTCATGGGAAAATTCAGCCAGGTGAAATGTGAGACTATTGGCTTATCATTAAAATCCCCCACTGGTGTCCTAGTGTCAGTAGAAATACTTTAGACCAATCAGGACTAATAAAGTCATAAAATAAGATATCCAACTCATTCACTGTTGAACAAAGAAATGTAAAACTTGACTTTTTTAAAATTCTTTTATTATTCTTTTTTAACAAATGGCCCCAGGGATAGGGAACTAGGGGAAGAGAAGAGGGGAAGTGAGGCTCCAGACCTACAATCCATCCGCACCCATGCCATTCCCCCTTATATATTTATAATCTACATACAAGCCCTGAGGATGGGGAACAAGGGGAATTTGACTTTTAGAAGGGGAAAAAGAATCTTTGGTAGTTTTGGGAATATCAAGGTTTTGAAGGGTAAAAACCAGAGCACAATTGAATAAACTACTTAGAATCTGGGAAAAGGTCTCAAATCAGAGAAGAGAAATCTCTGGAGCTAATCCTAAGGTTTTTCAGGGAGCTACCAAAAGGCTCAGTGAATTCATTGCCTCTGAATAGTAGTCATCACCTCTTTCCAGGCACTTCTGAAGTTTGGATTTCTCTAAACTTTATTTGCCTATTACATAGTTCAAATACTTGCAAATTCTTTAAAAGAGATATTCATGAGATGCCTTGTCCTCCTCATAATCATTCAATATCTCAGTGAATTTCAAAATTACATCCAAACCAGTTTGCTCCAATTTGGAGTCATTATTGTCTCTAAATTGATCATGCTGCCATTTTTATGAGTTCCAATGTGGGGTTTTAAAAACTGGTTTTTCCCCACTGACATTTTTCATTTTGAGTTTAATATATATTTGATATAACTGAAGATCATGTGCATTATGTTAATTTTTATTCTACGCTGTTGTTTGTATATTATTTTTAGAAATAAGCTTTTATATTGTTACATATACAGAAAGCTTGAAAATACCATGCCTTTAAATATCATAAACACACATATTCATTATAATTAGTATCATAAAAATATATAGTCAGAGTTAACAAGGCAATTGTTAAAATTACCACAATTAAATTTATATCTTAAATAGATGTTAACATTTTCCCAAAGTCTTATTGCTGTATAGGTATTTCATTCAAGGTATCATCTTACATTTAGCCATGTTGTCTTTATATGGGACCTTCTAGCCTCTCAATCCAGCTTTTGTGACCATAACAGCTTGTGGAAATACTTGTCATGTATTCTGGGCTATATGCCTTAGCTGGGCCTTTTCCATTTGTGTTTGTGTGTGTGAGTGTGTGTGTGTGTGTGTGTGTGTGTGTGTGTGTGTGTGTGTGTGTGTTTTATACTTAGATTGGGCTTTTACACATTTGAGAAAAGATCACAAAGACAAATATCCATTTTCACTTCATCTTGTCAATGGTACACACTGTCCTGGAGGCTTATTTAATGTTATCTTTGATCACCAACCAGAAGCCATATTTGTTATGTCCCAACACTCTTAAGCTACTGTTTAATCCATTTCACCCTATCTTTCTTTCTAGTTATATGATTTAGAAAAATAAAGTGAGATGTATATTACACACTTTAGGGATAAGAAGTGTGCTGTCTCCTTGAAGATATAGTATAATCAAGTAACTATGTAACTTATTTGACTTTTTTCCCATTGGTGAGTGGCCATTTTTCCTCATTTACTTATGAAACTCTCCAACCTGATACTGAAATAATAAATACATTTACTACAAATTTTTATCAGTTCATAAAAATAAGGTATAAGATGAGTTTTAATTGAAAATAAAGTTCTCTATGAGGTCAGAACATTCTGGTACTAAATAAATGCTTTGACAACAAAAGTGAGCTGTGCTATTAATATATTAAATTATCACACAGAAACATGTAAAAAGAATATTAACTTAAGGTACCATGGAAATAAATGAAGACTATAAAACCAGCAAAATAGGAATGTTTAAGTATTGTACCATGAAGGTAGTTGTGTTAGCTGCTTGTAACTACTTGTCATAATAAACACTTGGGATGGATAATGGTATTAGGTAAGTCTCACTATTAAAGCGAGGGAAAGGAGACAAGCAATGGAATGTTCTGGTGCTTGTGTTGGAGATGTGTGTGTTATTATGTTTACCTTAACACACACACACACACACACACACACACACACACACAGAGGGAGAGAGAGAGAGACAGAGAGAGACAGAGAGACAGAGGCAAAGACAGAGACATATGTTTTGTACACCGGATAGTATATATGTGTATGCTTTATGACTGAAAAAAAACCTGTTACAATGAATTGTCTATGCAGTCTGAACCCATACATTGTTTTCTAAATAATATATCTATGACTTCCAGGAGCAATGGAAAATTATGAATTTGGGGCACAATTATACCAGATAATTTCAAAGTACCTTTCAGGTAAAACTGAAATGTGAAGTTGTAGCACACAGACACAGAGCATGAGCATACAAATATCAAGTTTCAAATATGTCTCCAGTTAATACATGTCATGCTGAACCAGTTTCTCAGTCCGTCTGTACTTCATTGTTTCATCAAAATGTTGGATAATAGTATGGCATCAAAACATTAATCTGTAGTTGTAGGCACATGTGAAGCACTGTGAATCTTTGAAAAATCATTAAAAGTTTATTTGCTTTTACATACTCAGCAAAATCAGCATTTTTTCACTAAATGAGAAGTTATTTTTTTGTAATTCTAAAAACGACAATCTCAAGGTGCATGGAATGGAAGATAAAGACCAAATCAATTGGCTAAAACTCATTTATACACACAAATTTTCATTTTCATATATTTGCAGTCTCAACTAAGTTATAGAACAGTTGTAATAGGTCTCTTTGATTCTTACAAATGATTAAACTTCATATTTAATTTTAATGTGGCTATTTATTCTGAAATGTTGCATTATAGCTTTGACTGTGGATATCTGGTGTCACAGCTCACCAATTATATTATTCCTATGGAAATTTTTGTTAGACAGCTTGATGTTGAATGGGAAGAAGTAACTGAAAATTGACTGTAATTTAAAGCTACAAACAGTTGTATTGGACTTGGATGAACTAAAACATTGCTAGTTATGTTGGAAATGTAAAACAGTTAGTTATGTTACTGTGAAAAGACACCAAAAAAAAAAAAAAAAAAAAAAAAAAGTCTGGTGACAGAAGAATGTAGGGAATGACAGACAGTTACCCCATGAAGCTTCAGAACACCCTTGCATATTCCCAAAATGTCTCCTAATACTCTTCAATGCAGAAGACATTTTTTTAAAAACCTAAAGTACTGAACAAAATAAGCTTGAAACTATTCTCATTTTGCCCATCCTAACCCACATGGCCAATTCCAATTCTTAATTTATAGGAATTCTTCCTGGTTGAGAAAAAATGCTAATATCTATAAATACTTTATTTTTTAAATATAGTTTTATTTTGGCAGTTTCATGAATTTGTATTGTGAATTTATACTGAATCTATAATGAATATAATGTCTCTTTTACAGGTGTCCCAAACATCTTCATTTTGAACACATGTATTTAGTCAAGATCTAAAGATAATACCAGTTGCTTTCTATAATTTAATACAGTATTATTTATCTTTTCTTATATAACATGATACTTCAATATTTTTGTTTGTCTCTTTTTTTTGGAGTCAGGGTCTCCTTATATAGCCTTGGCTGTCCTGGAACTCACTATGTTTACCAGGTAGATCTCAAAGTCACATAGATCATCCTTCCTTTGCCTTCCCACTGCTGAGATTAAAGCAAAGTGCCACCACACTGGGCCCATTGTTTGACTCCATAAATTCAAATGAACAGGATTTTCACTTTGTTATGTAGTCTCTTGGAGAATATAAACATTAATTTCAATGAAATGTATTTGAAAAGTCCCTTTAACACTCAGTAGAATATCAGATATGCAGACATAGACCTGGTCCAGACTAAAACAATGTGTGTCAGCTTCATTGTTTTTACACATCCTAAGAAAACCTAAGGGAGAAGAGATTTGATATGGTAGCACTTTCAGAGGGTTTTGGCCTTTCATGACAGAGTAGCACCCAAGAATACCTTTGCCTACAACATGGTGAGCCAGGTATCAGAGAGAAGGAAATGCCAACATTGAACTAAGTATTCCCACTCTCCCCTTTGTTTTTTTAAAAAATATCCTAGACAAGGTCCTAGTACTGTGTTCAGGCTTGATGTTCTGGGTACCTTCAAACGGTGTTCTCTGGAAACAGCCTCCCTGATGTAGAGTTTGCTTTTCCTGGGAAAGTGTAAGTACAATAAAGCATTCAAAGAAAGTTAACCATTATATTATTATCTCATGAAAGACAAACATGTCCTGCAGGGGATATGCAGCATTGACATATTTTCTGTGATGATTAGAGGATCACTTCTTCATTTCTTTGGCTGGTCCCAACTGTTTGCTAATATTGAAGGTTTGTTAAGTCTTAATACATGAACTACGAATTAAAATGTATTTTTAACTTGCTTTTAACCTGTAGCTAGAGATGTCAAAAATTAAATTAGGCTGTTTTGGTACTTGTCTTTCATCAGTATTTATGTTACATCCTTCTTCGAGGAGAGAGAAAGAAGTAAAGAAACAGAAGCACAAAAAAGATACCATTTTGTCCAGAACTCTAATGACACTCACTTCTTTATCAACTGAAAATGTAAATCAAGGTCAAAGAACTGGGAGAAATGGAATGCAGCATGTACATATCTCATGCTTTCTTTGTGACTAAAGGGTAAAGTGGGCAGACCTGCTGAGTCTATTTCAGTGGTCTAGCATTCCTTTACATGGGGTTTTATAAGGAAATTGGCTCTGGTTGCTTTAAAAGTTGATCAAGTGAGAATTCTTTGTTTTTAAAAAGCATTGTCTGAACATATTAAGATATACATTAAAATCTGGCCCTACATTTTACAAAGCATTGAAATATTCAGACACTCACTGAACCTTTAATTTTACTTACAATGTTTATTAGTATCAGCCCTTTCAGGGCTGCAACATGAAGTTCTTGAGACATTTTGTAACTTATACTTGGGCCTTATTGATCCATTTCTACACTTCTGTGAATACTCTCCTCATAAAAACAAGCTTTTAGAAAAGTGGATACATTTTAATGTGTGCATATTGATATGGATATATACTCACATACACACATATACAGGTACACATGCATACAGACATGTTGTGATATATATGCATATGTATACACTCAAAACACAAACACATAGAACATAAAAATCAATTTCTTTTTACTACCCATAGAAAAATGATATTCTGCTTATCTTACCACTGTGGCTTTAAAATATACTTTATGTGGCGGATACTCTTATTTTTAAACACCAAGTCTGCCAGCATTCACTAAAATGAACTTGGAAACAGATTTCGTTGCTCAGTTAAGTTTTCAATGTGGTTTCATTCCTGGCAATAGCTTGGTCGTGACTGCCAGATTTTGCATGACCTCAGAAAGGATGGTATGACATAGTTCCTGCCCTGGTTCAGAGCCAGCAGGGCATGGGTCTTCTCCATTGTTGATGGTTTCTGTAAGCATAAGGTTTGTTTGTATAAAAATTTATATATTTTACCTTATATTCCCCATTCAGGAAATGTTTTCCCTGTCAATGTTAATGGCTTCATGATAATCAGAAACAATATAATTCCAGGAAGCAAGAATGTATTGGTGTTCCTCAGCAAAATGGTAACTCTGTGACCTTCAGGTCAGCCCTTAAGGTTATTGGAAAGAACTCTGAAAACATGAGTTCAAGGATATATAAATCCATGTAAGGATTGTTCTTTACAGGATTGCTCAACCACGCAAATATTTGGATGCAATATGAACTTTATGTGTGATTTTACATACCTGAAGGTACAGATTCATCTATACTAATGAATCAACTTTGTCAGAAATATTTTAAGGAAGGATATAATTAGATTTAGGGGGTAGTTATCTCAACCAAGATCCTCACCAGTTTAGCTTAATTTTTGTGTTTAGAGTTTAACAAGTAATTGGACTTTTTATGTAGAATGAACTACCATCCAGTAAAGAAGGACATACATGTCATCCAGATCTTGAGGCTGGAAGACACAGGATATTGATTCAGATTTTGAGGAGTAGTTTCTATAAAAACCACAGGCATGATGGTACACACCTTTAATCACAGGAGACAAAAGCAAGCAAATTTCTGAGTTCAAGGTCGGCCTTAGGCGGAGCAAGTTCTAAAAGCTTCATAGAAAGCGAGGAAAAGCTTAGATACAGGGCATGAAAGAACCTGGCTTTAAATTCCATATTCAGGAGACTGAGCCAAGCAGATCTCTGAGTTCAAGGGGCATCTACAAAGCAAATTCCAGGACAGCTAATTTTAGGCAGTGAGGGAGTTGGAAAATAGAAAGCTGATAATAATGTAATAGAATAAGGGGCAAGCAGCTTTATCCATGTTGCCCTGTCTTAAAATCAAGCAGCTAAGTTCATAAAATGCTTCCTGGGAAAATCAAAAGGGAATTTTTAGTAAATGATTGAATTGATATACAATACTTAAAAAAACTAGCAATGAAATATTAAACATTGGGCTTTGTTCTACAAAGAGAGCTTTCTCAAGCAGAGCACAGTGTGGTCAGCTGGCACCCATAACCAACTCCAGACTGTTCAGCCTTTGCTATACTCCCAAACAACTCTTCCTCAGGTGAGGTTGGTCTCCCTCAGCATGCCACTTCATAAAGGTACTTTTTCCCTAAGCTCCCAGCAAAGCCACAACTAGATTCCAAATCAAAGGAGTTACATGATGATAAAGGTATCCTGTATGAATTTGATGTTTTGGAGTTCATTATGGAATCACATAGGAGTGCCACGGCAGTGAAAATTCCAATTATTCAATACATAGATAGCTAATCCTATTTACATACTGACTCTGAAGTCTTTATTCCTCATGAGTTTTAAAATTTTAATTAATTAATTAGTTTATGAAATACTACTTTGTTGTTGCAGAACACCAAATGTCGGCCCAGACCTCTGACCTCATACCTTACATAATACCCCCTCAAAACACTAGAGACAAATATTAAAGTATAAGATTTCAAACCACTTATTTTCATGCATATTTGGCTTCTACACCAAGCAATAATGTTTAATATTAATGAGTAGGTCAATAAAACAAAATTCTAGAAATTTATCATTATCTAAAATGTTCATTAATATGATGCATATGTTTGTTGGCCTTAGTGTAAATATCATGCAACTTCTCATGTAATTTTGTGTTTTCTTTAAATACAATTTTAAATTTAAAATATTGTGCTACAATAATTTCTGTATCAACCGGCTTTTCCAAGTGTGTTGGCTTAAGCCTATGATCCCCCCCCACACATGAGAAGATAAGAGAAATAATTTCTGTGAGTTTGAAAACCTGCCCAGAACTGTATAGTGATTTCTAGGTCAACCAAAGCTATATCTCAAGACCCTGGCTCAAATTTAAAACAAAACAAAGAAATTCCTGTCTCAAATAAAAAAAAAAAAAAAAAACCACAAAATACAATGTTTGTAATCATTTTAGTGAGAAAAAATTCATTGATGTTCTCTACAATTTACATAATAATGACTTGAAACAATACATGATATATAAAATGCATCAATATTTGTACAAAAATATTACCAATAAATATTATCATATAATTTTCATTTATCTGTGAATGTTATTCCTATTTGGTCTATAATATGAAAACCAAGGCACAAAACAGGCAAATAAACTAATGTGCTTAATGAAATTGTTCTCTAGGCTTGAGGAATGATTTGTACGTTAACAGTGCTCCCTACACAAGTATGATGAACAGGATGTGGATTGTATCACTCCATTCAAAACCAAGCCTCTCCTACATGTCTCTGTATGTTGGCCACAAAGCAGGGCCAGACACAAGAGAATGTTCAGGAATTGAAAACTGAGATCCAGTTTCAGTCCCAGCTCTTCCCTAAAAGAATAAGATGGAGAGCAACACATGTCCTATGTACTGTTCTTGTGCACACAGGTTCACACACACACACACACACACACACACAAACACACATGCACACACATGTTTTTGTACCACATGGGCATGTAACACACACACACTCATGCTCTTTCTCTCTGTATCTCTGTGTCTCTCTGTCTCTGTCGCTGTCTCTGTCTCTCTCTTTTTCTCACACACACACAGAGGGGGACAGAGAGAGAGAGAGAGAGAGAGAGAGAGAGAGAGAGAGAGAGAGAGAGAGAGAGAAGAGAGTCTATGGAGAGTTTCAGGGACAAATGTTCTCATTTTCCTGTTTTATTCACATTAAACTAATGTGACTATGAAAGAATTCAAATATTCTATTTCTCCAGAAATTTCTCAGTGGCAAGTAGAAAGAAAATGAGAAAAATTTTTTCCAGACCATTGTCTTGCACTCATAATACACCACAGCAGAGTTGCTCTTTCTAATTTGTCACCTCATAATTTCTAGTTCATGCCAATTCTTCCTAAACTGGCTTCTCCTGAGCTGTATCAAAATTTCTAGTTTATCTACCTTTTAAGAAATTGGTGAACTTGCAAATCTAGCATCTATTAGGAAATATAAAATTATAGGTAAGGATCATATACAAAGATGTTAAATAAGCTTATTTTTCTCTTCAAATATTTCTGTTTAGGACTGTTAATCCCCCACTGATTGATTGATTGATTGATTGATTTTTATATGTCAAGTTTAATTAATAATAATTTAATTTGTTACACTATTAATATTGTATATACAGTTAGTACATTTTGAATATTATATAGTCATTTTAATTCTACCAGAGTAGATTATTTAGGGTATATTAGCAGCCCTACAACATTTTCCCCATTCTTTTAAAGACTACTACCTCAACCTTAATTCCTGAAATCTGGTTATTGCAATCAGACAACACAGCACTGTCTTTCCAGAATGCTTTGTCAAGCAAGGGTGTCTTGCAGACTTTAGTCCCTCTGCATTATTTTTTTCACTCAGCACAATGAGGTGGAGATTTGAACATTTTGCTGTAGGTGACATTATCTATTCCTCTTTGTTGCTTAACATTTTCCCATGATATGAATGTCATATAAGTGTCTGGCCATTTGCAAGCTAGTAGGAGTTTGGGATGTTGCACTTTGGGAATGCAGATACTGAAGCTGGTATGAGCTTGCAAGCATTTTTCTCTGAGTGGTCATATATCTCAACTTCTTTTAGACATAGCAAGAACGTAGCCTTTTTTGAGAAATCTTTGTGTAGATTTTTATAAAGCATAACATTTTTTTTCTACAGTTGGGCCTAACAAAATTTGGCCTCTTTTTTTTTTAATTGAACAACTTTATTTTAAAAGACAAAAACAAAGATAAATGTACAAATTTTAAGCATCTTTGCATAAACGTATGCAAATATATTTTTTTTTCAGTGCTTGGCTTATTTTTTAAAAAGGTTTGATAGTGTGCATTAAGATCTTACTAGTTACAATGAGCATAAAGTACAGGTAAAACAGGATGCAACCCAGAATTAGTCAAAGTATTCTTGGTGTGTAAGGATAAAGTATAATGTTTTTTTTTTCTTTTCTTTTCTTATTTTATTCTTGAACTTCACACAGTCTGTGAGTATTTCTGGGGTGTTCAGAGCGTTCTAGGTTAGTATCCAATTATCAGTGACTGCATATTATGTCTATTCTTTTGTGACTGGGTTATTTGACTCAGGATGATATTCTCTAGATGCATCCATTTTCTTAAGAATTTCATAAAGTCATTGTTTCTGATAGCTGAGTAGTACTCCATTGTGTAAATGTACCACAATTTTTGTATCCATTCATCTACTAAAGAACATCTGGGTTCTTTCCAGGTTCTGGCTATTATAAATAGAGCTGCTATGAACATTGTGGTGCATGTATATTTGTTGTATATTGGAGAGTCTCTGGGGTATATGCCCAGAAGTGGAATAACTGGGTCTTCAGGTAGTACTATGTTCAATTTTCTGAGGAATCACCAGACTGATTTTCAGAGTGGTTGTTTCAGTTTCCAACCCCTCCAACAGCATAGAAGTGTTCCTCTTTCTCCACATCCTTTCCAGCATCTGCTGTCATCTGAAATTTTGATCTTGGCCAATCTGACTGGTGTGAGGTAGAATCTCAGGGTTGTTTTGATTTGCATTTCCCTGATGGCTAAGGATGTCGAGCACTTCCTTAGATGCTTCTCAACCATTCCATATTCCTCAATTAAGAACTTTTTCTTTAGCTCTGTACCCATTTTTAATAGGTTTGTTTGATTCTCTGGTGTCTAGATTCTTGAGTTCTTTGTATACCTTGGATATTAGGCCTCTATCTGATGTGGGGCTGATAAAGATCTTTTCCCATTCTGTTGGCTGCTGTTTTTACTTGACAATGTCTTTAGCCTTACAGAAACTCTACAATCTCATTAAGTCCCATTTGTCAATCTCTCACCTTACTGCACGAGACATTGGTGTTCTGTTCAGGAAATTTTCTCCTGTGCCTATGTGTTCTAAGGTTTTCCCTAATTTCTCATCTAGTAATTTTAGTGTACCTGGTTTAATATGGAGATCTTTGATCCACTTGCACTTGAGCTTAGTACAAGGAGATAAGAAAGGGTCTATTTTCATTCTTTTGCATGCTGAATACCAGTTGGAACAACACCATTTGTTGAATAAGCTGTACTTTTTCCATTGAATCTTTACAGCTCCTTTGTCAAAATCAAGTGACCTTATATGTGAGGGCTCATTTCTGGATCTTCTATTCTATTCCAATGATCCACATGCCTATTTCTGTACCAGTACCATGCAGTTTTCAGTACAATTGCCTTGTAATATAGCTTGAGGTCAGGGATAGTGATTCCCGCAGATGTTTTCTTGTTGTTGAGGATGGATTTCTCTATTCTAGGTCTTTTGTTATTCCATATAAAATTGCACATTTATCTTTCCAATTCCATGAAGAACTGGGTTGGAATTTTGATGGGGATTGCATTGAATCTGTAGATTGCATTTGGTAGGATGGCCATTTTTAAAATGTTGATCCTTCCAATCCATGAGCATGGGAGATCTTTCCATTTTCTGAGATTTTCTTCGATTTCCTCCTTTAGAGGTTTGAAGTTCTTGTCATACTGGTCTTTCACTTGCTTAATTAGAGCCACAGCAAGGTATTTTATATTTTTTGTGACTATTGTGAAGGGCTCTTTTCCCTAATATCTTTCTGCACATTTGTCCTTTGAGTAGAGAAATGCTAATTTTGTAAGCACTTAATTTTGTTGTCTCTTTGGTGTGAACACTCTAACATGTGCTTTGTTATATTATTGCTGTACATTTTTTATATTATCTTGAATAGTTTTCATGTATTAGTTTAAAATAGCAAATACTTTTTGAAAAATGACAATTTAGATTTCTAAGATTCATTAACAAGATTATTGTTTATTTCCTAGTCTGTTGACATCGTCAGTATAATTGGTCAATTTTCGCATGTTTAAATTTTCTCATGTCCTTTGGAAAGCTCAGCTTCATTACAATGTATTTGGTATTCTAAGACTTAATTGAAAAAAACTAGATGTGTTTATATTTTCTTAAAGACTATTTTGTCTGTGTGGATATGTGATTTTAATCTTGTTTTATCTTTGATTTGTTATCAGTACAATTTTTTTAAACGACTTTATTTTGCAAAACAAAGATAAATGTAAAGATTTTAAACATTTTTTGCTTAAAATTATACATTTTTGTCAGTACTTTTTTTTCAGACATTAAAATAAATTTTACATAAAACCATGTGAATATGTTTTTTTGTCAGTACTTGATTTTTTTCAAGGGCTTGACAGTATGCATTGAAAACCTACTAGTTGCAATAAGCGTAGAGTACATGCAAAACAAAACACAACATGAAAATAGTCAAAGTCTTCTTGTTTTGTGAATATATGTATATTTTTTGTTTTCTTTATTTATTGGACTTCATACAGTCTGTGAGTTGTTTCTGGGGGAGTGCAAGCCTCTGGGGTTAGCATCCCACTATCAGTGACTGCATATTATCAGTACAATTCTTATCTCATGAAATCTATTGTGAATTCTTTTCCATGTTTCTATATTCTTGGAAGGTTTTGTGGAGTTGAATTGTTTCAAATTTAACACCAAAACAAGAGTCCTTTCTGGTGGGAAAGTTATTAAGTACAAATTCGATTACTTATACAGATACAGCTATGATCAAGTTACTGTTTATTTTTCTGGATTAAGCTTATATTTGCCAGATTTTTCTAAGTTGTGTAAGTTTGCTAGATACCCTTCTCCAAAATATTCCAGGGCTACTGTACTAACTTTAGTAGTTTGTCTTGCTACATTGTCTCTTCTTTCCTTTGTTCTGATTAATCTAGTTTAACCTTTAAATAACTCATAAACTTAGATTACTAAAGTAATATAATTATGTCCTTCTTGGGAAGATGATCTACTGTAGTTCATATTTTTAAAGTATTTTATATTGATTTATTCATAATATTTACTAATTTAAGAGTTTTGACATAGCTTTATATTTATTTCATTCAAAATATTTGCTAATTGCCCTTGATTCTTCTGAAGAAACTACTAATTTACTAAAATACTTATCATTATGCAAATATTTTGAGATTTTCCAGATACTCTAATTTCTGCCTTAATTCTATTCTACTAGAAAACAAAGCTGTTGTGGTTCAAGGTTTTTAAGTATGTTAAATTGTGGTTCATGGCAGGAAATAAGAACATATATTTGAAGGTGGTTGTGTGCACTGTTGAATGATGAATTGTACCATAATTGTCAAATAATACTTGTGTAAATAGCACAATTTTTGTATATGCCACATTTTATGCACCTATATATATATTTTTAAACAGGACATCTAATTTGTTTATAATCATTGACATATTTGTATGTTTTTTTATGATCCAGTTTGTTGATTTTATCTTGACTCTATCATAACCTACCACACAAGCTCAGAAATTCTGTCACCATATATCATATTTTTCTTTTCCCTAGTTATATTGATTTATCTAAAATCTATATATTTTAATATTGAAATGCCCACTCCAAATTTCACTAATATTTACTGGGTATTCAGATTATTTTTTTCATGCACCTAACCTACTAATTTTATATTTAAATTAAGTGCCTTATTTATGTATGTATATTTATCTTTTGTTATAATTTTCATTGGGACCACCAGAACTTACTATTAATTTTATTTTATTTCTTCTTTTTAAGTAGTATATGTTTTGATAACTATCAAAACACAACATAAAGCTGCTCACATTAGGTGGTCAATACAACAGTGCAGATGGAATTTGTGTTTGAAATTTTGCTCTATCTCAGGATAAAATTACGACATATTATATTGAAAGCATGCTTGCATTTAATGAATAGCTCAGCAAGTTCAGTGGAGTGAAGGCAAGCAACTATTTTCATGAGAAGTTTGAGTTGTTTTAAATACGAGGTTGTTGGCTATACATGTCCAAAGCAAGAACAGTACAGGAACCAAGGAAGACAACACACTTTAACCAAGCACAATGTTCCCAACAGCACAACACAGTTCATAAAAATATATAATGTAATAACTCCCATTGTAAGGCTAGGGGAGCTACATCTCTTAAGGGATGGACAATGTACCCATGCAGGTATACTTAGTATCATTAGTATAAAATTCCCATGGGATCCTGGGCATAAGGTTTAGAAGGAACAGTCTTCTGGTGCACCAAACAGTTGTTCATCTAATGTGTGCCTCAACACTACTACACCATTATTCTTCCTACACAGTATTTGATACTATAAATGCATGATTATGTTTCTGTCTTCTATGCCTTAATAGCAAATTTGTCTATCATTTAGTTTATATCCAATACATGTCACATAAATAATTAATACATGCAATTAATGTAAGCAGTTTAGGAGTTTGTATAGCCCCATAGGACAAAGCATGCAAAAAAAACCTACTTTTAACTTATATTACTGATTCTTTAAAATATGTTTATAAAGCATAATATAAATAAAAAGAACAGAAGAAATAAAAAAGTATGCTTGCTGGTTGTACATGTTCCTTTTACAGTTTTTATATCATTTCAGACATATCTATCTTCTTATTTAGATAAGTCAAAAATACTTGAAATCCTTCTTGTTTATGTATATGTCTTATATTTTTACTTTAAACGATACAAAATTTTTGCCAGACCCATGGACATTTGATGAGTGAATGGAAAATTTGTTTGTCCATTCTCTGTTCTGGAAGCTGTTCATAGAGACAGATTGCCAAAATATTTGATAAGCAGATCTGTGCTTTTCATGTAAAACCCACCATAATTCAAATAATTATTTTTCCACTTTCCAAATGCTATACAAACTGAAATATCTTCCTCAGGTATGTGTTTAAAATTCTGTGGACCCTTTGATATAGTCAGAGCTAGAATGAGTAACATAGTGGAAAAGAATTCTTCCGGGAGAGAGTTCCTCTAAAATTCAGTGATCATTCATAACAGCCTAAAAATTCCTGGTTCAAGCTCAGCTGGAGGAATCAATGCACAGTATTTTCAGTGATCCTTAATTTGTCATTTCACTATAAAATCATGATTATAAAGAGCTCATCTTTACACTTATATGAAAGGATGTCAGTACATATTGACTACTTTATCTAACTTTGTTATACTTACTTTTGTTGTTACTGTTACTCTTAATAAAATCAAAACAAATATCAGTTTGTGATGCAGTGAAGCAGATAACTGTCTGCCAACCAGATGTCTCATTCCTGCTTCTATTAGACTTAATTTTGGGCATGGTAGCATGCTACTATAGGCTCAGCTACTCGTGAAGCTTGAATCATAACATTTGATTTCATCTTGGGTAATATATAGAGGGCATAAATTCAAATATTGGAATTATTCTTGTGATGTGTCCATGAAGTGGGAAATTGTACGTCTGACTCTGTGTGATCACTTGCATCCTGCTTACTCATATGAATAGGAATCGTGTAAGGAAGGTTTGTTTGTTTATTTGTTTTGAAGTGAAAAGAGCAATATCTTTTTATGTCAGTGGTTATTCTCCACCTTCCTAATGGTTTGACCCTTTAATAAAGTTCTTCAATTTGTGGTGACCCCCAAACCATAAAATTCTTTTACTGCTACTTCATAATTATTCTTTTTCTACTCTTATAAATTGTAATATAAATGCCTGATATTTGGGATATCTGATATGGAATCCCCAAAGGGTCTACTCCCTGCAGGTTGAGAACTGCTGCATTAGGTGGACGATAATTTTTAATTATTTCTTTTGCTTTTCATATACACAGCTTTTTCATATACCCTTTTGTGTGCCTGCTGAAATGGTCTAAGAGGTAAGAGCACTTGCCACTCTGAAAGACTGATTCTGGTTATCCATACAAAGCAGTTGACAGCTTCTTGTAACTCCAGTTTCAGGAAATATTTTACCTTCTGCTAGCTACCATGGACATGGCATGCATGTGGTGAACATATAGGCACACACATACATTCATAACATTTTTTTTCTTTAAACACATATTCTTAATATATTTGACTGATAAAGTTACCAGACAGAATAATCATTGTCCCTCATTGTGCCGTTGAGAAAACCAAACGTGTACAATCTTATGAACATGAAACACATTTCTATTATGTGGATCCTGTATATGCATAAAAAAAACTGTTACCAAATTCTTATGACCTTAACTCATACGGTGCCAGCAGAATAAATCAGTTCTACCCAACGAACAGCTGAGGAGCATCTGTGAGCAGTTACATGAAAATTAAGTGTAGAACTGGAAAGAACTTAGGAGATTAATAGTAGTAAGTCAGTATAGCTTTTCATCACTGCCAAACAAAATATTTTTACTAAGCTCTTACGTTTTGTATTTCTTTCAGTTTCATTTTTCTAAATTTTATTGGGAACTTATAAAACACATTCTATAATAGATTTAGTAATTTTATAGAAGTCTTTTATTTTTTGCATTTGGAAAAGTAGACCTAAAATGCAGGTAATTGAAATGACACTGGTCTAAAAGATCTTGTTGTGTCTTTCAGAAACACTGCTGTTTTTCTTGCACACTCTGTAGCATCTACTTCTGGCTAAGTAAACTGATCTGGGATCCTCAAACTGAGCAAAACACAGGATAGATTCTTTACGACAACTTAGCTTCACATACATGGCCTTGTACAGGGAATGAAGTGCATATATATGTGGTGTGTGTGTGAATGTGTATTTGTATTTATGTAAATAAATGTGTGTTTGTATAGGGGTGCATGTGCACTTGCATGCCTGTCTGTGGATGTGCAGCTCCAAGTTCACAGTGAGTTTTGAATAGTCATTCTGTGCTTTATTATCTATCCAGCCAAGATTTTTTAAAAAATTCTTGACCTGTCAGACTCCAGTTAGTCTGGGTATTCAGATTGCCTAAGTTAGGGGCGGGCAGTCCTTCTGTCCATTCTTAACAGAAATAACTGGTTTTTAAATAGTTCTGAGATCCCAATTCTGGCCTCACACTTCTATTGCAAATGTTATCACTCCTGATCCATCTCTCTAACACACCAGAAAACATATATACTTTTAGTAAAAACATTATTTATAATATCTGTTTAGATTTTTATTTTCAGCTTCATTTTTTGCTATTATTATTGTGTTTCCTAGTAATTCACTGGTTTTTGTTGATCAAAATTAAAAATATTCTTTATTTTGACCTCTTCCTGAACTGCTTTCATCTATCTGTTTTCCATGTTGCATGTGTATTTCCTCTGACACTCTCTGGATGTTTGCCTAGGAAAGCAAATGGAATAGCTGCTGGGTCTGGTATGGCATTGAGCCTACATATCATGATGGTCTTAGAGATGTGTACCACTTATGTATTTTCTCAACCTTGCTTTAGACACCTTTTAGTATTAAGAGTAAAGTATTCTAATTACATATTTGGTCTTTCCAGCATGGTTGATATTGTCAATATTGCTAATTTTATAGTAACTATCAGTGGTAGTTTGAATGAGAATGACCCACATAGGCCCATATTTTTTAATGATTGACCCCAGTTGTAGTTTGCTAGAAACTAAACTAAGATAATAACAAAATATAAATATAAAGCATTAAAAATTGGTTGTCCAATCATATGTACTTTGTGTCAGTCTCTGGGGCAACAATGTGAAAGTACTATTTTAGATCTAACCAAACTCCAACTGTTCTCTGAATCATGGTACAATCTGCAAAGTGAAAATCTACCTAGAAACATAATAATACAGCAAATTTGGCTTTAAGTACATAAAATAAAAATCTTAGTTCTAGCTTAATAATGGTTTCAGTATTTACTCTATAAGATTAATGGCCATAAGTAGTACATGTCTAATATAAAGACATAAAAGAAAATGAAGAAAAATAATTTATAAGAAATGTATTTGAGAAGCCAATGACTATGTAAAATATTATGAAAGATGCTTGCTGTGTAAGCCTAGGAACATGAGTGCAATCCCTTGTACCCAGGAAGAGTTGGCATTCAAGAGAAGGCATGTGTGCTCCAAACAATCCTGTATTGAGATGGGAGGCAGATATTTGAGGATCTACCTCATCATTGAAAGCAAAGAAGTAGTGCAGTAGAGACCCTGCCTCAAAACCAAGATAGGTGTAGAGAATCAGCTCCTGAAAAGTTATTACCTAATTTTTATACTTGCATACCTCCACATACACACACACATACACACATGCATGCATGCACAAACACACCCATGCACACACGCATACATGCATGAGTGTGTGCACACATATGCCCACATATATACAAATCAAATTTAAAAAGAAATGTACCCAATATTTTAAACAAAATAAAAATCTTTACATATCAGTGTTAGTTTTGCTTTATGTTAAGTCTCCTAACCTGAAACTTTCCTTAGGTACTCACAGGAATGAGAGATGCATTTTTTTTTATTTGGTGAGTATTAGCAAAATGGCACCACCAAGATATTTTAGATGCTTCACTCTTAAGAAAAGATGAGTGGAAATAGAGAACTACAACCAGAAAAAAAAAAAAGATTATTAGCACAGTACGTGTTATTTTAAAACGGACAGTGTGCTGAATTCTTTTTCAGCAGTATTTATAAAAAATGTTTATTTTGAACTATAAATTTAAATTTTTACAAGTTCATGGAAAATCATATTCATAGTATGATAACAGTTAAAACTTTCAAGCTCAATTCAAGCTCAAGCTGTCCTTATACCTTCACCAATATCTTATTTGCACATCGTGTTAATCCAACCCCTTATCATAACATTGTTTCATTGCTAAACCATATTCCTTTCATCTTCCTTTTTTATTCTAGTCCACTTGCTTTTAAGAGGATTTTGGAAGTAATCTAGAGGAAAAAAAAAAAGAATGTTCCCACTAGAGATGGCTACTGACAACAGACATTCTGGATTTAAGACTCCTATTTCAGATTTATTAGAAATCAGAGCAGATGTAGCATTGTTACACCTCGATAAACACCACATATTTTTGGAAGGCTGTGAAGGTAGTTTTTATGAGAAGGATAAGGCCAAATGTTTACAGGTGTTAAGGTAGTAGCATAACAGAAATTGGAAGCAGTATTATTGGCAAATCATGCAAACTCCACAAATGTCTATTTCCATTTTCTAACAGTAAGATATGGTACTACAAGAGAATGTCTGTCCTGCAGTGTGTTAGGAGGAGAAAATTGATCTAACTGTTTTGAGCTTCTGCTGATGAAAGGCAAATACTGGAAGTGAACATGTAGAAAGGCCAATAAAGCTCAAGAGAAGAAATACTGCTCATAACGTTAGTTCACATAGTTTGCTGACTTCCACAGCCAACTGTGGCTCTACTCACCTTCCCTACACATTATATTTCTCTGTCATTATCATGTCATTCCTGGTAGCCATACACCAAAGTTTTCTTTTATCTAAAGACAATACTGCAGTGCCTCTAAATCTGCCCATTCCTATGGGGAAGTCAGTTCTTTCTGGCAGATCAACTTCTGAGCACTCCATCTCAGTGGTTCTACTTTGGTGAAGACCCACTTCCAGATTATCTTCAGCAGAACTCCTGTTGTATTTACAGTCTCCTATTTCTAGCTGTGGTCCTGTGGCTTCAGTGTTCCTCTCTGTTGGATATAAACACCAAGTCAGTCCATTCTGCAGCACACAGTAATAGGAAGTTTAACCAAGCAGGAATTATGTGGCCTATAGTCAATCACAATGATACAGCTTTTTATAAAAGTACCATGTTAAACAGTACGAGAAAAAAAATAAAGATAGGCAGCTTTCTAGTGTAGAGGGCTTAAAAATCTGTTCTGTGGGAAATATTGCATTGCATGACACATTGTATAGGATGGACATTTATTTTTATTTTTTGTTCGAATGTAAAGAGAGGTAATTTAAAATCAAGATTCTGACTGGAAGAAAAAAATAGTTTCCTCGGCATTATCTGAGGTTGGTCACACTTCTGTAAGAAGAGCCATTATTTTATTTATTGGACACTTTCTTTATCTTGAGTACATGATTAAGTGCATTTTATCCTCAGAGAGAAAGATATCATTATATACTAGAGCATTAAAATGCTGGTTAATCTTCCCACTGTTGGGAGGTTGACCTGGGATGTAAGCTATGATTCTGGTTTCACAGTTTATGCAGGAGTAGTTCTGAGTACTGCTGCCTACCATACTGTGAGGATCCCCTGTTTAAAGTAAGGACGGCTGAGTTTACCGTGTACAGATGAGATTAAAAGGCCTCTGACTCAGTATAGTTGAATCTTGGCTTTTGAAGTTTACACCATGTAAAGAAGAAATGATGGCTGGGTACAAATGACAGAACTTGTATGGTCTGGTTTTGTGGAGAGTTAATATTTGCCTCCCCAGCACATATTTCTCTTTCTTATATTTTTAAAGAGTTCTTACATTTTCTAGTCATGGTTTCGGGTTAAAAATAATAATCCCCCCAAATAGGTCAAAGAGACTTGATTCAAAGTACTTATTTTAGAGCACTGGGGATGAGGGAGTTTCTATGTCCTATTGAACTTAAGGAAAGACACATTGAGACCTTGTTATGGCTAGATTTTAGGGTAAGGCAAACCTAAAATAAGTATTGATAGTGCACAATGAGGAGGGGTCTAGAGCTCAGTGGCGCAGTGCTTACCTGATCTGGGCCTATACCCTGAATGTAAAATCAATTACAGCATGTCTGGGAGTTGCCTTTCCACAGGAACCACCTTTAGTTCCCAGCTCGGAAGCTCTTACATTCCAGCTTTAGGGTACCCAACACCAGCCTTATTCTTATGTCAGTAATGATATACAAAATGTGCACATAAAATAAACCTTTGAAAATAATAAAAATATAATAACACCTAGTCTTTGATTAAGCTTTTCCTAAAGTGTTCATCTGTTAGTATCAGATTATCCCTGCAACTGATGGAAATTGCAGTTAAACATCTTGGGAGCTACACTTGCAATAAACAGTTGACATAGCAGCATGGAGCTGCACGCTTCTAGAAATGGAAGTGGGGGAGCTGGTTTTCAGAATAGAAGTGTAACAAATACATGAGGGACAGCATATGAAGAAAACAAGCCCCCTTGAAAAGCAGATGTGTCTACTACCTTCTTGGCTTGTGTCAGTTATTTCATGGTCATTCTTATGTAGAATTTTTAGCTGTTAATATACAAAAGCCACATGCCAACGTCATTTATTGTTGGCAAGCCATGAGAGCTTTGGGCAGATCGTTTATGGACCAGCAATTAAAGTAAGTGAAAAGAGGGTCTCAAAAGTCTAAATTCTCTTGGCCAAAGAGCATGGCTATGGTAGATTACCTTGCTTACTTTCACTAGATGAGAAGAGATGCTTACTGTGGGTGGCACTATCCCCTTGCCAGAGAATAACAGAAGAAAAGTAAAGGAAGCAAACTTAGACCAACCATTCATACATCAATTCAATACATCCATTCAATGTTACTTTCTTTCGACTAGGGCTATAATGTGACTACTCACTTCACAGTTCATGCTGCTCCCATTTCCTTATAGTGTTGGACTGTAACTTGAAATTGTGAGTCAAAGAAACTGGTTTTCCCACAAGTTGTTTTTATCTTGTTAAAAGCCTGCCTTTACAAAGCAAAGGGGGATGAAATTAAGACATACATTTTGCTCTGTGATAAAATACTTGCTACGGATGGATCATGTGCTCCTAGACAGGTAAATACTATAAGGTGCATAAGCTTAATAATTTTACAGGAATTACGACCTTTGAAACTTCTACTTCTGGATAACATAAATAATCTCTTCATCAAGTTAGTCTGAATGATATTAACTTTTTTTTCTTGCTGGGATGGCTGGCTTTGTTACTAAAACACAACTCTGTGTAAATTAATCACTTTTTGATACTCAACATCGAGGGAGGGTTTGTGGTTATTTTAAAATTACCACAGCAGTCAATTGTGTCTACGAACACATCTGCTATCCATTCCTATAATTGTGTGGCTAATTAAAGTTTGCATGGATATAAACATTTCCCATTGAGAATCTATATCTGTATACTGAAGTCATGGAAAATTTTGAAATTTAAGTCTTTCAATCATGAGTTTTCCAAATTTCTGGCAAGTTAAAAATATTAATATCTAATATAAAGTTATTTTAATATAACAGGGTTTGTAATACCTAGTTGATATATAACACCTTAGATTTGCTAATATTCCAGGAAGAAATAACATGGTTTATCTCTATCTTATATATAAATGTTCCTAGTATCCAGAATAAACTGTAAATAAAAAAACTGGTGTAGAGAATTCTAATCAGAGAGAAGCCAAATGAAAATGTGAGGCAAATATGTGTGCACACTTGATCCAAAATTTGTATTACCAAAGCTGAATTTTTCAGAGAATTCTTCTGCCTATAGATTTTTTAATAATATTTTTTACAATCCAGTTATTGTCCCCCTCCTGGTTTGGTTTTCTACAGTACCTCATTCCATTCCTCTCTCCCAGTGTCTTCAAGAGGTTGTTCCCCAACCCCTAGCAGACCTCCCCACAAACTGGGGCCTCAAGTCTCTTGAGGGTTAGGCCTGTCTTCTCCTACTGGGACCAGACCAGGCAGTTCTCTACTGCATATGTGTTGGAGGTCTTAGACCAGCTTATGTATGCTGCTCCTTGACAGATTATTGTCTCATAGATCTAAGGTGTCAGGGTTTGTTGAGAATGATGGTCTTCCTATGAGGTTGTACTCTTCCTCATGTTCTCCCAGCCTTTCCCTAACTTAACCACAGGGGCCCCTGACTTCAATCCAATTGTCAGGTGTAAGTATCTGTCTCAGTAAGCTCCTTGTTGGGCCTCTCTGGCAAGGCTAGTCTTCTGTCTCTAAGCACACAATAGCATCAATAATAGTGTCAGGCCTCAGAGTCTACCCTTGAAATGGATTTCAAGTTGGGCCCTTCAGTGGATCACCTTTCCCTCAGTCTCTTTTCCATTATTGTGCCTGCAGTTGTTTTAGAGAGGAACAATTGTGGGTCAGAGATTTTTGACTGTGGCATCAACATGGTGCCCTGTCTGTTTACTGCAGGTGGACTTGAAAAATTCATTCTCCTCAGTGCTGGTAATTTCATCTAAGTTCCTTGTCCCTAAGTATTAACAGTCCCTCATCTTCCAGGTCTTTGGTACTTTCTAGAGGGTTCCTTCACCTCTCATCCCCTGAGCATGCATATTTCCATTGATTATACTGATTCTCAGGGCTTCTCTCCTGTCTTCCTACCCCATACTTGATTATGTTTCCTTTTTGCATGTCCCTTCCCTCTTCCAACCAGGGCCCTCCCTCCTTCTGCTTCCAGTGATTGTTTTCTTCTTCTTCCCAAGTGTAATTAAAGCATCCTCACCTGAGCCTTTCTTCTTGTTAACCTTCTTTATTTTTACAGATTGTATTCTGTGTATTGTGTTATTATTGGCTAATATCAACTTTTTAGTGAGTGCATACCATGCATGTTATTTTGGGTCCAATTACCTCACCAAGGATGATATTTTATAGTTCCATCCATTTGCCTGCAAAACCCATGATGTTTTCTGTATTCATTCTATAAGTATTGATGCTTAAATGTTCTTAACTATAACATTAAATATGCCATGGACCTCAGTCATCAGCTTTAAGTACTTGCTTGCATCCACAACATCTTATTTTGGCTAAGAATCTTTGTAATTTTAATTTCCAGCTACCAATTTTGAGATAATTACTGAAAATGATTCCAGGTAAAAGATAAAGAAAAAACAAGTCAGCTTTCTTAGGTGTTACAAAAGGTATAGGTCACAAGGGCAGCTTTGAGGCCCCAGAGTACTAGGCCCCTATGGTAAAAACAGGTAAAGTCGTAACCTCAACAGTCTCTAAATATAGTTTGTATGTGGAAGTTCATTGGTGTATGGTGAATGGTATCCCTCTTTAAGACAGACCGTTGATGCAGAATAGCTCTGAGCCAGAACAAAACAAACACTTTAAAATATAGATTGCTGATGTCATCTGCCAAGGCTTGTTTTACCTCTTACCAGCTATTTTTATGTGCCAAGGAAGATTACCCCATTGATCATGAAAATAGAAGCTATTTCATGAAATTTTCTTGGCCCTGATCACTATCAAATAATTACAGGAAATTACTTTTCATTGGTCTTTTACAGGCTTTTTGGAATTGTATGCCCATTTAAACTCATTTTGTGTGTCAGTGGATTTGTGTGACGTAATATATGTCTTTTAATTACATTTGGATTGCTTTTCTTTGTATATAAGGTACAAATTCTTAACTTGAAAGGAAAGGCAATCAGCAGTTCTTATAAGAGAACTCAAGGTCAGAATCTACAGTATAGTCCACTTGATTGGTGTGGAATTGGTGTGGCTAACACTTAAAATGTGGAGTGTGCTGAGGAGAAAGTAAATATATTTCTTAATTGCTGCATAGAGCTAGAGAGTCCAGTGTACACAGTGATTTGGTGAATAAAAGGAACATGATGATATTTCTTTTGTGAGATTATGAGGCTGGTATTATAGCAATTCACTCTCAATGAAAATCCAGAAACGGCAATGAGAATATTAGAGATCTAGAGAAAGTAATATCTCCAACAAATTATTAGTTAAAAGCCCACTGTACATCTATATCATTACAGAGTGAAAGGTATGCATGTTCTTACAGATTAACAGAGAAGTGCTCTTGCTATGAGACACTTACCCAATAAAACTCACAGAAAAAAAATGTCTTCATTTACAATAGAGTCCTCTCAGCTCACTCCACAAAGATGTAAGCTTGGAGAGCCCTATCCTGATTATTGATGAATACAAGAAAGGAGACTTCTCCAATTCCTGGGAAAGTCAGCTTTTGACACAAATACTTTTCTGTGAATCTAGGAAGAAAATATGCAGATCTTTCTTTAAAAGAAGGGAAATTATGTTTTTACAACTTAATACAGTATCTCAAGCATATTCTACATCGTCTTTTCATTTAAAACAAAAATCTTACATTTTCACACACTTGATTCTGAAGGATGTGAAGGGGTTTGCAACTCCATAGGAAGAACAACAATATCAACCAATCAGATTCTCCAGAGCTCCCAGGGACTAAACCACCAACCAATGAGTACACATGGAGGGACCCAAGGCTCCAGCTACATAAATAGCCAAGGCTGGCATTGTCTGGCATCAAGAGGAGGAGAGGTCCTTGGTCCTATGAAAGCTTGTTTTCCCAGTGTAGGGGAATACCAGGGTGGCGAGGTGGCAGTGGGTGGGTGGGTGGGAGTGGGAGCATTTACATTTCAAATGTAAATACATAAAATATGTAATAAAAACACAAGAAAGGAAAAAAAGAAGAGAGAGAGACAGAGACACAGAGAGACACACAGAGAGAGAGAACTGGCCTTGATTAGTTGAACACTTGTTCCAGTGTGTGGGGGTGGGAGGCATGATAAAAAAAATCTATAAAATGTTCTGGATATTCAAGGTATAAAACAAGGCCAACAGAAAATCTATCTCTTGTTTCTACATTTTAATCTCTGGGTATCAGAGCAGTAAAGATGCTAACCATTTGTGCAGACATGGTTACCACAGAGCTTTGAGCTGTCTTCAGTGGTTGGGATAGCACAAAGATGTTAGCTGTAAAAACAGAATAAAACAGATATATGCAGACGACATAAAATCACAAAGTGAATGGATAAAATTTGAGGGTAGTTTCTGATCTATGCTTTGTCTCCAAAATTAACCTCTTAACCTGACCAGGCCCAGAAAATTTTTATTTATATTTGTTCAGATGAAGAAGTCTTGGTGTTTTTTATCCTCATCTTATCAGAAGGGTCTTGGCAGAAACCAGAGGCCTTGAATCAGAGCAATGACACATTGCGATGAACATTTCCAAGTAAAAATGTGGACAGAAAAATTTACCATGTGACACACCATGACACACTGCAGCTGTTACAGCAAGATTTATTTTAATTTTTAATTTTTACTTTGTTATATTTTCTTTTGGGAAGGAAAGTACAAGGTTAAAGGAAGAATATAGAGGCGCAGGAAGATGAGTGGGATTAGAAGATGTGATTTCCAAGAAGAATCATTAGAGTTAAAAAGAAGAAAAATGTATCTTATGAGGTTCTAAATGGCATGATTTTATTATCATTCTGTTTAAATGTTTTTTTTTTTATTTCTTTGCAAGTTCTTTAATCCACAAGTTATTTAAAAACATGGTCCCATTTTTCAAATACTATGGCTCTTAGAGACGCTTGATTATTTATGATTTCTTTTTTTTAAAATTTTTTAAATGACTTTATTTTGCAAAACAAAGGTAAATGTACAGATTTTAAACATTTTTTGCTTAAAATTATACATTTTTGTCAGTACTGTTTTTTCAGACATTAAAATAAATTTTATATAAAACCATGTGAATATATTTTTTAGTAAGTACTTGATTTTTTTTAAGGGCTTGACAGTATGCATTGAAAACCTACTAGTTGCAATAAGCATAAAGTACATGCAAAACAAAACGCAACATGGAAATAGTCAAAGTCTTCTTGTTTTGTGAATATATGTATATTTTTTGTTTTCTTTATTTCTTGGACTTCATACAGTCTGTGAGTTGTTTCTGGGGGAGTGCAAGCCTCTGGGGTTAGCATCCCACTATCAGTGACTGCATATTATGTCTGTTCTTTTGTGACTGGGTTATCTCACTCAGGATGATCTTCTCTAGATGCAGCCATTTTCTTAAGAATTTGGTTAAGTCATTGTTTCTGGTGGCTGAGTAGTATTCCATTGTGTATATGTCCACCAGAGAACTCCTACAGCTGATAAACAAGTTCAGCAAAGTGGTCAGATACAAAATTAACTCAAACAAATCAGTAGCCTTCCTATACTCAAAGAACAAACATGTGGAGAAAGAAATTAGGGAAAAGGTACCCTTCACAATCGTTACAAAAACTATGAAATACCTTGGTGTGACTGTAACTAAGGAAGTGAAGGACCTGTATGACAAGAACTTCAAACCTCTAAAGAAAGAAATTGAGGAGGATCTCAGAAAATGGAAAGATCTCCCATGCTCATGGATTGGAAAGATCAACATCTTAAAAATGGCCATCCTACCAAAAGCAATCTACAGATTCAATGCAATCCGCATCAAAATTCCAACCCAGTTCTTCATGGAATTGGAAAGATAAATGTGCAATTTCATATGGAATAAGAAAAGACCTAGAATAGCGAAATCCATCCTCAACAACAAGAAAACATCTGCGGGAATCACTATCCCTGACCTCAAGCTATATTACAAGGCAATTGTGCTGAAAACTGCATGGTACTGGTACAGAAATAGGCATGTGGATCAATGGAATAGAATAGAAGATCCAGAAATGAGCCCTCATGTATATGGTCACCTGATTTTTGACAAAGGAGCAGTAAACATTCAATGGAAAAAGGACAGCCTATTCAACAAATGGTGCTGGTCCAACTGGCACTCAACATGCAAAAGAATGAAAATAGACCCTTTCTTATCTCCTTGTACAAAGCTCAAGTGTAAGTGGATCAAAGACCTCCACATTAAACCAGATACACTAAAACTATTAGATGAGAAAGTAGGTAAAACCTTAAAACACATAGGCACAGAAGAAAATTTCCTGAACAAAACACCAATGGCTCAAGCTCTAAGGTCAAAGATTAACAAATGGGACTTAATGAGATTACAAAGTTTCTGTAAGGCTAAGGACATCCTCAAGAAAACAAAACGGCAACCAACAGAATGGGAAAAGATCTTTACCAACACCACATCAGATAGAGCCCTAATATCCAAGGTGTACAAGGAACTCAAAAAGCTAGACACCAGAGAATCAAATAACCCTATTAAAAAATGGGGTACAGAGCTAAACAAATCATTTTCAGTTGAGGAACACCGAATGGTCGAGAAACATCTGAGGAAGTGCTTGACATCCTTAGCCATCAGGGAAATGCTAATCAAAACAGCCCTAAGATTCCACCTCACACCAGTCAGATTGGCCAAGATCCAAAACTCAGATGACAGCAGATGCTGGCGAGGCTGCGGAGAAAGAGGAACACTTCTCCACTGTTGGTGGGGTTGCAAGCTAATACAACCACTCTGGAAATCTGTCTGGCGATACCTCAGAAAATTGGATATAGTACTACGTGAAGACCCAGCTATTCCACTTCTGGGCATATACTCCAGAGACACTTTAATACACAACAAAGATATATGCACCACAATGTTCATAGCGGCTCTATTTATAATAGCCAGAAGCTGGAAGGAACCCAGATGTCCTTCAGAAGACGAATGGATACAAAAATTGTGGTACATATGATTTCTAATCTGCTTTCCTTCCTCTCACATTTCATTCTGTAGTATTTCAATCATTTGTGTTTTCTATTTCATGCATAGTAAATATTCTGTGTGAGGATGGCTCACTCTTCAGTCATAAAAATCAAACACAAATGCATTTATATATGTCAGAGGGAATTTAATGTTCTTAGCAAATCTTCTGCATTCATTATAGCTCTCTTTTGTATGCTATTCTTCCAATACTTGTCAAACACATTCAAATCTCTCTGAAACAGTGTTTGTGGTTTATATTTGTTTCCATATAATTATCTCAATTTCTGTCTCATTTATTTTGGGACGTTTTACCAGTTGAACCGAAATGTGTGCCCAACAGGCTGGTATTGAAGGCTCCTTCCCTTGTTAGTATCCCTACGTTAGGACATGATTGAAGGCTAGGAAGTTGAACCTGAATGACAGAAATTAGTTCCTGTAATTAGTTTCTAGAAATTAGAATTCTGGAAAGGCGTGCTGCTGAGCTAACCACTTGGTGCTTCCTCTCTCCTTCCTGTATATTCTGATTTGAGTAACCTCAGATAATTTAAAACCATTCTGTTATTCTGCCTCAGGTCCAATTCAAGGAATCCACCTAACCTTATATCAAATTCCCAGAAACCTCAAACCAAATAACACCTCCCTATTTTTAGGTATTTCAGATATTTCTCACAATGTGCAAAAACATAATAACAGAACTTCTCTTTATATTTATTTCTTAAAATTATTCATTACTTGAAATCTGGTATTTTTCTGATAAAAATTTAATGAATGCAATTTACTGATCTATTGATGTATCTTGCTTAACATTTAGATAATCAGTGTCATAGTCTTCACGGGCTATTATTTTATCATTAGTAAATATTAACACCTTGGTTTTTTATTCAATGCTTCTTGTATTTAAGTATAATTAACCTGGTGTCTTTTTTATTAATGTATATAAAGATATAATTTTATAATTTCTTTGTTCTCTCTTATACTTTTTAGAATAATTCAATATTTCATTAAAATTATCATTTTAATTTTTGCTATGTAATTAGCCATATAATTTCATGGGAATCTTTTAAGAATTAAGGTAAATGTCATTCGCTAATCTCTGTGCAGAATGCACTGTAGTACATACAGTCATTGAAGGGACATGTGACAATGTGTTTCTCTCTGAACCTTCTACTTTGCATGTTGTGCTGTTGGTATCCTATGAATCATAACTATGTCTATAGTATGGACTATAAACCTGATACTACAGATTTATAATCTGTCCTCTTCAGAGTTGGGAGTTTTTAAAGAACTTAAGTAAACTACATAACCACATGCCTTTTATCATTTAGCCATAAGTTTGCAGTTAGTAATTTTTTCTCAATTTGCAATTTATATAAGGGAGTATTGAAGCTTAGACAAGCTAGCAGGTCTTGTAGTATAAACCTGCAGAAGAGAGGTTATTTTTCTTCCCAGCTCTTTAAAAACTCCTTATTCTATCCTCCCTTTAAGGATATATTTTCTGAAAAGAGAATTTTACAATGGCTCTAACATGTTAAACCTAAAACTGTCTGTCTCTCTCCAGCTAATATTTATGACAAAAGTTTAATTTCCTTGTATAAAATTGGAGTTTGTTTATAGATGCCAGTAGATTCAGTATGCCATGTAATAGGCCTGCTATCACTTTCCTTGGACTGCTTTGCCCTGTTGTGTAGAATGAGTTTCTTGGATGTATGTTAGCACATTCCATGGATTTAGGCCACAGAGGTTTCTCAATCACGATTTTTCTATTTCTGCCAAATAATGATTTTTGACATCTTTTCTTATTTACATGCTTGGTGTCAGACTGCCCTGCCCTGTTTGGAAGCCAGAGTTTGCATGTGGATGTCTGCTTAACATTTCTCCATCATTTACTCTTCTCTGGGTATGTTTCTACAGCTGAATAGTTTATGTATCTTTAATTTCCAAGGCTTGACTACCCTAGAAATTCCAGTCTGACTTGAAGATTATCCACTGAGTTTTCATTTTATACCTTAATGCACTTGATTAATTTTATAATGTAACGTTTATTATTTTAGGTCCCCTTAAATGTTATCATAATTGAGCTTTTCAGTATGCCTTTGACATATTTAGGACAATTGTTTTAAAAACTTTCTTTTTTTTATTCAGACATTTGTATTATCTCTGTTTAGTGTCAATTTACTCTTTTTTTTATCTTGACCATGAACTAAAAAAATGATATTTTTATATTATTTCAAATTTCTTTGTATTGTTTTTTATTTTATTTTATGGAAGTTACATTTCACACAGTCTGAAATATCCATCCTTTTCTTAAAGATATCTGAGTTTCCTTTTAACAGGTTACTAATAGGGCCAACTTGAAAGTCCAAATTTTTTCTTTACTGTGGTAAATAGCTACCAAATTTTCTTTGTGATTCTTCTAGGTTTCTTTCTTTCTTTCTTTTGCTTCATGGTGTTCTTACATTTTGTGGTGTTCTTCCATTTTGTGTTGTTCTTCCATCTGCTCACAGTTAATTGTCAAGTAAGAACCCATCCAATTTTGTGTGGTGCTTTTGGAACTTCACTACAACTAGTGGTTCCTTTCTCTGTAAGACTTTTCCCTCACTTGGTAGCTGCTCCCATAGCTCTGAGCCTACGACCTGACTCCTGATTTCAGTGATGCTAAATATCACTTATATATCCCTGGAGCTTCCATAAGATATCCTATTTGACAAGGAGATAACTTACTCAGGGATTTAGAGTAAAATTCACTTTATTCACACTGCCCTGTTAAATAAGAAGTATCATAGGTTTGGATTCTTTCTTTCTCTGTTTTCTCAAATTAAAAATTACCTGCGCAGATGAAACTATCATGTGAGCATTCCATTTCAAGTAGCATATTCCCCATAAATAAATTTATTTTGTATTACTTATTTATAATTTCTTGAAAATATAGTGTTTTTTCATTAATATCTTTATTGTTTGATTATCAATCAATGGTGTGTTCTATGAAATGTGTGTATTGGCTCTTTCATTTCTTCATGCCACTAGTGTTTACACTAACATCTGGTAAAGAGCTGACTTGAGGAATGGCGGACCAGATCTATAAATCACCAGAAAAAACTGTGGAAATATTAAGAAGTATTTCCTCATCAGAGATCATCCACAAGTGTACGGGTCATAGCACCTGTACATGATGTGAGTTCTTCGTCACGGTAGTAGAATACTGAGTCATCACCCATATATATTGCCTGTCCTCACTCTGACTCATGCAGACATCTGTCCTCATGCCTGTGACAATAATACCTGCCTTTTGGTAGACTATGTTTCTGACTTCTCTGAACTCTCCCTCCTCTGAGTGACTGGCTTATGAGCACTCTCCCTGCCTAGCTGCCTTTTACACCAGTAATAGAGTAAGTAGTTCATTGCAACATTCCAGCCAACAAGACTTCTGCTGAAAAAATAAAATTTAGGGAGAAGATAGCATGTAAAAGCTGGATATCTATAAAAAATAGACTTGACTTTTAAAAGCAAATAATGAAAATCACTGACTAGGTAGCACCAAAAAAAAAATGCATTCAATATTATCAGGTAGTGTGTTTGTAGTTGGCTTTTTTTTAAATTTTGTTTGTTTGTTTGTGTCCATTTCAGACTGTAAAATTACATATTGAATAAATCTTCATTTTTTTCTCTCACCTATTAGAGTATTATTGAGGCCCTGCCCAAAGGACCGTTTGGTGAAAACTATCCATCTGCCTTCGTTTTCCCAGATTTTAACACCATTCACATTGGATCTCTTCTGATGGCAATGATGCCAAGGGGAAGATTATGTATAAGCCTAGAGCTTATGTGGACTCTTCTGTAGTTGATCTCTATTCCTATGTCTACTTTTCCTGAACTCAACATCAAAGCTGAAATTCCTTGCTGCCAACAATTATAGACCCATAGAAAATTATTTGACAAGAGATTGTCTGGGAAAAATATAAATGGCATATCCCCACTGGAAACTAACCCAGAATGTATGCCAAGGAGGTTAACAGACTACAAAGGAATGAACTATTGGGAGGCATAATCAACATCTGTGTTAACTGTTTTCTTTGTAAGTACAGAAAATAATGGGACTGTAAACAATATCGTGATAGTTCTCAATCTATCAGCATTGATAATAATCCTGCAATCAAAATTCATTGCTCCATTGTGGATATATATATATATATATATATATATATATATATATATATATATATATATATATATATGTATGTATATATATGAACTTATCAAGGAAAAACAATACTCAATTAGGTAGGCAATCACATATGAGTGTTGAGTTGAGGACATACTGCTATGAAAAGATTGCATTTAATAATAATACATGTAGTTTGCTACATGTATTATATACACAATTTGTATCATTTTTATTAAGAAAATGTGGAAATCAACAAGTTTGTATCTAGGTTACCCAATTTGGTTTAGTGACTCTGGAACTGCTGCTTAACTCTCCATATGGCCTATCCATAATAAAACATTTCAGAATTCACAAATGTTGATAATACCATTATTGTTCTAAGCATTTATATGATAATTCTATGAGAATTAGTAAATGTAATATGTTTAAACTGTTGAAAACAGAAAAAAAAAAGACATTTAACTTTTATGTTTACTATTGCCTACTAACTTTTACTACCTCTGCTACAACATGACAGCTGGGGCATCCTGTGTGAGGAAGAAATTCTACATCATTGTTTATCCGGAAATAGAAAAAATCAGAGGCATAGAGTCTTTCAACCACTTATGCATTTTTGCATATCTAAGAAACAGCAGAGCTAGAACCCTGGATAAAACAGTCTGACATTGGAAGAGCCTTTATTCACTCATCTGCTAGAAGGGCAACCATTCAGAGGGTGAAGCAGATTCTGACTGCAATCTTTCAACATTCTTTGTTTCTAGAATCCCTTGTTGAAGGGTGGAATATAACAGAACCTCAAAGAATTTAGTTTTCTGCTTTATTTGTGAAAGTGAGGGGCACCAACACGGCAGCTAGAAACACTTTTAACTCCTAAGTTCATGTTATTTTGTTATTGTAATCTTTGCCTGTAGATAAAGTGGTTTATTTCCAGACCAGTTCCAATTATATAATTGGCCAATTTTTAATTTTATATTTTTAAAGGATAGTTAGACTGGGGGGAGAATAACCTTTCTAACCAAGCTAGACAATTACGAATGACTGTCCTTCAAGTCGAGAACAAAACCACTCTAGGTATATTTATACAGAGAAAAGATCGGGTATGGCTCTAGATATTTAATATACTTTAAAGCAGTAAGAATAATTCCACCTTTTCAATAAAACCTACCACTGTTCTTTTTGGAAACGCATTATTCATTCCATCTATTTACAACTACATTTTTTATCTTTTTAAAGCTACAATACAATTGTACCTTTATTTTCATTCCATTTCCTTTCTAATGCTTCTATAAACCACTCTTTGGTCTTTTTCAAATTCTTGGCCCCTTTTTATTAGATGGTATTACACACACACACACACACACACACACACACACACACACACACACACACGTGCTGGTGAGAGGGGAAAAGGAAGGGGGGAGAGAGACATATGCATAAACAATATAATCCTAAGTGCCTAAGGACAACCTAATTAGTCTTTACACAGGTATGCTTTCAGGACTGATCATTTGATATTGGGTAGCCAATTATATTTATCTCAATAAGCATTCAATTAATATAAGAGAGAGTTAAGGAAAATTCCTTCTTTTCTTTGATAAAATAAAAGTTTGTAGAATATTTTAAGTTAATCTTTCAGGCATTATACTCCATATAAAAACTTTCTTTTTCATAGTGAAGATTCTTTTTAAAAGCAAAGGTATTTGTAGAAGAACAGCTATTGATGTGGAATTGCTAGTTCTTTTGGAGGAAGCAGGAGTTCACTGGTAGAATATCAGGTTGTATAAAGTTACATTGACTCTTATTCTCTTAGTATTAGACATCTTATACAACTATTAATATGCCCCAGTGATTGTCCTGTGCCTGCACCTTCCATGACTTTTAGAAAACTTTAGCACAACCATTATGAAATTAGGAAAAGAAAAACTTAGTTGTGTGACAGGGCCCAGCTGTAAACAATCTAAACTGCCAGGTGTTTGGACAAAGATTAAACTTTCTCCATCCTCTTCTACTCACCAACTTTTGTCTACCTTAGTAATCGTGTGGTTTAGTTAAAGACAGGTAAAACAGAAGACAGATGTCATGGAAAATACTCAATATTAAACAACAATTTAAAAGTACTATTGTCTCCTTTATTTTAGTTAAATTTTCTTTTTGTTTTAGAATTCTACAGACATAAATATTCTCATATTTACCCTCATGCTTCCACTCAGTTTCTGCCATCTCCTTCTCTCAAATTACAATCTTTTAAAAATAAACCACAAAGTCCATCTAGAGATCATCTACACCGACTATGCTGGGATATGGGTTGACATGATCTTTTGTAGTTTTTGCATAGATAACCCCTCCATAGTTAACTTAATAATTATAATTGTTGCATTTTATAAAAGAGCAGTAGTGTAATGTGGCAGGTGGGAGCACCAAAGAGGGCTCAGCCAATGTGTTCCTCTGAACAATTGAACCCTGTGACAGAAGTAATATAGAGGTTTATTCTCAGGACAAGAAAAAAGACAGAGAGAGTAGATGGAGACACAGAGAGAATCTGAAGAGTCCTTTTTATATGCCTAGTTCTTGCCTCATACCTGGTGATGGCTGTTGCTAGGTAACTGTTTGACAGAGCCTACAGTGATTGCTAACAGTAATAGGCATGCTGTGTTGAGAAAGCAAAATTTCATGGCACTCTAACAACCCCATCCTCCCCATCCCAACTGTCCCCATTTTCCAGGCTTTACATTATTTCCTCTTCCCCTAGTGCAATGGTCATTTAGCCCTGGTGAAATAGAAATTTCTGGTGGTGTCATGTGCTGCAGACTCATATGATGCTTTCTGAAGTTCACATAAGAGAGGACACATTATATTTGGAGAGAGTTTAAGCAGGACTGAACTCACCTCTACAGCTATTCAACTGACTAGGAACTTGAATTGCTACATGTGCAATATTTCATTGGCCATCACTTCATTGAGAGAAGAGGTAAAGCGGAGAATTTCCCCTGGAGTTTGTCTGGTTCTAGGTGCTCCAACTGACTCATGCTGATTCAGCAGAGGCTTGGCTGTTTCTGCTGGATCATGCTACCACTGATTATTAGTGTTCGGTGACACAATTTGAACTTGACTGTTATCTTAAAAGCAGATATTGGAATTGCACCAAAGAGCTACTTCTAAATAGGTCTACATCCCCTTCTCTTATTTACCATATTTGTGCCTTACATTTGGATGGTATGCCAGAAAGAGTCGCTGAAGCATTTGAGAACCTTTATTAAAATAGGTTCTGGAAAATCTAAGCCTATATGGGGCACCCAACAGGGCTTAGGCATAATGGGCAACTCTATTTTTAATATGGTAGTGGAACAGGCAAATTGTGCGTGATTAGCCATGTACTTTAAGGTTATTGGAAAAATAGCCGAATGAGCTCCTATCTTGTTCCTGGAGTGGATGTTTTTAAAATTTTGTTTCATGATCTTCATGTATACTCTTTTGAAAAAAGTAAGAGACAAACTTAACAATCTAATGTTAGAGAAGGTTGCAGAGATGGCAAAGCACTTAGACAGTTTGTGAATAGAGGTAGAAGTGATTGGTAAGAAAAATACAGTAGGAGGAGAACCACAGGGTTCAGGTTTCATGTGTGTGTCTGGGAATGTACTGCAGAATGAAAAAGGGAAGCAAAATAGGCTGGAAGGTAAACTGCTGTCTAGCAAGGCCCCGAGCACTTTTACTGCCAGCTGCCCAAAGCAGGTTCTCATCATAATGGAATTTGAGAAAAATATATGAAATTATCTGAAATGTTATATGAGGACTTATTTCTGCTTTATGTTGCCTAAGATTAAAGATAAACTATGTTTCAAGTATGATTTTTTCCATTTTTTATTGTATGACAGAACATGACTATTAAGCACTGTAATAAGATGTTCTCTTCAAGCAGGGCCTGGAAGAACAGGAAACAATGCAGTTACAATGGGATAGTGTTTAGCTGACTGCAAAACTGGATGATTTCCTTGTCCTCAAACTGTACTACAGAGCAGTAGTGATTTAAAATAAAAAGTCACATGGTATGTATAGAAAGACAGACAGCTTGATCAATGGAATAGAACTGAAGTCCCAGAAATAAGTCCATACAGTTATGGAGACTTGGTCTTTAACTAAGAAACCATACACATACAATGGAAAAATTAAAGCATTTGGTCAAACTGGCAGTCTTTAGGTAGAAAACTGAAAATATATCCATATTTATCACTGTGGACACCACGTGGATCAAGGTCGTCAACATAAAACCAAATGCACTGAATCTAATAGAAGAGACCGTGAGAAAGAGCCTTGCACTCACTGATACAGGGAAAATTTTCCTAAACCCAATTCAATGGCTCAGATTATAAAATCAACAATCGGTAAGTGGAACCTTATGAAATAGAAACACTTGTGGAAGACGAAAGACATAGGCAGCAAACTACACACTGGGTAAAACTTCACTAACTTCACATCTGATGGAAGAGTAATATTAAAAATATATAAAGAACTCATGAAAATAAGTTTAAAAAAAAGAACAGTTAATATGGGGTACAGAGTTAAATAGAACTTTCAACTGAGGAATCTCAAATTGCTGTGAAACACCTAAAACAATGTACAACATCTTTAAGTCATCAGGCCATATAAATTAAAATGGCCCTGAGAGTCTACCTTACACCAATAAGAATGGCGAAGATCAAAAACTGAGGAAACAGCAGATGTTGGAGAAGGTGTAAAGAAAGAGGTGCACTTCTCCATTGCTGATGGGACTGCAAGCTGGTACAACCACTTTGGAAATAAGTCTGGTGTTTCCTCAGAAAATTGGAAATAGTACTAACTGAAAACCCAGCTATACCACTCCTGGGCATCTAGCCAAAAAAAGCAGCAACATCGAACAAGGACACATGCTCCACTATGTTCATAGCAGCCTTATTTATTATATGCATAAGCTGGAAACGACACAGATAATACTCAACAGAAGAATGAATGCAGAAAATGTGGTACATTTATACCATAGAATACTACTCAGCTATTAAAAATAAAGACTTTAAAAACTTTTCAGGCAAACGGATGGAACTAGTCAGCAAATGTAAAGATTAAGTGTGGCATGGTAGATGTTTCTGGAGAAGGTTTTATTGGTGACCAAGAACAATTACATTCTATAAAATTTCAAATTTATAAAAGCAGCCACTGCTGACATGCAGCCATGCCCTTAACATGGTTATTGAGCAGACCTCTATGGCAAAAGCAGTGGCCTATAACAAAAGTAAAATTGCACGTGCTTGAACAACTGATGGAGGAGAAGCTGGAGCTCAACATAGAAAGGAGTGTACCAGCCCATGAAATTTCCCCATTTTTTGTAAAAAAGAAATTAGGAAAAAACAGGATTATAACAGCTTTGAAAGCACTTAACAAATTCAGCCAATGGGTCCTTTACAGCCCGGACTTCTTTTACCATCCTCGTTAATGAGATCATGGCCTATAGTAATAACTGACTTGGAAGATTCTTCCTTCACAACACCCTTGCATGAACAGTAAAGGGTAAAGGTTGCTTTTTTAGTACCTACTTAGAATAATAATCATCCACTAAAGAGATAACACTGGAAGGTACTTTCAAAGAGAATGTTAAATAGTCCAACTTTATTTCAGTATTTTGTGAAATAACCATTAAATTATAAATAATTTATAACAGAATCCCTTAATTGTTTATTATTATATGGATGATATTCTGTTGGATGATTCTGAGAAAGATTTTTTAGAGAATATATTTAAGGTAACACAAAGAATTCTGCCATGCTGAGAGTTACATATTGCTTCAGAAGATAATACAAAGAAGAAATTGACTTAGTTATTTGGGTTATACACCAATTGTAAACACTTAACAATTTGAAAAATTAATGGGAGATACTAACTGGCTGATGCTTAATACTGTATTAATTATATCTGAGTTAAGTAATTTGTTAAAAACCTAACAATGAAATTTAAATTTAAACAGTCCAAGATGTCTAAAATCTTAAGCGGATAGAGTTAACTCTTGCAGAATAAAGACAATAAACATATGTGGATTGAATTAATACAAACTTCATTGTATTTTGTTTATTTTACCTTCAATTCATTTTTCTTCTGGGATCATTAGGCATAGAGAAGATGGTATTAGCAAATAGAATTTCTTAGGTCATAAAGTAAAAATTGAAGACATATATAGAAATGTTTCCTGAGCTACATATTAAAAAGTACAGAAACAGTATGTAAATTGTCAAGTACATATCTAACTGAAATTGTAGTATCTCTTACAGGTGCTGATATTATGACACTATGAGTCATTAATGAAGATTGGCAAGGAACATGTAGTAATTACTAACAAAATGACTAACAAATTACTAACAAAATGACTAACAGAATTACCAACAAATATCCAAAAAGGAAATGTATATAGTTTATAAAAAAGAACAAATTAGATTCGTCCACATGTTGTAAAGAGAACATCAGACTAGAGGCACCGACATTTTATATAGATGGGAACAAGATGGGAATGGTAGGTTATAAATCAGAAAAAGCAAGTGTGATCACAGTGCTAAAAATGTCACAATGACATGCAATCCCTGTAATAGCATTAGATTATCCGGAGTCTCTTAACAACCACTGATTCTCTACAAGTAGAAAGAGTTGTGTTGCATGGAGAGACTGCTGAATTTGCACCAGATAACTCAGATTTAACCTCGTTATTCATATAATAGCAACAGGCCATCAGAAATAGAAACCATCTATTATATATTAGTCATATTTGGTCTCATAGAGATTTGTGAGGTCCATTAGTGCAAGGATATGACAAAATCATACAATTACCAATAGGAAATATGTTAGGAGCTTCAAATTTTCATGAGAAACATTATATTAATGTGAAAGCTTTAAAGAAAAAAATGTGCATCACTTGGCAACAAGCCAAAATAATAAGTCTTATGTAATCACTATACATTCAAACTCTAGTACCTACATGCAGTAACCCTAGAGGTACCTGAAGAAATGACAGCTGGTAGATGGATGTTTTTCATTTTTCATAATTTGGAAAGCAGATGAATATACACCATACCATTGACTCATACTCAGGGTTTCAATGGGCAACTGTTTTAAGTTCTGAAAGTTAATAATGTAAATACATGCTATTTGGAAATAATGGCAATTATGGAGATACTTGCACAAATTAAAACTGTAAATACACATACATATACAGTAAGATTAAATTCTTCATATATGACAATATAAAGCAGGTTACTGGTGTACTGTATAATCTCAGAGAACAAGCAGTTATATAAAGAGCCAATCATAACTTAAAAGAGAGGCTTTTAAGCAAAAAAAAAAAGTTTCAAAAAACTGTAGGGACAAACTAAATAATGCTTTGCTAACTCCAAATTTTATTAATGTTGGTGTAAAATGAACAACAGTAGCTGAGTGATACTGGAATATTGAAAAAACTGAGGAACTAGGCAAACTATATAGTATAAGGGTGCATTGCCATTATAATGGAAACCTTCAATAGTTTTTAGATGCAGACATAGTTATGCTTGTGTATCTGCAGGGAAAGAAAAATATGGTTAACAACAAAACTTATAAAAATTAGCACTGACCAGGGAAAACCTCTTATCAGCTAAGAAATTAATATCTTTAAAAATCAAGGTGATTCACTTTCACAGAGTGACCCAGTTATAGATTTTGTTAAAATATGCATGTACATCAATATTATATAGACTGGATGGAAAACACAGAGAGTAGACAGACAACACAGAGACTGGACAAAGAACTCAGAGACTGGGCAGTACATACAACTAAGCTTTCTCAGGTTAATCATATTTCTCCCTATGGCACCAAACAGAGATTCTTTGCCCCAGTTCATCAGGAAGCAAAATAGAAAGACTTCTTCACAATCCCTTAAGTTGTGGTTGATGGTTTTGGTTGTTTGGTGTGTTACTGGTATCATCTAGGGTGGTAAGTTTTGCTTATTGTGTATACTAAATTTATGTTTTTAATTATTGTATAACAATAGGAATTTAAGTTTGTTTTGTTTAAATTACTGTACATTAATAGAAATTTAAGATTATCTTAGAATATATCATACATAGGCTATTTAATTACAATATCATATAAAGTTCTAGTTTTATAGTTTTTATAATTAAGAACTATACATAGCAGATCCTGACAGACAGTGACTAAATAGACAGTAGAATCAATAAGTGGAACCTGACAGACACTGACTGTGTGCTTGCATAATTAAACATGCAATGCTTCCTTAGTCTCACATCTTCGCTGATCTTTACTTCATTGAAAGAAGCATAGCAGAACACTGCTTGCTCTTTGCTTTATTCTTGTCTTTCCCACAAACTCATATTAATTTGAAAGTGTCCTAGAAGTTTCTGCTGGATTATATCCCACTGCTGATTAGTGTTTTCTGGGTACTATTTGAACCTGACTGCTGGTATCATGACAACACAGATTGTAATTGCCACAAAGAAATACTTCTAAAGAGATTTACATCCCCAAATTGTATTTACCATTTTTTCTCCCCTATTTTGGATGCAGGACTATAAATAGGGGGTCAAATATATGAGAATCCTTATTAAAGTAGGTTTTGAAAAGTCTAAGCCTACACCTTGTAGGAAGGGGTCATTGCAGTAGGGATTATAAAGTATTTGTTTTAGGGCTGAGCACTGAGTCACTTATTCTCAGGACATTGAATAGTTGTGTGTCTCTCCATAGATATTTGCAAACTACTCTGAAACAAGACTGAGAACATCTAGTTATGTTTCATTTCAATATATCTGTAATATGGTTATTTTGACCAGTCATGTAATAGAGGTCAGTAAAGTATTTACCTAATAATTGTCTCAGATCTCTCATTTTTTAGAAAGTTAAAAAGTTAAATAATATATATTTAAATCAAATCTACTCATATACATGTATGTTTTATTTTAAACAAACTCTAAGTTCTTTTTTAGCGGTAAATTTCTACATTTTTGTGTTTATAATTGAATAATGTTCCAAACCATAAAAAATTATGGTTTGTCCCTATACAGTAAACTTTCATTTTATTTTGACAGTCTAGAAGAAATGTTGTAATAAATACTGTGATAAAAATGTTCTTTATCTCTTGAAATAGATATGCAAAATAAAAATATCATTAAGTCATATATATTATTTTATTTTAATAAATCAGGCCAGATTTCTTTATCAGAATTCTGTGAAACTTACAAATCCAGTTGCAGTCCATGACATTATTTATTTCCATAAATCCTCATCTGCAAGGACTTTTATACCCTTAGCTGTTGCCTATATGGAAAATGTAAAATGATACCCAGTTGCCATAATTTGTGTCTTTCTGACTGCTAGTGAGTGACCATCTGTCCACACCTGCAGTGACCAGTTACAATTTTTATCTTTTTGGGGCTAGACTTTTTTTAAAAAACACTTGTTTTTTCTATATTTGGAAATATAATCAAACTCAGACTCAGACTCATTTACAGAACTTTTTTCCCAGTTATTTTTTTTCAGTACTCATTTTCTTGATGTCTAGGCAAAGATAATTTACTTTTCCTTCAGAAAAGGAAGTTGACTTTTTATTCAGGATTCTTCCTTTGTATATTTTCCTTTATTGATCTGCATTTGACTGTTTTGTTGTTTTGAGTTTATGTGTGTTTTTATTTGTTTATTGTGTGTTGTTTTAACATCTTCTGTTCACAAATGCTTCTTAACTTTAGTCCTGAATTTTCCCTTGAGTTTTGAGTTTTAGGACATGGTATTTGTGTTTTGCTCAGCATCCTCATTTGGAGAACCAATACATCTTTCAAATTTTAAATGACCAGAAAGGAAGTCTCCACTGTGTGTCATACCCCTATCACTACATATCCATCTGTATCTCAGGATTTTATAGTCACTTTTGTTCTGTAAATTATTTAGGCAGACCCTCTAGGCATTAGGCTTATTCATCTTTAGAACTTTCTACACATTTATTACTAATGTGTAGAAATGTACTAATGTGTACATTTTGTTACAAATGCCCAAAATTTCTTTGGGTATTTTGCTTTCCAAAGTATCCTTTTTTTCTTTTTTGTTCAGACTAAGTATCATCAGGTCAGCTCATGAATAAACTACCTCCTTTAGACTTTTCCTGCCCTTACTAGTAGTAGGTAGATTGGGGATACTAGCTGCTCTTCCAGAAGACCTTGAATTCCCAGTACCCACATGGTGTCTTGTAACCATTTGTAACTTCAGGAATAGGGAATCTGATGACCTAACTTTTTTGGACTCTTTGAGCACTATACATACAAGCCAATTATTAAAACCCCTAAAATGAATAAATCAGAAATGATCAATGGGCATTATTCATGGAAGAATAAAATAAATAAATAAATAAATAAATATAAATAAAAATTATATTAGCATAATAAAATTCCATTTCAAAGAAAAGTTAAAGTATAGAAACATAATTTTGAGCTGAGGAGAGTATACCTAAATCAGAAAATACATTAGGTTCCATGTCCTTCCCATCAAATTAATGTCAAAATCCAAAATTGTCACTGTATACTGAAACATAATAATATATTTATTTCATGTCTACTTTAAAGCTTTTATCATCATTTACATTTCAAACACAGAATTTGCCTCATCAGCTCTTATGTGGATGATCAGCAGAATTATTAATAGCAAAAATTAATTCTCAATCAATTCTTAGCCTCCAGAGTTTTGAGAAAAAAATAAACTAGTGTTCAAAGCTAATTTTACTTTGTGTTCTTTTAAAAACAACCAACATAGAAACCAAGTAAGTAAATAAATAAACTTCCATGCAAAAAGAGAGTAGATTTATAAAATATAATGCTAAAATGTTTATGTTCAAAATTTTTAACTAGTGAGACTCATAGCCAGGCAATAAATACTGGACTGAAATTCTTGGGATTTTCAGATTCATTTTCATGTACTGTATAATAGAGTCAAATGTAGCTCCAACCATATACTACTGTTCCTTCAAAATCCTAATTGGTTCTTTTGACTTCACTTACTTCCTGCTTGTCAAATGGAATATAATAAAAATACATGTTAGGAAAATTATAGCTTTTTATCTCAAATACGTTTCCATTGTTTTATCAGATAATTATTGAAGAAAACGCTTATACTACTAAACATTGTGTTCTTTGATTCCACTGTCTGCTTGCTTACAGTTATTTATCTTCTCTAATCCTTCTGTATAATAGTAATGTTTGAAAGTACTCATGTAGTGTATAAATACAGTCAAACCATCAAAAAATCATATATCTCCATGTGGAGAATAGTTCATGCATAGTTATATCTTTTCAAAATCATGATGTGACATAAAATAATTTAATTATCTTTATCCATGCTTCTAAAATGAGGCAAAATCCAATATATCCATTCTTTACAAAATAACCTGCAATGAGTATTAAAATGCAATGTGTATTAGTAAGCAAAAACATGTAAGGCAATAAATCAAAGAAATATATTTACTCCTCATAATTACTTTTAATAATGGAGTAAAAAACTTTGATTCGTAACCAGGTAAAATCAAAGCTGTTTGGGGCTTATAGGTATTATCAGAATATTTTTCTGACAGCAAATCCTTTTCTTTCACATTGCAAGATAGATAGTTAGTAACTATTTTGACTGTCTGTTGAGGAGGCATAAAAGGACTTCCTTTCCATGTCATTAAATGCTTTTCAAAATTCCATGCATTGACAAGTATTCAAAGGATGACAGCAATGTTTAATTTCCATCTAATTCAAATGGTAAAGCAAATTGCTCAGGGAGTTGAAACAGGAATTCTTGAGATTTCTTCTCTTTAATCATCATTCTGAAATGTTCATTTAAAGAAGAATCTGGATTGCATGCTGCTTACAGCAGCTTTATCTCATAGCTGGACATAGAAGTGTTTCCCATGTTTACTCTAATATTTTCTTCGAAAACAAACTCAATGCTCTGGTTGTACTTATTACTTTTTCTGCATCTGTAGTAACACTTAGCCTCCTACATTTCTACATGGGAACTGTTATTAGTGTAGTTGAGAAGAGCAGCAACCAAACTTATTTTGATAATTTTAAAATTGATACTTGCTATTTTTGGGGAAAAAAAAGACTCCAGAATTACTTAATAATATAGGATTATTTTGGTCAGTTAATGTTCTAATGAAGACTATAGCTTTGACAAATACTTTTTGAGTTATTCTTTAATCACAAGGGATGTAAATATTCCCATCTGTCAGGTTGCTATTTTTGCATCCATGTGGATATCAAAGAATGTGGATACTTGTTTTTTGAACATGCTCTTATGGTATGTAATCCACATTTGAACAAAAGCTATCTAGCATATTGATAATGAACAAGTTTGATGACTAAAATATGCACACGAAAAATTGAAATTTTAAACACAAATGGACTCTACTGAAAATAACCAGTAAATCACCGACACATTTTGAGGATATCAGCTGATAAGTAAAACTTTCCAAAATACTTGGTACTTGAAGCCTGTCCAAATGAAGTCTGATAATCACTAAACTTGTTTATTAAAATGACTTTTAGTGATACGTTATTTAAACTTTTAGACCAAGACTCAGGCTTTTCCGATAAGTGAATACCTAAGTAAGTATGTAAGTCTTACTTAAGACTTACTTATTAAGACTGTGATATCTGAGAATATAATCTCAGAAAATAGCATAAACCCTAATTTAATCAACTAGCATAACAATGTTTTGAATTTGAATTTAGGTATGCAGTTTTCTTATTTTAATGTATTTATTTTATTTTATATGCTTGCCTGCATATCTGTATGTATACCACTCATGCATTTGGTGCCTACAGGCTTCTGAAGAAGCCATTAAATACCCTGGAGTTAAGGGGAGTTATGGCAAGCATATGGGTGTTGGGAATTGAACCTAGGGCCTCTACAAGAACTACAAGTGCTCTTAACCGCTGAGTCGCCTCTCTGAATTCTGCAATTTCCTTTTATTCCTGAACTATATAGGTAGATGAGAATGCTTTGCGATATAAGATTATTTTACAGAAGGCAGAAAAGAGACAATAAGAATATTCTGGTATTATATTCAAGAACAAAATATTTGGAAGACTTACTGGCATTCTGTGGGTTTGTGGAAAACCTAGTGTTTTGTAGCCCTTCCTTATTGAAGAACTGAGTTGAGGTATTGTTTGAGAAAGTAAAGCACTGACTTCTATGGCAACCTGAGAGCTTTACAAGATCAATGGTAGATAATCAGCCAGAGTCGAGGGAGGTAAAAGCAGGTCATGATGGATCAATATGATCAAGTACATTATATACATGTAAGAAGTTTTTATAATTAATTTAAATTATTCTCCACAAATATGTATGGGAAATTACGAAATAATGACAAAATTGTTGTGGTGTTTGAAAAATGGGATGGATACCAAGCAAAATCTAGTGCTTTTCATCCTCCATTTGAAAAAAATCCATGGTACTCTAAAAGGTTTTCTAGTCGCTTGTTTTCGAAGGATTATAAAAATAAAATGGCAGCCTTATATCAACCATTAATAAACTCAAAAATGATGTAGAGCTGAGGCAGTTCCCTTTACAGGGTTTAAAGAAAGCCCAGGCCTAAGGTGTACTATGTTGAAAGTAAGGCCAAGGGCTCAATTGTAATAGCAGTAGACTATCAAATGAGACTGGTTATAGAAAATCTGAAGCATAAAGAAAATAATTAAATTATGATAGCTGAATAGGTACAAACATCATTCTTTTTTAAAAACAAAAACAATGAATGCTCTATTATCAGTAACTGCATATTATGTCAGTTCTTTTGTGGCTGGGTTATCTCACTCAGGATGATATTCTCTAGATACATCTATTTTCTTAAGAATTTCATAAAGTCATTGTTTCTGATAGCTGAGTAGTACTCCATTGTGTAAATATACCACAATTTTTGTATCCATTCATCTACTGAAGGGCATCTGGGTTCTTTCCAGCTTCTGACTATTATAAATAGAGTTGCTATGAACATTGTGGTACATGTGTCTTTGTTGTATGTTGGAGTATCTCTGAGGTAAATGCCCGGAAGTGGAATAACTGGATCATTAGGTAGTACTATGTCCAATTTTCTGAGGAATCGCCAGACTGATTTCCAGGGAAGTTGTACCAGTATAAACCCCACCAACAGAGGAGAGGTGTTCCTCTTTCTCCACATCCTTTCCAGCATCTGCTGTCATCTGAATTTTTGATCTTGGCCAATCTGAGTGGTGTGAGGTAGAATCTCAGGGTAGTTTAGATTTGCATTTCCCTGATGGCTAATGATGTCCAGCACTTCTTTAGATGTTTCTCAGCCATTCGATATTCCTCAGTTGAGAACTTTTTGTTTAGCCCCAGAAATCTCTGAATACCCCAGACACTACTCACAGACTATATGAAGTTCAAGAAAATCAAAGGACAAAAAAAAAAAAGAAGAAGAAGAAGAAAGAAAGCATTATGCTTAATCTTTACACAACAAGAAAAATTTGGCTACTTCCAGGTTAAAACTTGTTTTACTTTTTATGCATGCACGTGCCCACCGGGTGGAAACAGAGACCGTAAGGCAGGGTTTCTGCTCCCCTGAACCTATGGGGGCGGGCACACTTTGTGAGCACTTTCTGAGCTCTGGGCACAGACCTCTTTGCTCTTCTGCTACTTGCAGTGCAGTCTCACCAGGCCTGTGTCCTGGGATCTTCGCTGTTCCTGGTCAAAAATCAGCCTTCATAATTAATACTTTTTATATTTATATCAATTACACTGTTACTATTATGTTATAAATAAAATCTTGAACAAAGGAATCTAAGGATAAAATACTGAAGATTAGTAATACAGTCATTCTTACATAGCAAACATCAGAATCTTAATAAACTATTTTAAGTCAGAATTTGTGTTACTACATCTGCGTGAAAAATGCACGCATGTGTTTATGTCATTATGTATGATTGTGAATGCATCCATGTGTGTAGATAAGTAACGGTGTGATTCACATACTGAAACCAAAGATCACCATTTCATGGTGACTGGATAACTGGTAAACTCAAAAGCCTTTGCTTTCTTGTCTGTCCTCCTCTGCCTTTCCAGTGACCATGTCCATGCCTGCCTTTTACTTCGATATGGGGAGCTGGATCTCCAATACTCATGCTTAAGTGGCAAGCATTTAAATACCGGTATCAGCTCCTCACCCTTATATCTTTGTCTTCTAACTCCTATTTGAGCAGGTGATGATATTACATCAGTAAACAGTCCTGTTGGGGAGACTTTATAAGTGTAGTTTCTGGCATTCTTATGAGAGGGTCTCACAGCAATCTCTCTGATCCTCTAGCAATTAGCATCATTTCCCACCTATTTGGCAATGATTCCTAAAACTTAGGTGACAGTTGTATTATAGAGGTGTCCAGACAACAAAAATGGACGTATCACCATAAATACCGGAAAGCCTAAGAGAAATACCCTTAAGAAATACAAGCAAGTAAAGAATGCTCAGATTGGGAGAAAGTCTTCCCCAGAGAAGAGCACATCAATTGTTTACCAAATACCCAATGTTCAACCTTTAATAAAGATATACAATTAGCATGAAGCAGACTAAACAAGTTGCATTTATATATTTAGGAATATATGTGTTCTTAAATATACATATACACATGCACATACACAGGGAAAAAGGCTGTGTATTTGAAAAAGAGAAAGAACGTGTATATGGGAGGCTTGAGGGTAAGGACAAAAGGGTAAAATGATATATTTATGTTATAATCTCAAAGAAAAATTATTTATAAAAAGAAAGTGGGTACTGTGCCATTTGAGACCAGTTATATCAAAACTCAAAAAGTTAAGTAGCCTTCTTAACAAATATCACCATAAAATTACAGTGAGTGCATTTTTACTTTTCTGCCACTGCATGTCCTCAGATTTAATATTTAGTTTCTCCTTGTTTATAAATCCTAAAGAGAAATTCCCATGCAGTCATTATGACTGTTTCATATGCCCATGTTCATGATTAAATGTTTGGTGGGAAACTGCAGCTGCTCATGAATTATGATTAGAGCAAATTATATTTATAATGGCTATTGATTTTTCCCAGTACTCTGACTAGTTGTTTAAATAGTGATGAAAGCCATACAACATTTTAAATTATGGTAAATCTATTTAAGACAAAATACAGCTTTTCTGATATCCTATTTTGGAACAGATTTATTTTTCAATATTTTATATTTACTGTCAGCATATTATTCATTATCTCTGAAGGACTACAGCATTTAGAAGAAAGCATGCTATTCAACATTACATTGAACCCATATCATGAATTCATAGAATAACTTATTAGAATAGACTAATACATAAGTTTGAGGATGATTTAATTATTAAAAATCCATTATCTATTATTATGCAATCAATTATGTACATCCATCGTGTGGATGTGTGTATTATATTTCTCTTATGTGGAAGAAAGAATAGGGAAATAGTCCACAATTGTATCTGTTTAGATTATTTTTATAAAGTGCCATTATCATGCAAGGTCAAAGTTGCACATCTCACTTCTTATTATACTTGACAATCTTCACTACGTCTATCAGCTGTTTCAAATGGAATTCATATTGGCTAATATGGATTAGCTGCAGGAACCCAGTAACAAAAAGTTGATAGAGAACTGTTGTGACAGCTTCTCTGTTGAGGAGGTGGGGCTCATCAATAATGCTCCCATTGATTTGAAATATTGAGCCTAGCTGCCTCTCCAGTAGCTCACACCAACTCCAATACTGTGGAGTGAACGACATTTCAGTGTCAGCTGCACACGTGGGTGAATAAAGATTAGGTTGTACTTCCATTAAGTGGGACCCAAAGGTACCTTCTTCTGTGCCTCTTATTATTCAAATTTCAATTCTTCCACTACATTGGGCTTCTTTCATATAAACAGTGTTCTACAACATAAGAAATGGTACCAAAATCAACATGACTCAGCCATTCTGTTACTAAATCTAAATATAATTTACATAACAATACAGGCAAAAGAGATGTATTTCTTTTCTCTTTTTTTACTTCTTTTACTTTTTATTGATTTATGTACTTTTACTTTTATTTACTCTGGTGGTTTGAATAGGTATGACCCCATTGTCACAGGTGTTTGAATACAAAGTGGCACCATTATGAGGGATGGCTTTGTTGGAGTAGGTGTGGTCTTGGTAAGGAAAGCGTGGCACTGTGGGATCAGGTTTTGAGGTCTCCTATGCTCAAGATATGCACAGTGCAGTGTTCCATCTTTAAAAGCATATGGGTCAAGAAGTTGGACTCTCAGCTCCTCTAGCACAAAGTCTACCTGCACACTGGAATGTTTCCCACCAAGACAATAATAGACTAAACCTCTGAAACTTTAAGCCATCCCCGAATTAAATGTTTTCCTTTATAAGAGTTTACTTTATAAGGTGCATATGTAGTGTGTGTGTGTGTGTGTATATGTGTGTGCTGTGTGTGTAGCTATATATGTTTCTCTTTATTTCTGTGTGTGAGAGTGTGTGTGTGTGTGTGTGTGTGTGAGAGAGAGAGAGAGAGAGAGAGAGAGAGAGAGAGAGAGACAGACACAGAGAGAGAGGGGGAGAGAGAGACAGAGCAAGAGACAGAGAGAGAGAAGATGTGACATTATAATATTACTCTGACCTGGAAGGTATCTAATACTAAATTGCTTAATTGATAATAAGAAAATAGGACCCATTTATGGGTAGTTTATGAAAGAATGTCAAAAACAGAAATCATGAAGAATTAAATCAGATGTTCTTCATTAAAAAAAATCTCTTCTGTTGATTGATTTTATTCATTGCCTTTCTACACAGTGATAAGTGGCCTAAAAAGAATACAAGTTATCACAACAATTGATGCTTTGTTCTCTTTCTCATAATATACTATTTTCTATAGATTCTTAATATTTCATGACAAAAGCAGGTAGTTCAATAGCAGGGAGCCCTGGTATGCCAGACATACATTACAAATACAGCAAGTTTTGCTTCCTTGGGAGAAATCTTATATTTTTAAGTCATACAGTCCTTATTAATTGTCATTAAATTTTACACACACACACACACACACACATATGATATTCTCTGTGTGTGACATTGTGAAATCTTTCATTGTGACATTAATAAGATATTCTCAATTAGTACTAACTAGCAACATCTGGCATAATAAAACTTGTAATTGACATGAAATTCCTAAGACACTGGAATCCTCCTTTTTCTATTCATTTTACAAAGAAAAACCTCAAAGATTTATTTTTCAATACTTAATCTTTAAAATATTATTGGGATTTATTTCAAAAATACCTTAACATTTAAAATTAACACAGAAATGGCTATTCTTTTTTAAATGAATTTTCAAAGAACTAATTGGGCATTATTTAAATAATTACTTCTCCAGTTTGTAGATAGTCTCAGAATAGGCTAGGAGGCCCTCTGTGGGATCATTCTTTAGGATTATAAAATAATGACATATCCTGACATCTCCTCAGATAATTAAAAGTTGTATCCAATCCTGACTTAGCCAGCAACTCATAGAAATTTTAAAATGGGAAGTCATGAACTTAAGAATATTCATGCAATTTAATGCAAGTAAATTCCATAAGTGGATAGTGGCCCAGTATATTTCAATCCACTGCCATAGAGTAAATTTAGAAAAATTGAAATAACATGTATTCTATATGATCACAATAAAATAAAGCTTAACATTAACAGTGTATGAACCTTTAGTAATTGAGTAAATGCATAGATAAAAGTACACTTATAAGATTTCTGTACTTAAACATAATGAAAGTGCAATACAACAAAACCTCTGGAACACATTGTAAGCAATTCAAGTCAAGTATAGGAGAATATTATTAATACTGTTATGGGTGGATTCTCTTATGCCATGAGTGTCAAGTTATTCATTGGCTGGACATATCTTCCCTTTCTGCTCTATCTTTTTTCCTGCACCACTCCTTATAGGCAAAATAATTGTGGGTCCAGGTTGTATGGCTAGATTAGTAACCAAATACTTTCATTGGAAGTACCCTGGTTATAGGAGGTGACTTTTCATATTCCATATTATGTACTGCAAGTAGTCTTATCTAGGCTCACTCTCATAGATTTTTGAGAGTTTCCATTGCCCTAGATTACCCTCTTGTCCCAAAGACATCCACAAACTGATTTCATTTTTATCTCCATTCTCTGTCTTGACAACCTCCTCATACTTGTTCTTTCCTATTCCCCTTCTCAAACACTCTCCCACCCAGATCCCTCCCTCCATCCACTACAGATGTCCATTTTATTGCTTCTTCTCAGTGAGATTCAAGCATCCTCCCTCTGCACCATGTTTGGGGACTTGTTGATTGTAGCATGGTTATCCTGTACTTATATACATTTCTAAACTAGTACAAACAGTATTTTTTTTTCTTTTGAGGTCTGAGTTACCTCCTTTAAGGTGATCTTTTCTATTCCATCAAATTTTATGATGCCACTGTATTTAGACCCAGGGCAAAACAATAGGCAGAGCTTGGGGAATCTTGTGGAAGTGAAAGAGGAAGGATTGAAAGAGGCAGAGAGGTCAAGGACACACAAGAAAAGCTATAGAATTAACTAACCTTGGCATAAAGCAACTCACAGATACTAAACCACCATCCAGAAGATTATTCTTCAAAGAAGAAGATTTCACACCATCCCTGACCTCAAGCTATATTACAAGGCAATCATTTTAAAAATTGCATGGTACTAGTACAGAGATAGGCATGTGATCAATGGAATAGAATAGAAGATCCAGAAATGAGCCCTCACATATATGGTCACTTGATTTTTGACAAAGGAGCTGTAAACATTCAATGGAAAATGGACAGCCTCTTCAAAAAATGGTTTTGGTTCAACTGGCAATCAACATGCAGAAGAATGAAAATAAACTCTTTCTTATCTCCTTGTACAATGTTCAAGTGCAAATGGATCAAAGATCTCCACATTAAACCAGGTACACTGAAACTATTAGAAGAGAAAGTAGGAAAAACCTTAGAACACATAGGCACAGGAGAAAATTTCCTGAATAGAACACCAATGGCTTGTGCTCTAAGGTCAAATATCAACAAATGGGACTTAATGAGATTGCAAAGTTTCTGTAAGGCTAAGACACTATCAAGAAAACAAAACAGCAGCCAACAGAATGGAAAAAGATCTTTACCAACTCCACATCAGATAGAGGCCTAATATCAAAGGTATACAAAGAACTTAAGAAGTTAGACACCAGAGAATCCAACAACCCTATTTAAAAATGGAGTACAGAGCTAAACAAAAAGTTCTCAATTGAGGAATAGCGAATGGCTGAGAAGCATCTAACGAAGTGCTCGACATCCTTAGCCATCGGGGAAATGCAAGTCAAAACAACCCTGAGATTCCACCTCATACCAGTCAGATTGGCCAAGATCCAAAATTCAGAGATGACAGTAGATGCTGGTGAGGATGTGGAAAAAGAGGTACACTTCTCCACTGTTGGTGGGGTTTTAAACTGGTACAACCACTCTGAAAATCAGTCTGGCAATTTCTCAGAAAATTGGACATAGTACTACCTGAAGACCCAGTTATTCCACTTCTGGGCATATACCCCAGCGATGCTCCAACATACAACAAAGTCACATGCACCATAATGTTCATAGCAGCCCTATTTATAATAGTCAGAAGCTGAAAAGAACCCACAGGTCCTTCAGTAGATGAATGGATACAAAAATTGTGGTATATTTACTCAGCTATCAGAAACAATACTTTATGAAATTGTTAAGAAAATGGATGCATCTAGAGAATATCATTCTGAGTGGGGTAACCCAGTCACAAAAGAACAGACATAATATGCAGTCACTGATAATTGGATACTAACCCCAGAAAGCTCTGAACACCCCAGAAACAACTCACAGACTATATGAAGTTCAAGAAAAACAAAGGCCAAAAAAAAAAAAGAAAAAAAATTAAAAGTCATTATTCTTAAATTTACACACTAAGAAAACATTGAATATTTCCAGGTTACATATTGTTTGACATGTACTTTATGCTCATTGTAACTAGTAAGATTTTAATGCATACTATCAAACCTTTAAAAAAATTAAGCACTGACAAAAATTGTATTCATATATTTTTATGTAAAAATGCTTAAAATCGGTACATTTATTTTTGTTTTTTATAATAAAGTTGTTCAACTTAAAGAAAGATTTCAATGCATACTAACAAACCTTTATAAATATCAAGTACTGACAAAATATATTCATATATTTTTATGCTAAATGCTTTTATTAATCTTTACATATATCTCTGTATTTTTTTAAATAAAATTGTAAGGGAGAAAATTTGTCCTGTTTTACTACAAGCTGTATGCTATAGCAGATTGATATTAATGGAATGTTTCCCTTTCTCTAAGGAGATAACAGGGGAGTATAGGCAAAGGGGAACTGAGAATAAGTGACTGAAAAGAGAATATGTAGGGAAAGTCCCAATAAGGATGTTAATTAATTAATGAAAATAAAAGTAATTTTAAGGGGTAATTATCTCTAAGCACTTAAAACATCAGAAATAATACAAATAAATGACTTAATGATACATCTCAAGACTTTTAAAAAACCAAAAACCAAAGCCAAACTTAGTAGATGGACTAAAAATATAACAAATATCCAAACAGAAATGAGAGAAACAGAAACAAACAAAATGCTGTGGGAGAGAATCATTGACTCAGGGCAGCTCTTTACAAGAATCAAAAGAACTACAGAGCCTTGATCCAGCTAATCAAACAAAGGAGATGTGTCAGATCAATAGAAACAGAGCTGAATAAGGAAACATCACAACACAGAGCAAAATGTTCAGATTGTTATAACAGGATTTCTAATTTGATTAACAGTATCTAATATTGAAAAGTCAAAAAAAAAAAAAAAAAAAAAAAACAGCTCATCTTCCTATTGAACTCTGTTTCATGCAAAGAAGGCAGTCAACTTGCCCAAGCACCTCCCACACTTTTGAAACCATCAGTTCCTCCTTGTAGCACCAGGGACTATCACTTTACTTAAAAGTTCTATTTAAGCTCCCCCTTCACGTTATTCATTATCACCTCTGGAGAGGCTCATTGACTAAAATTAAAACCTGTGAGTGGTTGCAGCTTCATTTTACTTAGGAATTGTTAATGAATTTGTGTTTAAAAGAGTAGATAGCTGGGCATTTTCAGTCAAAAAGGAAATATCTTGAATTAGCTAGAAAGTCAGGACATCTCAGTCCCAGGTAGACTTCCAGTTCAAGTGGAAGCATCTATAGACTTAACCACTTTTAAGAAGTCTTTTCTTTCCTTACTGTTTGTTTAACCAATTCTTGTCTTTTATAAGAATGACTTTCTTTTTCATGTTTTGATTTGGTGTCATGGTCTTCTTGGAGAAACAGTTTCTTAACATGACTATATAAGGAAGGCACTGGCATGATCTGGAATAGCAGTGTTGTTCTTTGTTTTGATTTCATTTATCAAATAGAAACTACTATAAGATTGTATATGATATAGATTAATTTATTATTGTATTATATATGCTTATGTTTTCAACATTGTATAACTATATTTCTTTTATCCTGAATGGTGATACCTTCAAAAGCTATGCTATCCTGGTTTTATTCATGGATAAAATTGTGTTTGAATTAAATAATTTGATAATGTTTGGTCTCTGATATAAATTATTCAAAAACTCCTCTGTAACCAAGTATGGACCAGACATTACCAGTGTCATATGGGTTGCTGGTATACATAGGCTTTATATACAAATTTTCCCCAATATGTTACTTTGGCAGTCAGTGGAGAAAGTAAGAGAAAATATGTTAGCTGGAATTCCCAATTTCAAATGTGCTATGAGATTGCTGTGGCTCCTGTACTCTCTTATAGAAGACTTCAGTTGTCTTCCCTCAGAGAAACAGCGTCACCTACTTTAACATCACTCGCTCATTTTCATTAGGGCATGTCACTTCCTGTGTTTAATGTTCCCCAAATCTGTTCTGTGCTAATTATTTGCATTGCTGCTGTCTTGGGCTAGTGCTCAATTAGGTCTTTCACAGCTACTTTACCAGCTTCCTGAATGTCCTTCTCTAATGCTATACACACACACATAGAGCTTTCTTCAAAACATTGGTCATGTGCTACTGCCTCACTGAATCTGCATTTCTCGAAATCCACAGTTTACAGATGTAGTCCTTTATTTAAACCATCACACAAGATCTCCTACAAACACTGGTTTGGTTATTATATAAAATTCACAATGTATCTTATACATTTCTCTTCATATATTCCTAAAAAAAAAAGAACATATTGAGTTAAAAAAAAATCACAACCTTTAGAATTATCATCACCACCACTATCATGACTTTTAACTATCTGCTTTGTTTACCAGATCACTGATGAGATGAACCAAGTTTTGATCTGAGACATATGCTGCTGTTAAGATTCCTTTAGGTCAAATGAAACAGCATATAAAATGCTTAGATTGAAGTTAGAGAAATTTTCTCAGGCATCCTCTATGGCTTAGAAGGTTTTGTTTTACCTAAACCTCCTGTGCCTTAGCTAGCCATCGATTCTGTGTGCATGAGCATTGTAGGTTTGGCTTTTAGACTCTGAAGCAACAATTCAGAGTTGGTACTATAAGCACAAACTGTTAGACCATTTACCCCTCACAGGGACGGGACTCACCACCTCTGTTTTGCAAATTTAAAAGTTCAGACATAAGAAGGTAAGGTTTTACAGTAGCATGGATCCTATCTGAGAACAGAAAGGCTAGATCCACATGTGGTATCACTTCCAAAATGCCTATCATTCAAGACTGGCCACAGACTTCCCTCAGTGAACAAGTCTATAAGGCAAGAGCCAAACCAAACCAAACCAAGCCCACAATCCAGGCTCAATTGTTGGCCAAAGATAGCACTTAAAACACATAAAGTAGTTTTCTTTACTCATCATTATTATGATTTCTTTACTCATCATTATTATGCAACTTTTATAGGACTTTTATATGGCAAACACATATGCATTCAAGCTGATGTATAGTTTTGTTCCTATTTTGTTTCATTTTCTTGTCTGTTTAATTTTGTTATATTATAGTTAAATACTCATTCATTGCTATTAGGAAAGTCTGAAGCCAGGACTCTTATCTAGAACTAATAATGACAATTTTATCTCTTTTTATACACACTGAGTTCACTGCCATGCAAATATGCCATGGTGTTGTGTATAACACTGTAGTCTCTTAGGTCATCCCATGAAAGGTGATGTTTTCCTCCTAGGTGCACATAGTGAATCTTAAGTCTATGACTGATTTTGTTATCATTGTTCAATGATAACATTTGATAAATGACCAGGCATTTAGAGGTTTAGAGTTCCATCATGCTTCTCAACAGCAATTCTGTGCAAATTTACACATTTACACTGTTTACACTATTGTTTTTTCTCTTGAAAGTTTGAAATAGGTTCTAACATTGAATTACAGTAATGAATGAGTTGAATCCAACCTAATAGTTTAGGTTTCTTATTGTAGTAAATTGTGCCTCTCTTTATGCTTCTGTGTGTCTGTCTTTGTGTGTATGTATGTGTGTGTGTGTGTGTCTCTGTATATGTCAATATATGTATGTAGGTCTTTGTGTACCTATGTATATGTGTCTGTCTGTCTTTTGTGTATTTGTCTATGTGTTGTTGTGTATCTGTGTTGTATGTCTATCTTTCATTGAGTATATGTTGTCATCTGCTTTTTTGCTACGTTTTGTGTGTATGTGTGTGTGTGTGTGTGTGTGTGTATGTGTGCCTATGAATATGTATCTGTCTGTCTTTTGTGTGCATTCTATCTGCTGTGTGTATTTATACATATAAACATTACTGATTCTAGGTTCTGTTCTGTTGGTGTTGCAAACTCTGGTTTGCTAAAATAATAAAATAAGAACACTAAACTTCAATACCCTGAGGGTGTGTAATAAAATGGCTGGCTTTATACCTCTGTGATGAGTTATTTTCATTTAATACAAGCTATGGCTGGAGATTGAATTAGCCTAGTAATGTCTCTTAATGATATTGACTGCTGGTACTATTCGGGGGAGCATTTCTCTCAGAACCACTGCGCTCTTTCTGTCCAAGTTGCTGTCAGAAGCAAATGTGCACCATTTGATCCGTTAGAAAAATTCAGGCTATTGAAATTTCAGTATCTCTGTTGAGATAGTAAAACATCTCCAAATTCAATGCCATGTGCAGTGCCAATGACACTTCAGTCTGTGTCTCTCATCAAATAAACATCTGGATACAAAGTACCTCATCAGTGTACTTACTATGGAATGGATGCCCCTGCCTCTTCTTCTCCTTCTTGTCAGGGCTTTAACGTGTTTGTTTTTCTGACATAGGAATATTTGTGGTAATAAGTGTTAGAATTTCCAATAAAAAGAGAGTTTAAATTGTTGCTTTGTTAAAAAATAGTACATATGTGACCTCTCTGAGGAAGACAGCACAGAGAAAGGTTTACCATATACTGTGGTTTTCACCAAGACCTGGCAGCCTTGAGAAATGCATCTCACAATTTTATTTTAGTTATAAAATCAAAGAGTTCAAATTCCAAGGAAGTTATTCTTTCATAAGCAATTAGTTCACATTCTGAGCAGTGAAAAAATAACCAAAGTTTCTTGAAGTGATTCATATCCAGAAACCTTTGTGGCTTTCTCAGGCTCAGACTTTTCCTGCATGAAATCAGGTCCCATGCTGGCAGGAAGCAGGAGGGTGGCCTGTGCTTCCAGGCTGACATTTCTGCAAGCATGTAAGCATGCTAGCCTCTCTCCACAGCAGTTTCTCCAGCTTCCACTCAGCCCAGGGATCCTTCCTGTTCCTTTGTGGTTGCCAGGCACCAACTGGTTCCAACAGTAGAAAATCAGGCTTGCCTTTGGGCTGTCAGACCTCTCAAACCTCATTTCTTTATGTTCATTCTTTCTGCTACTCATTTTTTTTTTTTTGTTGATGTTCTTCCGTTTCTCTACTTCTGATTAGCCATGAAATCTAACTGCTTTTCAGGCCTGTTCCTAGACCAACCCATTTTGTGATCAATTTCCGGACAAGCTGATATTTCCATTCCTTGCTCTGTCTCTATACTTTGCTTTGTCCAAACTTTTCCCTCTGGAATTTGACTTTCTCAGGGGTGAAAAAGGACGTTCACATCTTAATGAGCAGACTCTGTCCAAAATCTCTACCTTTCTAATGATTCTGAAGAATTGTATCACATTCTCATTTATGCTCGACATCCATATTGAAGGCTACCAATATAGCAAGGGAAAAATTATATTTCTGTTTTTGAGTTATGTTTTAGCTTCCTGCTCTGATTCTGCCAGAAACCACACCAGGTCATTATCACTACACTGACTGCTGTTGGTGAGGGCAGAGAGGAAAATCTACAGGCTGGGTTCTTCTAGAAAAGACCAGCTACAGGCTGTTCCAGGCAATACGTTATTTTCCTCTTTATTCTACACCTTCTGATTCCTGTTAATATGGAAACCTTCCCCACTCATCTTCTGCAGTCTTTGCTGCTGTGAATCAATGAAGAAATGTTTTAATAATATGAAAGCTGACAACTGTATTGACTTCCCACCTACTCTGAAAACACCTAGCATATGGCAGGAGTGAACGGTTTGTTCAGATTCCAGATCTAGCTCAAACGCCTTTAACTCAGGGTTTATATTAATAGAACAGAATGAGTTTGTGCTAGTGTGTGGTCTCCCAATAGTTGTCAGAATAATTGATGTATTTGACACAAGAGATGAACAACAACAAAACAAAATCCAAGCATTATAACCAGAAAAACAGTCCAGTTGGCATAGTGCTTGACTCACAGAACCTGTGTTAAAGGAGTTAAGTGTGTGGTGCATGTTTGTAATCCCAGCAGAGGGGAGACAGAGGTGGGCAGACTTCCTGGCCAGCTGCTCCATAGCCATTTTCTTAGAACTGAAACCCTACTTCCAGAAAGAAGGACAAGCTCAGGAGAACCAGAAGGGGAAAAAGAGGAATCTTCTCCTGTGTTGGCTTCCAGTGCTCCACGAAACAGTTATTTTTAAGTCATGCTTGTTTCTTGCAAGTAACCACTTGCTATACTCCTGATAGTAACCCCAAACAAACCAACTGTTTGGTCACATTGGATATTGATACAGATGTTTCTTGGTCTGTCCTGGGTTCCTTTCTGGACTGAGTAGATATTTATGTGTACCTTACACCCTCCCAGGAAAAGCCTATCATCCAGTATCTGTCTACATACTTGGTAAGATGGAAATCAGTCAGGAACCCCATTTCAGGTCCACAAGATAAAAAAGGGTGTGGACAGTACCTCTGCCTCTGTGTGCCCTACCACACATACACATACACAAATACATACATACATACACACACACACACACACACACAGAGAGAGAGAGAGAGAGAGAGAGAGAGAGAGAGAGAGAGAGAGAGAGAGAGAGAGAGATACACAACACCAAACAACCTAGAGTCTATATTTGTAATAGAAAATATTAATGAATGTCATCCAATAAATATGTATCCAAGGAACAGGGTTAGGGTCTGGAGTATTTTTGGATTTTTCTTGGAAGAGGACGGGTAATATGCATTGGATTTTTATTTAAATTGTCCTAACAGTACTTGGAAGACTGTTTAAAAAAACTAAGTTACCAGTATCTAAGCCACTTCAATTTGAACCAAATATCTAATATATTATTGAAATCAAACTCTCTGAGTGCACTATGAGTCATGGCCTTCTACAAATCATCCTGTGTGATTGTAACATGGCACTACAGTTGAGGCCAAATATGTAGACATTCTAGGCTGATCTTTAGAACATGCACCCAAGTATTTCGGTTTAAGATATGCTTAGCATTCTGCTGGAATTCAAGATACCCTGTACTGCCCAACTAGATTTAGTTTAGTCACATTTTAAAAGCAGACATAATATAACCATAGTTTAAATATAAAAGCAGATCAAGTACTTGAACTCTTTGGTCACAGGGGAATGACAGTTCCTAGTATTCAAATCTGCCTAGTCTATTTCCCTCACAGCTGACATATAATACTTTTAATTAAAAAGATAACCCGACCGTGTTGTTGTTCCACTAAGCCACTTCCATAAAGTTTCTCCAACAAATTCCTATTAGTTTCCGTATTATAAAATAGTCCTTGCAAAAATTTGACTCAATATGACAGATACTAAGAATTGAAATAACAATTTCCCCTTGTAATCACAAGTATTCAAGCTACTCATTTATTTAAATAGTTCCATTGTGAATGGTTTTCCTAAAATAGTGAATTGAAACAAGTGTGTTTACTTGCATGCTTTCATTTCTTCCCCAGCTTTTCTGTCAAAAAGTTTTATGTATTGAGAGCACAATGGAAAACCAATTCTTCCAATAAGGTATATTTCAAAAGATGGATACAATCGTTATTTGTGTAGCTCACTTTGTTTGTGTTACAAAAGTTTGAGTAAATGTAAGACAGAAAATGGTAAAAGTAAGACAATGTTTATAACTCAATGTCAGATTAAGTGTCTGGTTATAAAACAATGTGTTCACTGACTGGTGACAGAGAATTTAGTTGTCTTCACTGTAAAAGGAAGAACATAAGGCCTTGAGGTGGATCAGCCATACTTTGATAAAAGAACATTCTTTGTTTTAAGTGACTGGAAAAATATTTTTAAGGAATTATTTTTTTCATAGATACTTAGTATCAACAACTCCAACACAAGAAGAAAGAATACATGTCATTCCCCACAGACAAATAAGTATTCAGGTATGGAAAATTATGGCGAATGGCATTGTTAAGTAAAATATTAATTTCTTTTTAACTTAATATACTGAAATTGAATGAAAACCGAAGGTGTTTAAATGAACTTTCACCATTTTGGTACAAGAGCTGGAACATAAAAATTAAGTCTGTGAAAGAAAATTATAAAAATTGCTGCATGTGGAGCCATGTACTTTCAATTTTATGTTTCAATGAAAATATTATTGGTTGACTACCTGCGATGAAATTCAAAAAAGGTTGACTCTTCCCACGCTCCCACCCGCAGCCCTGTTCTAGCATTCCTTCATTTTATAGCTCCAGGGAGTGCTGTGCACGTTCTATTTCCCAGGAAGTGCCCCTGCTGGAGTTATGTACTATGACAACCATGATTCTTCCCACCGTCCCAATACGTTGGTTCAATGGTAAATATTTTCTTTCTCTGCGTAAATAACACTTCTGTTTTGCAGCTATAATTCTCCCAGCTACTTGGTCTCAGCTCTTCATTTAAACGCTTTCTGCAATCCTATGTTTTATTCATTTCATCGCCAAGTAGATTTCATCACGTAGAAATGTCTTCAATTCATGCATTTATAGTCCCCGAGGCTTATTTCAAACCTGTATTCTTTTTATAAATATATATTGTATTGTGTACTACTTCACAGTTTATAAATCATGCGCTTGAATAATACATTTTAAATGGACAAAGTAAAGCAGAAATAAAAGTCATAACGTTTTCTTCCTGTACACACAGCATTTGTCTTCTGTGCCTTTGCAGGGAAAGCCCCTGACTGGAAACCAGTGGCCCACATCACACTTGTAACAAGGACTTCTTTCACAATGTTGGCCCATTTTGAGGCTGGTTTCTGTCTCTCCAGCAGCCATAAAAAATCCCTGTACTCTGTGCTCATTTGGCCTTTCTGTTATTCTTTATCCACCCCTGCATTACCTGTTTCTGAATTCACATGCCATCTGTTTCCTCCATTGGCTTTTACAAAGCCAATGGATTTAATTGGTCATGGCAAGCTGTTTTTAAGATGGTCAGTTTCATTTCATTTATTTAATCAATCATAGGCAGGTCTGAAGCCTCGCCAAAATTTGATGCTAGGACTCAGGGCATAACTTAGATCATGGTCCTGGCCACAGAGATCATGCCTATGATAGTTTTGACGGCTTCAATACTGTTTTTAACTCTGCATTGAGTATTGTCATCTTTGCTTGCAAGGAACATATACCTGCATGTGGTTCACAAACATATCATAATGAGAAATGCCCAGAAGACATGTTAAAATTTCTGGGCCCCTTCTTAGGTTACAAGTCAGTGGAGCTAGGGTCATGCTCAGAACTATGTTGCTTGCTGAACTGCTAAGAATGCACCCTTGTGGCAATCCTTGGTATTTAAAAATCATTGTGTTTAATATTTACATACCAAAAAATCTTCGACTGATTCCATGTTACATTTTGTTTTATTTGTACTTTATGTTCATTGTAACTAGTAAGTTTTCAATGTATACTATCAAACCTTTAAAAATTAAGACAAATATATTCATATAGTTTTATGAAAAAAATGCTTTTAAAATCTGTACATTTATCTCTGTTTTTAAAAATAAAGTTGTTTAATTAAAAAGAAAAAAGAAGGAAGACACACGTTGGCAAACATTCTGCTACAAATTTTTTAACACTTTAATTTACAGGCCTGGCATATCTGTTCCTGTGCCTTTGGAAATCTCCGCAGCATCTTCCCACACAGACTCATGTTGATCTATCAGTGCCCATCAGCAGAGGAACAACCCAACTGTGACTAGTTGGGTCTGCATGTCTGATGATGATTCCTGCTGTGCAGATGTATTTGAACATCCTAGCTGCCTGCCTGTCCAGGTTTACCCTCTTCTCTGTACTCGGTCCTTCTTGCTCCAAGCTTTTATGTTAGTTAAGTCCTATAGAAACACTCAGCCTGCATTTTTCACCAAGGTAATGACTTGTTTGCCTTTGCAGGTGTATATAAAGGCCTTTTAAAAGAGACTTTTAAATTAAGTACCTTACTCAGATTGTATTTCTGTGTCCCAAACATTCCCCATCATTGAGAACCTTCCCCCTTGAATTGCATAGTGTGACCTTGCTTCATCCCAACAAAGTCACATGCCCCTTCCTTATACTGATTCTCCTCTATTTTTTTCTCAGTTGCTCACTAGTTATTCTTCTGCAGGGTGAACTCAGCAATTTTCATCTTTCATCTTTTCTGTGTTACTGAAAATCTGTTTATTCCTCTGCTTCTAGTATTATGAACTCAAAGCTTTTACTTCAAAATAATTTTATTTTAGTAGTTTTCATGTTTGTTTATTTTTCCCTAATCTTATGTTAAAACAATTTGACATTTTTATTTTTCTTTTACTATATTATTGTTTTGTTTTATAAGCTCAATTAACATTTTTTGGCCACTATACTTTATGTTTTTTTCAACTTTATTTAAAAAGACAGAGGCACATATACTGATTATTAAAAGCATTTTAGCGTAAATATATATGAATATATTTTTCATAGTACTTGATTTTTTAACGGTTTGATAATACGCTTTGAAATTTTACTATTTACAAGTATCATAATGTATATGTGAAACAAAGTATAAGATGGAAATAGTCGGAGTTTTGGTATGTACAGATTGGGGCAGAAGTGTATGATGCAACCCTAACAAGAGGAGAAATGGAACTAAAGGAGAAAGAAAACCTTTCTGCACAGTTCTCCAGATCAACCTATCTGTGGCACAGTTGCCAACTGCCTTTTGGTGTTCTGCCAACTGATACCAATTCTTCACCATAAAACCAAGTTATTCTGCCAACTTTTCAGAAGTCTGTGGAGAGGGTAGGGAGAGCTTGACCAGAGTTCTCAGAATCCTGGGCTGGAATCATGAACCACAGTTTAATGTACCATTGCTCTATTGATAATGTCAGGCACACCAGTTAAAAGCATTTCCTCTAAATCTAACCTTTACCTCTTCACTCACAGTAAAAACATACCTTGCAGATAGCTTCAGATAAAACTGGGCTAGAATTGTTCTGTGCTTCCAAGTGCTGCTTTCCTGCCTCTATCTTTTGCTTTCCCCCTAATTTGTTGTGAGGGACTCTTTTCTCCGGGTCATTGAAAACTTGGTGGTGACACTCATGTAACAAGTTTCTTTACTTCAGTGAAGATGTATATAACTAGCAATTTCACCATTTCTCTTCTTATCTGCTAATTTGTGCACATCATTGATGGAGGTTACTTTTTGATCTGACTGTACAGCATACATTTACATCTCCAAAGTTTTAATTTTCATATCTCTCCAACCCTATTCTCAATAAACAAATGCCTTGTTATAGTAAAATTTTAATCAATTAAATTTATTTAAACATAGTCTTTTCTCAAATATCTTTGTGCATTTTAAAATGACCACATAATTGGACACAGAACGAGCCTTCATCGATATAAGAAGATTGAAATACTCCCATGTATCCTCTCAGATCACCATGGTCTACGGCTGGTCTTTAACAACAACAAAGACAACAAAATGCCCACATACACATGGAAACTAAACAACACTCTGTTAAAGGATAGCAGGGTCAAAGAAGAAATAAAGAAAGAAATTAAGGATTTTCTAGAATTCAACGAAAACGAAAACACAAAATACCCAAACCTATGGGATGCAATGAAAGCAGTATTGAGAGGAAAACTCATTGCCCTAAGTGCTTCCAAGAAGAAACTGGAGAGAGCTCACATCAGCAACCTGACAGCACAGCTAAAAGCACTAGAACAAAAGGAAGCAGATATACCCAAAAAGAGTAGACGGCAAGAAATAATCAAAATTAGGGCAGAAATAGACCAAATAGAAACAAAAAAAAACCATTGAAAAAATCAACAAAACAAAGAGTTGGTTCTTTGAGAAAATCAACAAGATTGATAAACCCCTAGCCAGACTAACTAAAGGACAAAGAGAGAGTATCCAAATTAACAAAATCAGAAAGGAAAGTGGTGACATAACAACTGAAACTAAGGAAATTCAAGAAATCATCAGATCCTACTACAAAAACTTATACTCCACAAAATTGGAAAATCTGGAGGAAATGGACGAATTCCTAGATAGATACAAGGTCCCAAAGTTGAACCAGGACCAAGTAAACCATCTAAATAACCCTATAACACCTAAAGAAATAGAAGTCATCAAAAGCCTCCCAACCAAAAAAAGCCCAGGTCCAGATGGGTTCAGTGCAGAATTTTATCAGACATTTATTGGGGATATAACACCAATATTCGCCAAGCTATTCCAAAAGATAGAATCAGATGGAATATTACCCAACTCATTTTTTGAGGCTACAATAACCCTCGTACCTAAGCCACACAAAGACCCTACAAGGAAAGAGAACTTCAGACCAATCTCACTTATGAACATTGATGCAAAAATACTCAACAAAATCCTTGCAAACCGAATCCAAGAACACATCAAAACCATCATTCATCATGACCAAGTAGGCTTCATCCCTGGGATGCAGGGATGGTTTAACATAAGGAAATCCATCAATGTAATCCACCATATAAACAAACTTAAAGACCAAAATCACATGGTCATCTCACTAGATGCTGAGAAAGCATTCGACAAAATCCAACACCCCTTCATGTTAAAAGTCCTGGAAAGAACAGGAATCCAAGGCCCATATTTAAACATAATAAAAGCAATATACAGCAAACCAACAGCCAACATCAAACTTAATGGCGAGAAACTTGAAGCAATCCCACTAAAATCAGGGACTCGACAAGGCTGCCCACTCTCTCCCTACCTATTCAACAAGTACTGGAAGTCCTGACTGGAGCAATTAGACAGCAAAAGGATACAAGGGGATACAAATTGGAAAGGAAGAGATAAAAACATCACTCTTTGCCGATGACATGACAGTGTACTTGAGTGACCCCAAAAATTCCACCAGAGAACTCTTACAGCTGATAAACAAGTTCAGCAAAGTGGCCGGATACAAAATTAACTCAAACAAATCAGTAGCCTTCCTATACTCAAAGGACAAACATGTGGAGAAAGAAATTAGGGAAAAGGTACCCTTCACAATAGTTACAAAAACTATGAAATACCTTGGTGTGACTCTAACTAAGGAAGTAAAGGACCTGTATGACAAGAACCTCAAACCTCTAAAGAAAGAAATTGAGGAGGATCTCAGAAAATGGAAAGATCTCCCATGCTCATGGATTGGAAAGATCAACATCTTAAAAATGGCCATCCTACCAAAAGCAATCTACAGATTCAATGCAATCCCCATCAAAATTCCAACCCAGTTCTTCATGGAATTGGAAAGATCAATGTGCAATTTCATATGGAATAACAAAAGACCTAGAATAGCAAAATCCATCCTCAACAACATAAAAACATCTGCGGGAATCACTATCCCTGACCTCAAGCTATATTACAAGGCAATTGTGCTGAAAACTGCATGGTACTGGTACAGAAATAGGCATGTGGATCAATGGAATAGAATTGAAGATCCAGAAATGAGCCCTCATGTATATGGTCACCTGATTTTTGACAAAGGAGCAGTAAACATTCAATGGAAAAAGGACAGCCTATTCAACAAATGGTGCTGGTCCAACTGGCACTCAACATGCAAAAGAATGAAAATAGACCCGTTCTTATCTCCTTGTACAATGCTCAAGTGTAAGTGGATCAAAGATCTCCACATTAAACCAGATACACTGGAACTATTAGATGAGAAAGTAGGGAAAACCTTAGAACACATAGGCACAGGAGAAAATTTCCTAAACAAAACACCAATGGCTCAAGCTCTAAGGTCAAAGATTAACAAATGGGACTTAATGAGATTGCAAAGTTTCTGTAAGGCTAAAGACATCGTCAAGAAAACAAAACGGCAACCAACAGAATGGGAAAAGATCTTTACCAACACCACATCAGATAGAGGCCTAATATCCAATGTGTACAAGGAACTCAAAAAGCTAGACACCAGAGAATCAAATAACCCTATTAAAAAATGGGGTACAGAGCTAAACAAATCATTTTCAGTTGAGGAACACCGAATGGCCAAGTAACATCTGAGGAAGTGCTCCACATCCTTAGCCACCAGGGAAATGCAAATCAAAACAACCCTAAGATTCCACCTCACACCAGTCAGATTGGCCAAGATCCAAAACTCAGATGACAGCAGATGCTGGCGAGGCTGCGGAGAAATAGGAACACTTCTTCACTGTTGGTGGGGTTGCAAGCTAATACAACCACTCTGGAAATCTGTCTGGCGATACCTCAGAAAATTGGATATAGTACTACCTGAAGACCCAGCTATTCCACTTCTGGGCATATACCCCAGAGACACTTTAATACACAACAAAGATATATGCACCACAATGTTCATAGCGGCTCTATTTATAATAGCCAGAAGCTGGAAGGAACCCAGATGTCCTTCAGAAGACGAATGGATACAAAAATTGTTGTACATATACACAATGGACTACTACTCAGCCACCAGAAACAATGACTTAACCAAATTCTTAAGAAAATGGCTGCATCTAGAGAAGATCATCCTGAGTGAGATAACCCAGTCACAAAAGAACAGACATAATATGCAGTCACTGATAGTGGGATGCTAACCCCAGAGGCTTGCACTCTTCCAGAAACAACTCACAGACTGTATGAAGTCCAAGAAATAAAGAAAACAAAAACTATACATATATTCACAAAACAAGAAGACTTTGACTATTTCCATGTTGCGTTTTGTTTTGCATGTACTTTACGCTTATTGCAACTAGTATGTTTTCAATGCATACTGTCAAGCCCTTGAAAAAAATCAAGTACTGACTAAAAAACATATTCACATGGTTTTATGTAAAATTTATTTTAATGTCTGAAAAAACAGTACTGACAAAAATGTATAATTTTAAGCAAAAAATGTTTAAAATCTTTAAAAAAAATAAGCTGTTAGTCTTTTGTGTAGATGGAAATATCTCAAGAAACACTTCTTGTTATGATTAATAATTTGAGTCTTATTTGTAACAGATAAGAGACCAATGTATTTTCCATGTATTTTCATGTTAAAAAAAAATAAATCTTGTTTTGAAGACAAAAAAAAAAAAAAAAAAACACTGTGTAGATATTTTATTTAGTAAGGAACTGAGAAGGCCAGGGAAACACAGCAAAAGTGTTTAGCTATGGAGATGAATGAATGAGATGAGCTACAATGAGAAGCATTAAACATTCAAATACATTGTAAACACAAAATTCTCTTTCTATTTTAATTTTAAATTGGTAAGCATCTTAAGTTCAAGATAGGACATTAGTGAGCAATACTATGTTTGCAACATTTCCACTAAGTCATTAATGAAATTCTTTCTAAACCGGGAGCTGATGACTCATATTTTTTATAGACATTGATGTGAAGACACTAAGAAGTTGTTTTTAATGCACTAGAAAATTGAGTTTCAATCCTAGCTTTGCCAGTTACAAGGCATAATAGGAACATGTTACTTGATTACTCTGTTCCCCAGTTCCTACTTTGTAAAATGGACACTGTTGTGAGAATAAATTGAGTGGAAATATTTAATACATTGACCATGCATAAATGGTGCCTAATATCCAGTACATTAGTGTTTTGTTGTTTTTTAGCTTACTCAAGATAAAAACAATACACTTTTTAGAACACTAACTTCCCCATAACCATAAACTCTGTAGGATTCATATAGCATGTATTATTGCAAAATTATTTTATTTCTTATATTTCATCGTTATTTTATATAAAAAAAGCTGTCATACATTTTACCAGGTAGTAATCAAATGATCTCAGATGTTTACATTTTAGAGCAATATTTGATTATAATTCTCACTTTATATTATATTTGATAAACACAAAATAACTGACAGTTTTATAGAAAATCAAAATTTCAACTATTGGAAATCTTACAGTAAAAGAATGTATGTGAGAAATATCTGGACAGGATTATGAAAAATATGAGCTGATAATAAATAAGTTTAAGCCTACTGATATGTTGATAAACATTTATCTATTGATGTTTTCTTAATGCAAATAATTTACTTCTTTTAAACATAGAACTGGTAGTCATGTTAATGACATGATTCTTTAAGATGTATTAAATACTAAATATAGCAAGCAAGTTCAATCCTATATTTCCAAAAGTAATAAATGTAGGTTGATTTGAGTCATTTTCAAATGAATGGTGGTGTGAATATTTCTTTCTTAAAGAACTAAAGGAGTGTTCTCTTAGCTTGCACTTCCTGAGATAGGATACTTATTTAAACATTTGTTTATTCTTATTTTATGTGGATAGGTAATGTTTTCATGTATGTACCATACCTGGGGAGTCCACACAAGGGCATAGAAATCTCTGGAGCTGGAGTTTCTGAAAAGTTGTGGGTGCTAAAAATAAAACTAGAGTCCTCTGAAGAACAAGTGACCTTAACAGTTAGGTGGTCTTCACAACCCACAACATAGGAGGTTTTTAAAAAGCTGACTTAGTAATAGAATAACACCTAATGAACAACTATTTAGAGGAAATAAGGATCTCTATACCATAATGAAGTATACCCTCCATGTTGTCCAGATTGAGAAACTGCTTTTAGTTATTAATGAAAACAGAGTATGATGAAGAGACCAATGCATGAACATTTCCACAGCAGAGCAGTAGTATTGATTTTTTATTAACTAATTATCTTATATTTCAAATGTTGTCCTCATTTCCAGTACCCCATCCATGGCAATCCTACTCCATCACCTGTCCCCTTCATCTCCAAGAGGGTACTCTCCCACACATTTACCCACTCTCATATAAGCCCTCTAGCATCCCCATTATCTGAGGAATCAAGCCTTCAGAAGACCAAATACATCTCCTTCCACTGATGCCAGATAAGGCAGTCCTGTGCTACTTATGTGTCTAGGGCCACAGAGCAGCTCATATATGCTCTTTGGTTGGTGGTTTAGTCCCTGGGATCTCTGAGGAGTCCAGTTTGTTGATACTGTTATTCTTCCTATGGGTTTGCAATCTCCTTCAGCTCCTTCTGTCCTTCCCCTAACTCTTACGTAGGGGTCACTGGGCTCAGTCCATTGGTTGTCTGTGAGCATCTGCATCTGTCATAGTCAGGTGCTAGTACAGCCTCTCCAAGGATAGCCATGCCAGGCTCCCATCTGCAAGCATATCTTGGCATCAGCAATGGTGTCAGGGCTTGGTGAGCAATAGTGTATGGGTTTGGTGTATGCTCATGAGATGGATCCCAAGGTGAGGCAAACCTGAGGGAAGACCCATCCCAAGAAGGGTCTTTCCTTCAGTCTCTACTTCAAGTTTTTCCCTTGCATTTCCTTTAGACAGGAATGTTTCTGGGTCAAAAGTTTTGAGATGGTTGGGTGGAACCATGCCTCTACTAAGTGTCATGTCTATCTAATGGAGGGGACCTTTTCAGGTTCCATCTCCCCACTTCTGGCTAAGGTCATCCGCATTGGGTCCTGACTTTCTAGTGATTCATTCTGTATACAAGCTCCCCATCCTGCTGCTGCACATGTCTCTTTATTCTCCCGTTTTCTGCCCTTCTCTCACATCTCCACCATACTTAATCCTTTCTCCCCCTTTTCCCCACACCCTTTCCCCTCCATGTCCCTCCCTTCCTCTACCTAATGTGATTATTTTCTTCCCTCTTCTAAGTAACATTAAAGTATTCACACTTGTGTCTTTCTTCTTGTTAAGATTCATACGGTCTGTGACTTGTATCATGGGTATTCTGAAATTTCTGGCTAATTTCCACTTATTAGTGACTACAAATCATACATGTCCATTTGGGTCTAGTCTACTTGACTCAGGATTATAGTTTTTAGTTCCAGAAATTTGGCTGAAAAATTTTGTGATGTATTCATTTTTTATAGCTGACTAGTACTTTACCACATTTTCTATAGGCATACTTCCACTGATCTGGTTATCATAATTAAGGCTCCTATGAACATAGGAGAGCACGTGTCCTTGTTATATGCTGGAGCATCTTTTGGGTATATGCCCCATAGTGCTATAGCTGGGTCTTTAGGTAGATCTTTTTCCAACTTTTTGAGAACCAATAAATTGCTTTACAGAGTGGCTGTGACAGTTTGCAAATTTACCAGCAATGGAGGATATTTCCTTTTTCTCCATATTCTTTTCAGCATCTGTTGTTGCCTGAGATTTTGATATGAGCCATTGTGATTGGTAGAAAGTTGCATCTTGGAGTCGCTGTGATGTGCATTTCCATGATGATTAATGATATTGAACATTTCGTTAGGTACTTCTTGCTCATCCGAGATTCCTCAGTTGAGAATTCTGTTTAGTTCTTTACCCCACTTCAAAACTGGGTTATTTGTTTTTCTGGAGTCTGACTTTCTGAGTTCTTTGTATACTTAGGTATTAGATCACCATTCAGTGCAGGGTTTGTAGAAATCTTTTCCAAATCTTATTATTTTTGTCCTTCTGACAGTATCCTTTGTCATACAGAAGATTTTCAGTTTTATGACGTCCCATTTGTCAATAGCTGATTTGAGATCCTGAGCTATTGTTGTTCTGTTCAGAAATTTATTTTTAAGTAACACATATTCTGAAGAACTCATATTGCTGTACTTTTCAAAATTCAATAGCTATCTTTAGCAGTATGAGTTGGATAATTCGGAATGAAAGCCTTAAAATTATTTTTAATTCCCAGGATAGCAAAAACTGTTCTCCAAAAAAAAAAATAATAATAATAATTCTAGGGGATTCATCATCTCTGATCTCAAGCTGTATTATAGATCAATTGTGATAAGAACTTCATAGTATTTGTACAGAGACAGGAAGGAAGATTAGTGGAATACAGTCAAAGACCCATAAATGAACCCACATGTATTTTCACTTGGTCTTTGACAAAGGAGCTAAAAAACATTCAATGGAAAAAAGACATCTTCTTCAACAAATGGTGCTGGTTCAACTGGCAGTCAGCATGCAGAAGAATGCAAATCGATCCTTTCTTATCTCCTTGTACAATGTTTAAGTCCAAGTCGATCAAAGACCTAGGTACACTGAAACTAATAAAATAGAAAGTGGGGAAATTTTGTAACCAGAATAATGGCATATGCTCTAAGATCAAGAATTGACAAATAGGACCTCATGAAACTGCAAAGCTTCTGCAAGGCAAAGAACACTGTGAAAAGGACAAACCAATAGCCAACAGACTGGGAAAAGATATTTACCAATACTACATCTGACAGAGAGCAAATATCCAATATATATAAAGAACTCACAAAGTTAAACTCTAGAGAATTTAATAATCCTATCAAAACTGGGGTACAGAACTAATAAAAGCATTTTCAACTGAAGTATACAGAGAGGCTGTGAAGCACCTAAAAATGTTCAACATCTCTAGTCATCTACAAAATTCTTGGGCATATACCCAAAAGAAAAGTTTCGACATCTAGAAAACCACATAGTAGCCTTAAATAATAGCCAGAAGCTTGAAATAACCCATACGTCCTTCAACACAGTAATAGATACAGAAATCGTGGTTCATATGCAAAATGAAGTACTACTCAGTTATTAAAAATAATATGTTCATGAAATTCATAGACAAATGGATGGAACTTGAAACTATAATCCTGATTATAACCCAGTCATAAAAGAACACTCATGGTATGTACTCACTTATAAAGAGATATTAACCCAAAAAATTTTAATATCCATGAAACAACTCATAAAACTTAAATAGCTAAAAAAGAAGAAATGCCAGAAGGTGGATGCACCAGTCTTTCTTGGAAGGGAGAACAAAAAATTCATTGGAAGAAATAAAGGAACAAAGAGAGGAGCAAGGTTTGGAGAAAGATTATCCAGAGAGTGTCTCATCTGGGGAACACCCCATATGCAGCCACTAAATCCAAGCACTACTGCTGATGCTTAGATACAGGAACATGATATGGATGCCTCCTCAGAGGCTGTGCCAAAACCATTCTTATACAGAGGAAGATGCTTGCCGCTAACTATCAGGCTGAACATGAGGACCCCAATGAACCAGCTAGAGAAAGGACTGAAGGACCCAACAGGGTCTGGAACCCCATGGGAAAAACAAAATTATTAACTATCCAAACTCACTATATCTCTCAGGGAGTAAAACGCAAATCAATGAGTTTGCATGGGGAGACCCATGGCCCCAGGGGCATATGTAGCAGAGATAGCATTCTCTGGCATCAATGGGAGAAGAAGCCTTTGGTTCAGCAAAGACTCATTTTCACAGTATAGGGGCATGCCAGTATGCTGAGGTTACAGAGGGTGGTTTGAAGATGGAGCAAAATAGAGGCAATGGGAGGGGGAGGGGAGATGATATTGGAAGAATGAGATAATATTTCATATGTAAATGCAGACAATATCTAATAAATATGATTTACAAAAATATTTTTAATTTATATTTAATTTTTTCAGTAATTTCTGGATTCCCATTCTTTCATATCTTTTCCTCACCCCACCTTGTTCCATTCTTTATTCTCCCTCCCTTTCATTTCCTTTTCCTCTTCTTTCCTCACCTTCCTCTCATTATCTTCTTTTGACTGTTTCCCTTGGCCTAAATGGCCTGGCTTTCTGGACACCACAACAACCTGGGGACTGTCAACAAGACTACAACTAAAACAAAGAAACACACACACACACACACACACACACACACACACTTTTTCTCAAATCTTGTGTCCTTGATGTATTCAGAGTGTTCTTGAGTATTTAGTGAGGACAATTAAAGGGAAGGCATTTAATTAGCAACTGGTACCCAGAGGTTGAACCTCTTTTGCCTTTAGATTGCTGACATGATAGTGATTCACAGCCATCTAAAATTGTCTCAATGGTTTATTTTGAAAACTCTAATAGATTTGCGATATATATTTTGCCATGTTCTTAAAAAATGATAAAATACTCTCTAGTTAGATGGTATAAGGCACATTTTCCAAATGCGGTAAATTAAATTACAACTCAAGAAATTAGCCAAAGTCTTTAACATATATTTGGTAGAACATATGGATTCAATATAAATGTCTAATATTTTTGGTTTTTTAAGTGTTTCTTTTTCTAAAACTGATTTTACATTTTTAAAGACCTCATACTTTATAATTATTAAAATTTAAATAAGAAGACAATCTAGATACAGTTATTAAATGTATTCTATAACTGTATTTTTCCTGGAAATTTAGATCAAGATAGGTTCCATTATATTTTCTGCAATATTAGTTTTGCTTAGATTTTAATTAAAATTTTATTAAATATAACTATAGTGTTGGTGTTTGTGTGTGTGTGTGTGTGTGTGTGTGTGTGTGAATAATATACTGAGTAAGTCAATTTTCTTGCTAACACAGAGCATTATTCTTCTCATTGATTAAACATAAAGTTCAAGTATATGGGCAAAATTGGTCACTTGAATCACTTGAATTATGAGTTGGAATATCATTGATAGTTGTTTTAATTTAATGTTGATTCATTTGTTCATTCATTTGTCTGTCTGTCTGTCATCTATCTAACTATATATATATATATATATATATATATATATATATATATATACACACACACATATATGTATGTAAATCAGTCTTAGAGCTAAATCAGTCACTAAATCTCTAGTAGAATTGTATACTAGTAGTCTTCCTGTTTAGGGTTTTGAAGAAAGCTTGATGTAGAAAATAATAAATATCAACAAGGTTAATTGTGCTTTGTTGGTGCTGTGTGTAAGTTCTCATAATATACTAATATTTGGGTTTATATACCACGACTAACATTTAAGGGTCTAACAAATGTGGACCTTTAGAGATGTCCACCACACTGTCCCTAGAGTTATACCAAAGAACAGTTAAAGAGTAACATATCTATGCAAGAGTATGACCAAGGCACAGTAGGGAAGAAAAAATTCTATGCCATAGCAGACATAATGTTCAAGACTGTTGATGTTCCCTCTGTCTTTATGAGATTATCTTACGATCAGATGTACAAATGCCTTCTATTCAGCTAATGAAACAGTATCCTATGCCAATTAAGTGTTTTAAACTTACATTTTTGTGCTATTAAATGATATTTAGAAAAAGAAGAAAATTAAATATACCTAATCTAATGTTTATTTTTCCTTCATATCTAGGGCCATAATTATTTTAAAAATTGGTAGAACTGTGTTATGTGTCTGTACACTTTGATAGATTGTTTGATACAGGAAATGTAAGAGTATCTCAAAGACTACAGAAGATTGACAAAAATATCTGAAGTAGTAGAATAAAGTTTTCACATCTATAAATCTCTCCAGTACTTTTGATGATAATTGCAAATCTCCGAAATATAGGGCATATTGTACTATTCAAAAGTAATAATAAAGCTTCATAGCTAAACTTTATTTATTTTACATCAATATTTAGCTGCAGCTGCTTTAATCTCATCCAATAATATGTGTTGCATTTTATAAGCATCAGAATATGCCATGATTAGAACTCTTTTTTTTTTTTTTAATCTAAAGCAATCTACTTTATTTCAAATGCAGACTTGGTGATTAATTTAAAAAATGCCACTGTTTTGGTTATTTTTTAGTTTTTATATGTTTTCATTATCTTCTTTAAAAATGTTCTACAGGAAGAACCTAGATGTCCTTCAGTAGACAAATGTATACAAAAGTTGTGGTATATTTACACAATGGAGTACTACTCAGCCACCAGAAACAATGACTTTATGAAATTCCTAAGAAAATGGATACATCTAGAGAATATCATCTTAAATTATGTAAGCCAGTTACAGAATAACAGAAGAACCCCAGAAACAACTCACAGACTATATGAAGCCCAAGAAAAACAAAGACCAAAAAAAAAAAAAAAAAAAAAAAAAAAAACGAAAGCCTTAGTCCTTCTTAGGAAAAAAATAAATGTATAGTACCCTCTCAGAATGTGGTACACCTGGACCTTAAAGCATTAATAATCCTTGTGGCAATTGTTGGTATTCACAGATCATTATGCTTAATCTATACTCAACAAGAAATCTGTTTCCATGTTATGTTCTGTCCCGCATGTACTTCATACATATGGCAACTAGAGGGATTTCAATGCATGCTATCAAACCTCTAAAAGAACCAAGTACTGACAAAAATATTCATATAATTTCATGCCAAAATGCCTTAAAAAATCTGTATATGTATCCCTCTTTTTTTAAAAAAAAAAAAAACTTTATTTTACAAAACAAAGATAAATGTACAGATTTTAAACATTTTTTGCTTAAAAGTATATATTTTTGTCAGTACTTTTTTTCCAGATTTTAAAATAATTTTTACATAAAACTATATGAATATATTTTTTAGTCAGTACTTGATTTTATTAAAGGTTTGATAGTATGCATTTAAAACCCAAAAGTTACAATGAGCGTAAAGTACATGTAAAACAAAACACAACATGGAAATAGTCAAAGTCTTCTTGTTTTGTAAATATATTTTTCTTTTAGTTTTCTTTATTTGTTGGACTTCATACAGTCTGTGAGTTGTTGCTGGGGGAGTGCAAGCCTCTGGGGTTAGCATCCCACTATCAGTGACTGCATATTATGTCTGTTCTTTTGTGACTGGGTTATCTCACTCAGGATGATATTCTCTAGATGCAGCCATTTTCTCAAGCATTTGGTTAAGTCATTGTTTCTGGTGGGTGAGTAGTACTCCATTGTGTAAATGTACCACAATTTTTGTATCCATTCATCTTCTGAAAGACATCTGGGTTCTTTCCAGCTTCTGGCTATTATAAATAGAGGTGCTATGAACATTGTGGTGCATATATCTTTGTTGTGTATTAAAGGGTCACTGGGGTATATGCCCAGAAGTGGAATAGCTGGGTCTTCAGGTAGTACTATATTCAATTTTCTGAGATATCGCCAGACTGATTTCCAGAGTGGTTGTATTAGCTTGCAACCCAACCAACAGTGGAGAAGTGTTCCTCTTTCTCCGCAGCCTCGCCAGCATCTGCTGTCATCTGAGTTTTGGATCTTGGCCAATCTGACTGGTGTGAGGTGGAAACTCAGGGTTGCTTTGATTTGCATTTCCCTGATAGCTAAGGATGACAAGCACTTCCTCAGATGTTTATCGGCCATTCGGTGTTCCTCAAATGAGAACATTTTGTTTAGTTCTATACCTCATTGGTTAATAGGGTTATTTGGTTCTCTGGTGTCTAGCTTTTTGAGTTCCTTGTATACCTTGGATATTAGGACTCTATCTGATGTGGTGTTGGTAAAGATCTTTTCCCATTCTCTTGGTTGCCATTTTGTTTTCTTGACAATGTCCTTGGTCTTACAGAAACTTTGCAATCTCATTAAGTCCCATTTGTTAATCTTTGACCTTAGAGCTTGAGCCATTGATGTTTTGTTCAGGAAATTTTCTCTTGTGCCTATATGTTCTAAGGTTTTCCCTACTTTCTCATATACTAGTTCCAGTGTATCTGGTTTAATGTGGAGATCTTTGATCCACTTACACTAGAGCTTTGTACAAGGAGATAAGAAAGGTTCTATATTCATTCTTTTCCATGCTGAGTGCCAGTTGGGACAGCACCATTTGTTGAATAGACTGTCCTTTTTCCATTGAATGTTTACGGATCTTTTGTCAAAAATCAGGTGACCATATACATGAGGGCTCATTTCTGGATCTTCTATTTTATTCCATAGATCCACATGCCTATTTTTGTACCAGTACCATGCAGTTTTCAGCACAATTGCCTTGTAATATAGCTTGAGGTCAGGGATAGTGATTCCCGCAGTTGTTTTTTTGTTGTTGTTGAGGATGGATTTCGCTATTCTAGGTCTTTTGTTATTTCATATGAAATTGCACATTGATCTTTCCAATTCCATGAAAAACTGTGTTAGAATTTTGATGGGTATTGCATTGAATCAGTAGATTGCTTTTGGTAGGATGGCCATTTTTAAGATGTTGAACTTTCCAATCCATGAGCATCGGAGATCTTTCTATCTTCTGAGATACTCTTCAATTTCATTCTTTAGAGGTTTGAAGTTTTTGTAGTACAGGTTTTTCACTTGCTTAGTTAGAGTCACACTAAGGTATTTCATAGTTTTTGTGATGATTGTAAAGGGTACCTTTTCCCTAATTTCTTTCTCCACCTGTTTTTCCTTTGAGTATAGGAAGGCTACTGATTTGTTTGAGTTAATTTTGTATCCAGCCACTTTGCTAAAGTTCTTTATCAGCTGTAGGAGTTCTCTGGTGGAATTTATGGGGTCACTCAAGTACACTATCATGTCATCAGCAAAGAGTTATGTTTTTATCACTTCCTTTCTGATTTGTATCCCCTTGATCTCCTTTTGCTCTCTAATTGCTCCAGCCTGGACTTCCAGTACTATGTTGAATAGGTAGGTGGAGAGTGGGAAGCCTTGTCGAGTCTCTGATTTTAATGGGATTGCTTCAAGTTTCTCACAATTAAGTTTGATATTGGCTGTTGGTTTGCTGTATATTGCTTTTATTACGTTTAAGTATGGACCTTGGATTCCTGTTCTTTCCAGGACTTTTAACATGAAGAGGCATTGGATTTTGTCAAATGCTGTCTCAGCATCTAGTGAGATGACCATGTGATTTTGATCTTTGAGTTTGTTTATATGGTGGGTTATGTTGATGGATTTTCTTATATTAAACCATCCCTGCATCCCAGGGATGAAGCCTACTTGGTCATGATGTATGATCGTTTTGATGTCTTCTTGGATTAGGTTTGCAAGGATTTTGTAGAGTATTTTTGCATCAATGTTCATAAGTGAGATTGGTCTGAAGTACTCTTTCCTTGTAGGGTCTTTGTGTGGTTTAGGTACGAGGGTTATTGTAGCCTCAATAAATGAGTTAAGTAGTATTCCATCTGATTCTATCTTTTGGAATAGTTTGGAGAGTATTGGTGTTATATTTCCAATAAATGTTTGATAAAATTCTGAACTGAACCTGTCTGGACCCAGGCTTCTTTTGGTTGGGAGGCTTTTGATGACTTCTTCTATTTCTTAAGGTGTTATAGGGTTATTTAGATGGTTTACTTGGTCCTGGTTTAACTTTGGGATCTTGTATCTTTCTAGGAATTTGTTCATTTCCTCCAGATTTTCAAATTTTGTGTAGTACAAGTTTTGTAGTAGGATCTGATGATTTCTTGAATTTCCTCAGTTTCAGTTGTTATGTCTCCACTTTCCTTTCTGATTTTGTTAATTTGTATACGCTCTCTTTGCTCTCTAGTTAGTCTGGCTAGGGGCTTATCAATCTTGTTGATATTCTCAAAGAACCAACTCTTGGTTTTGTTGATTTTTTTCAATGGTTCTTTTTGATTCTATTTGGTCTATTTCTTCCCTAATTTTGATTATTTCTTGCCGTCTACTATTTTTGGGTATATCTGCTTCCTTTTGTTCTAGGGCTTTTAGCTGTGCTGTCAGGTTGATGATGTGAGCTCTCTCCAGTTTCTTTTTGGAAGCACTTAGGGCTATGAGTTTTTCTCTCAGTACTGCTTTCATTGTGTCCCATAGGTTTGGGTATGTTGTGTTTTTATTTTCATTGAATTCTAGAAAATCCTTAGTTTCTTTCTTTATTTCTTCTTTCACCCTGCTATTGTTTAACAGAGCGTTCTTTAGTTTCCATGTGTATGTGGGCTTTTTGTTGTCTTTGTTGTTGTTAAAGACTGGCCGTAGAACATGGTGATCTGAGAGGATGCATGGGAGTATTTCAGTCTTTTTATATCGATGGAGGCTCGTTCTGTGTCTGATTATGTGGTTAATTTTCGAGAAGGTGCCATGGGGTGGTGAGAAGAAGGTGTATTCTTTTACTTTAGGATAATATGTTCTGTATATATCTATTAATTCTAGTTGGTTCAAAGTCTTTGCTAGTTTTGCAGTGTCCTTGTTCAGTTTCTGTTTCCTTGATCTGTCCATTGGTGAGAGTGGGGTATTAAAGTCTCCCACTATTATTGTGTGGGGTAAAATGTATTTTTTGAGCTTTAGTAGGGTTTCTATTATGTATGTGGGTGCTTTTTTATTTGGAGCATATATGTTAAGGATTGAGAGTTCCTCCTGACAGATTTCCCCGGTAATGAGTAAAAAGTGTCCTTCCTTATCTTTTTTGATAACTTTTGGTTGGAAATTTACTTTATTCGATATTAGAATAGCCACTCCAGCTTGCTTCTTGGAGCTGTTTGCTTGGAAGTTTTTTTCCCACCCTTTTACTCTGATATAGTGTCTGTATTTGTCTCTGAGATGAGTTTCCTGAATGCAGCAAAAGGCTGGATTTTGTTTATGTATCCAGTCTGATAGCCTATGTCTCTTTATTGGGGAGTTAAATCCATTTATGTTAATAGATAGCAAGGAATAGTTGTTTCTGTTTCCTGCCATTATTGCTTTTGTGGGTTGAGTTGCATCTGTGTCTTTTTGTTCTTTTAGTTTTCTTGTTTAGGAGTATTCTTGTTTTTACTAGGCTGTATTTTCCCTCATTGTATTGGGTTTTCCACCTATAATTCGTTGTAGTACTGGGTTTGTGGTCAGATATTGTATAAATTTTGATTTGTCTTGATATATCTTCATCTCTTCATCGATGGTGATTGATAGTTTTGCTGGGTATAGCAGCTTGGGCTGGCACTTGTGCTCTCTTAGAGTTTGCATGATGTCTGTTTAGGATCTTCTAGCTTTCATTGTCTCTGTTGAAAAATCGGATGTGAGTCTGATTGGCCTGCCTTTCTATGTTACCTGACCTTTTTCCCTTACTGCTTTTAGTATTCTTTCTTTGATTTGGCCACTTGTTGTTTTTACTATTATGTGTCGGGAGGTATTTCTTTTCTGGTCCATCCTATTTGGAGGTCTGAAGTCTTCTTTTATGCTCGTAGTCATCTCATTCTTGAGGGTAGGAAATTTTTCTTAAACGATTTTGTTGAAGATATTTACTGTGCCTCTTAGTTGATACTCTTCTCCCTCTTCTATTCCTATTATCCTTAGGGTTGGTCTTCTCATTGTGTCCTGGATTTCCTGGACATTTTGGGTTAGGAGCTTTTTGTTTTTTGCATCTTCTCTGGCTGTTTTGTCTGTGTTTAAAATGTTGTCTTCTGTCCCTGAGATTCTCTCTTCCATCTCTTGTAATCTATTGGAAATGCTTGCTTCTGTGACCCCTGATTTCTTTTTTAGGTGTTCTACCTCTAGGGTTAAATCTTTTAGTGTTTTCTTTATTTTGTCAATTTTCGTTTTAAATTCTCTCTTCTATTCCTTCATCTCTTTGTTTGTGTTTTCCTGTAGTTTCTTGAGTTTTTTGGTTTCCTCTTTAAAAGCTTTTGAATCATTTTGCTTTTCCTCCCGTTCTTGTTTAATTATCTCTATCAGCATCTTGAGGTATGATTTCAGGTCTGTGTCTTCCTTTTCTGGAGTGTTTGGAATTCCGATGTTTGCTGTTATGGGAGAGCTGGGTTCTGGTGTTGTTAGATTGTCTTGGTTTCCTTGGGATATACTCTTTCGCTTTCCTCTTGCCATTTTGTTGTCAGTGATATGTTCTTGCCTTTCCCTTGTATCTGGTCTGTGTCCCTGGATCTCCACTGGTCCATGTGGCAGATGGGCCGAGCCCTGTTCTATGCCTCAGAGTCCCCAGGTGGGAACATAAGTTCCAAAGTTCTGTTCCTGGTCGCTGGATCAGGCAGAGCAGGGCAGGGCAAGGCAGGGGGTGCACTTTCAGTGTGCACTCCGCAGAGATCTCTTTGCTCCCTGGCAGCCCAGGTCTCCCACCCACCAGTTGCTCAGCCTCTACCATGATTAGCACTCTTAAAATGCTTCAGCATACTTATGATCTACTAGCAATCAATAGTACTATGTAGATACTTTTAGGGAAGAAATTTTAGTACAATTAAATTTACAGAACTTATATATAACATTTAATTAATAAACAAATAATATATTTCTTATATAAAAATACTGTAAAATATGAAAAATGTCTTTAATGTGGACAATAAAGACAGCACTTATTTGATGACACCAAGGTATTTTACATTATTTGTGAATTGTGAAGAGTGTCATTTCCCTAATTTCTTTTTCTGCTTGTTTATCCTTTGAGTACAGGAAAACTAGTGATTTGTTTGAGTGAATTTTAAATTCAGTCCTGTTGCTGAAATTGTTTATTTGTTTCAGGAGTCCTCTCGTAAAATTTTTGGGGTCAATTAAGTATAGCATCATATCACCTGCAAATAGTGATAATTTGACTTCTTCCTTTGAATTTGTATCTATTTGACCTCCTTTGGGTGTCTAATTGTTCTGGCTAGAACTTCAAGTACCATTTGAATATGTAGAAAGAGAGTGGGCAACCTTGTCTAGTCTCTGTTTTTAGTGGGATTGCTTCAAGTTTCTCTATATTTAGTTTGATGTTGGCTACCAGTTTGCTCTATATTGCTTTTACTTTGTTTAGGTACAAGCCTTGATTTGTTAATCTTTTCAAGATTTTTACTATGAAAGATGTTGAATTTTGTCAAATACTTTCTCTGAATCTAATGAGATTTTTTTTCTCTGCAAAGGGAAACTCTTCTCCACAGTCACTGTGTCACTTGCTCCCCCTTTTCTTTTATCCTTGATTTAGTCAAGTTCTTTAGTGTAGGAGAACTTATCGAATAAGTGCATGCATGTGTGGGTGCTTGTGTGTTTGTGTGTGTGTTTGTGTGTGTGTGAGTGTCTGTGTGTGTTTCTGTGTGTGTGTCTGTGTGCCTTAGCTTGTCTTCAGTATAGGCTAGAATCCAGAAGGAGTAGGTTCTAATGCATTGAAAAATTGACTTTGTATCAAGACTGAGAACAAACAGTCATAGCACTGAAACTTTCCCTCATTCTTATATAGGCTTCCAGCAGAGGGTATGGCCCAGATTAAAAACACATCTTCCCACCTCAATGATCTGGATTAGAAGTGGGTCTTTCCACTTCAAATGACTCAATTAAAATATGAAGCCCATCACAGGTGTTCTTAAGATTTTGACTTTAGCCAATTCCATGTGTAGTCAAGATGACAATCAAAAATAATTGTGACGATATTATTATATGCCAACTACAAAACTACAGTGTACCAATAATCTCATAATTGGTCACAAATAAAACACTCCCCTCAATGTTCTCTAGTCTTCTATGCCATAACTTTGATTATCAGTACTATTGTGAGTCGTTAGAATGTTTCATGAAGATGAGTTCTTTTATTTGACATTTAAATAATGCTTTCCAGTAACTTTGATGATTTTCTTTTTCTTTTTTTTCAATTTTAAAAAGGTTCATGTGTGTGTGTGTGTGTGTGTGTGTGTGTGTGTGTGTGTGTGTGTGAATGTTATATGTGACTACAGCTGTACCTGGAGTCTGGAGTGGAATGTTGGAAACTTTGAAGCTAGAGTTACAGGTAGTTGTGAAAGTCTTATAAGTACTGGGAACCAACCTCATGTCCTGAGCTATCTTTTCAGTCCCAAATATGCACTCTGATACTTCCTTTCTTTTTAAAGATTACTTGCTAATCTGGGTTATAGTGTAACTTGCTAATCTGGAAATTATTGTGTAGGCCAAGCTATATTTAAGTAATAGAAATCTGCCACCTTCTACATCCCAAGTATGTACGTACTGCCATGTCTAACAAGTCAAACTATGTCTAATTTTATAAAAACAGAAGTGCAAGCAAAGGCAGTTTAATATTCCTGTAGAAATAATATTCAAAGGTTAGGCATGGCCCACAGTTGAGGAATGGGGCCACCAACCCATCTCAAAAATATTAACCTAGAATTGTTCCTGTGTGAAAGAAAGGCCAACCAGGCACTGCCACACTGAGGGACCTGTTCCATCAGCAGCCACCAAACCCAGACACTATTGCTGATGCCAGAAGCACTTGCTGACAGGAGCCTGCTATGACTGTACCCTGAGAGGCTCTGCGAGAGCCTAACCAATACAGATACAGAGGCTCAAATCCAACCATTGTCCTGTGAAAGGGGACCCCAATGAAGGAGTTAGGGGAAGGACTGAAGGAGCTGAAAGGTTTTGCAAACCCAAGAACAACAATATCAACCAACCAAACCCCAAACTGCTACAAGAGACTAAACCACTATCCAAAGAGTACATATGGAGAGACTCATGGCTCCAATTGCATATGTAGCAGGGGATTGCCTTAGTTGGCATCAGTAGGTGGGGTGGCCCTTGGTTCTGTGGAGGCTTGATGCCCCAGCAGAGAGGATTGCTAGGCCACTTAGGGATGTAGGTGGGTTGTTGAGAAAGAACCCTCATAGAAGTAGGGGGTGGGATAAAGGGTTTGTGGAAGGGAAACCAAAAGGGGGATAACATTTGAAATATAAACAAAAATTCAATAAAATATGTAATACTATGGTTTAAATATGATGTGTGCTATGTTTGAATACCTGGTCTCCATCTGTTAGCTCTGATTTGGAATGTTCTGGAACCTTTGAGAAATAGAGCTTTAATAGAAATGAATCATCCAGGTGGTTCTCAATTTTTTAGAATAAGGCTCTCCTTCTTGTCTGTGGATAATCTGTCACCAGCCACTTCACATCCATGCTTTTCCTTTCATGATTTGCATCATCTTTTTAAAAAATATATAACCCAAAAACAAAAACAAAATAGCAAACCCTTCTCATTCTTTCTCTCTCTCTCTCTCTCTCTCTCTCTCTCTCTCTCTCTCTCTCTCTCTCTCTCTCTCTCTATCTCTATCTCTCTCATTGGACAGAATCTTATTTTGTAGACTAAACAACTCTGGGTTCCATGCAGTCCTTGAAATCACTACATAACTCAGGCTGCCCTTAAAGCCTTTATAAAACTTTTTCTTTGGTCACAAAAAAGCTATAGACATAAGTACAGTCAGCATTCCCAGTTTAAACACACCCTCCCTTTCAGTTGTCTCTTGCCGATACTTGGTCATGGCAATGAGAGAAGTAACTCATCCATGTAGTTTTTAACTCCAGTCTCTAGCAGCAATAAAAAAGAATGTCAAAAGCATTTGTAGTATGCTGGATTCTCACATAAAACAGACTAAATAATATGAAGAAAGATGATGAGGGAAACCCAACTCTTCAGTTCTAGAGTGCTGCCATTAGGCCGGGTTAACTTTCCAGTGAAATAAAAATTATTAGCTCATCCCAATTTTGGAGCTCTGTTATTCTCAGACTAATTTGTACTGGTATGAGTTACTTTTTTTTTTCTTTTATGTATGAGATAACAGCATTTGACACAAAGAAAGTTTTAATTTGATCTTTTTTTTTTTAACTTAATCATTAGAGGAGGCTAAAATAGGCTCATATTAACTAGTGTTCTTTACTTAATGCTAGCTGCTTTGAGTACAATCAGGTACACATAAAAGTTGATTCCCCAAGAAATATTTAAAGCAAGCAATTATAAGATATTTATATCCATCTAATATACCTTTTGCCAAATCATGGTTTTTCATATTATTTTACTGGCTGACCAACTATTAACTGAACTATGTCTTTCAGTGTGGTGGCAGTTAAATGGATCAAATGGGTTTTGTCATCAGCCCAGCCATCTGTCTCCTTATCCCGCGCTGCTACTTTTCTATTTATATTCTGAAACTCCTCAACAGAAATTAGAAGTTGAGGAGGAGGAGATAATCAGTGAATGCAACAAATTGAATTCCATATCCTTGTATTTTTAGTGCTCAGGGAATAGGAGGTGTAAATGTCATTGTAGATATTCATTCAAAATATTTCTAAACCATTAGTTATTCCCAAATTGTAGCAATGTAATAAAATATATTTGCTTCAAGTTGATCATAAATATACTGAAATCTGGATGGTAGAGACCTGTGACTACCCGGAGAAAATAGTGCTTTTTCTTCTTATGTGTTCTGCGAAAAAGGAAAGCCTAAGGATTTCATTTCCAGAAAGTTTAAATTCCCTTCACAAGGTGCTAAAAATTACTTGTTATCATTCTTTGGTCATCTGTCTTAAACCGAAGACTTTTCAAGATTTTCTTGGAGGTCTAGTCGTCTAAATTTAGATATTTGAAATGAACTCAAAAGAGACAGGAGAACCAAAATTTACTTTGATATAAAAACTCTTTCAGCCTATCTCTGTATTAATAGAAGCCCTATTGATGTTCTTGGCTGGAGTCAAGCTCATCTTTCATAAAGTGTTGATGTGCTTCAGAGGAAGCCAGTTCAGTACAGAATGGCAGTAATTGTAGGAAACTCACTTTAATGTAGAGAGGACACCTTCTGTGTTTATGTTTGTATTGTTTTGCTTGAGATAATTGTATTCCTTTATCGTCCTATTTGTTACTTTTTCTTCCTCTTACTCTTCTTTCCCTCCTTATAGCTCTCCATCATCCCCTTCCACTTTCCTTTGCTTTTTGAGATACGGTCCTACTGTATAGCTCAGTAAGACCCTCAATCGATAATTTTCTTTTAAGTCATTCTGAGTGTTAAAATTCAAAACGTACACTATCACACTTGTTCGCTCACATTTTCATATTTGAAACAAGAGAAAATATTGTCCATTGGTTTTCTTTTTCCTGCAAGTAAATTTTTGCAATCCATTCTTGGAATCCTAATGTTCTTGAGTCTCCAAATTTCTGGTTACTCTGCCAGGAATATCCAGAAACTTTTCAATTTATAGTATATTACCATACATAGAAATCAAGCTGAGCTCAAAAGCATCAGTATGTTGAAATAATTATGAGTACTTTTAATATGACAGAAAAATAATAAACAATACTGCACGATAAATATATTTAAGGTGGAGAAATAGAGCTATGATATATACCTGAGCTTTTTGAATTGTGTTTTTAGAATGCTTATTGACCCCCAAGGTATAGGAATATTTCATGCTACCCAGTCCCCAACAACAGTGTGTCGACATGCCTGAGTGTATACATGCCACAGCGGCTAAGACTTCAGTAGCTGCTATGTGATGAAAGAAGACAGTACTCTGCAATACCTCTCCAGTTTCCCAGGTGATAGTGTCATTTCCATCTCTCCTTTCATGATATTTCTTGAGAATTAGAGGAAGTGATATAAATGCCATGGTTAGAGATGAACATTCATACTTGGCAATAAAATGCCAAGGTTATTCTCACATAAGGATGACCTGTGACCAAGAACAAGCTTGTCTTTCTACATGTATTTTCTTGCCTTCACCAAGCCTTCTGTCATGAACATTCCTTGGGATTGCCAGTGTTTGATCCTCCTAATTTCTACACTGGACTTCCAGGGTCTTTGGGAGGACAAACTGTAGCTCCTGACCTATTTCTTCATCTCAGCCCTCCAGTTATCTCACTCTTAAAGGGGGATTTTTTTTCCCCAAGATTCCCTAAACTATTGCCTCCGAGGCATATAACATGACAGATTGACTGCTGTCCCCAGGAGAATCATTGTCTCACTGCCACATAGAACTGGACTTGTAGCTCCCGAGGGCCTTGCCCAGTGGTGGAATCACCCATGTCTCACAAGCCTTACCCTTTGGAAGCAGCTTCAGCTTCAGCTTCGGCTTTTCTCAAAAAGTCTGTGGGTAGAAGTTGTACTTTCCTTCCTTCTCTTCACTTCCCATCAGTCTTTTTAATCCTTTAACTTCCATTGTGACCTTTAGAGACTTCTTCTGTCATTATTGGAATAAAGTTTGTAATTTTATTATTGAGTTCTTCCTTCATGCTCTTGCATAGGTCCTGTTCTCTGTCACCTTACATGGAAACATCTAATATGCATTTTATAATTTTCTTTTAATTCATGAGTATTAGATTTTTTTTTTTTTTTTTTTTTGCTTCATAAAACCTGGTTAGTATTATTGGCTGGGAAATTCTCTTCCCACCTGACATGACTTAACTGGTACTTTAGACAAAATGCAGATAGACTCATTTGCACATGTTTCTGACTGAAATAAATAACTCTCACTATGTAGGAAGACTTTCAGCATAAAGGCTATGATTTGAGAACTGTCTTCTCTATGCTTTGCAGTATTTATTAGGAGAATTTGTTCTCTTGTTTTTTGTTTTTTTGGTTTTTTTTTTTTTTTTTTTTTTTTTTGCTCTGTTTTGTTTTGTTTAAGGGGTACAAGACAATCTTCAGGTACACTGACCTTGAATTCTTTAGAAACAAACACTGGCAAGAATATATTATTTTCTTCTATGAAAGACAAATGAAAAAAAAATCCTGAAAAAATATTCTTCTACCTAATGTCAAAGATCTTTTTTTTTTAAATTTGCTTTCTCCTTTTTGTATAGTGTGACAGTTTCATATTGAATTTACATCATTTTGAACTTCCATCTCCTATCTCATCCCCTCTCCCTCCTGCTTAACCATTTCTTCTTAATAAAGTTTCATCTGACTCTCATGTCTTCTTTTGGTGTGAGATCCACAGAGTTTAATTATGGTTATTTGCATATATGGGGACAATAACTTTACTGGAGCACAGGCAACTTACCAGTTGCTACCACATTCAAGAAAATGACATCTCTTTCTCTAGTTACTGTCATTTGCCAACATTACCTCAGGAAAAAGGGAGGCCACATGTGTGTCTCCTTTGATCTTCAATACAAACTTGATAATCCTAATCTTGTACCGATATTGAGTATATAACCAAAGCTTCAGTGAGGTCATGTGAGCAACATCTACTTCATGTTTCTAAGATGTATTTTGCTGCTTGTCTCCCATCCTCTGGTTTTTAAGTTCTTTTTTCACTCTTCTGTGATGGTCTTCATACCCTGGCACTGGTAAGACTACTTTATGGCTAATCATCTTACTGTCCTTTATTTTCAGCTCATTTACAAGTCATAGGTTTATGCATTAACATACCCACTAAGAAGATTCTTTGATAAAGACTTAGCACAGCACTTATCTATGAGTATATTCAGAGCATGTAGAAGACAATGTGACAACATGGTCATTTAACACCCCAATAGTAGTTTTCTCCCGTAGGCCCTATAATCTCCTCATCTATGGGCTCTTAATTATGTTTATAGAATCAAGCATGAGGTTGAGGTCTCTCTTATGGAGTAAGCTTTAAATCAAATTAGAAATGGTTGGTTATCCTCAAAACATCTATGTCCCTATTGTAACAGAAGGTCTATCTTTTCTAGTAGGTCTAGCAGCTTTCAGCATTTTCTAGTGGTATGGAAGAAAGCCTATAGGGAAGAAGGTTAGCCAGTAGGCAGGATGCATCCAACAAATTTCCAGCTTGATTAATTTTTTAGGTCCTGTCATCAAAGTGTGATGTGTTCAACAACTGGAACTTGCCAGAAGGGTCTTATAGGGAACCACAGCATCCAAAGAGTTAAGTGTAATAAAGGGACAACCAAAAAGCTTTCTGTGTTCAAGAGAGAAGTATACAAGAAAAATAGAGGCACATTATTGGACCAATCCTATCAGCTGTAAACTATCAGTATGTACTACACACCATAACACAGAAAGATTGTTACTCAGCTTTGTGTCCTTAGAGCTCCTTAAAGTATGACTTCAGACCGATGCTGGAGTCTAGAAACACCTAGAAGTTAAGTCAAGCTATTATCCACTTAAGGATAGAGTCTTCTGGTTACTACTGCATGTCTTCCTGCCTTTTGATTAAACACTGCAGGTCTCTAAGTTTTACAGTATATGAACTACAACAGTGTATAAATAATTTGAGAAGATGTTCCCTTGTTTTTTAATAACTAAACAGAGAACAAATATCCTGATTTCTACTTTCCACACAGTGATAACTATTCAAGCCAATGACCTATGACACCTCCTGTTAGACTGAAGAGCCCTAGCCAGTGTTTATGAATTCCCCCTAGGTTCAGTACAACATGGGAAAAGAGAAGGTTAGGAAATTTTATCAGTTAATGAGACCTCCAGTGGCTCAGACACAATTGAATTGATCCTCACTTTCTTGGAATAGAACATGTGTCAAGTAAATACAGTTCAAATATGTTTTTAAAGGAGGCCAATATTCCTGACAGCTGCAATGTCCAGGCAATCTCTTCGCAAAGTCCTTGGTGAGAACAACTAAGGTAGGCATCCACAATGATTAATAATTTGAAGACTATGTTTTTTTCCCAGACATTCATTTAACATCTATTTTAAATTATTACTGGTTCAAAGAAATAATGTCACATTATAATCTACCCATGATTTCTATATAGTTAGAAAGTTATTCAGATATTTTTGAGAGCAGTGTTTGGTCAAAGATTTCTTTGGGGTTATCATTACATCACCTTATAGGAGTTTCCCTTGATAGCAATATATTATGTAAATGTGACAAGGAAAATTAATTAAATTTAGTTATTTATAGCAAAGCATATTCTATTTCACTTTTGTAAGAATTAAATATTAAAATGGATGATACATCAAAGTTGTATTTTAAAAAATCTAATTAAAACATATATTACATATCTGCTATGTGCAAATATTAAATAGATTTAATGGCTATTTAATACCTAAAATAGATATCTTTTTTATTATATTCACATAACAGCTTTCATTTTCTTGCAACATATCATTGAATGCTATCTAATGAATTTTAAAATGGTACCTGTTGTTTTAAGTCATGTACTCCTTTTGAGTAAGTTGCACAATAACTATGTACATTCTTCATGCCAATTATTCTTCAGTATGCCTGAAATATACTGAGTATTAAATAAATATGCACAGTGCTTATAATAAAGGCATACCAAATAACAGTCAAAGGAACTAGAAGACCATACCAGGTTTCAATACCTGCATTTGGCACACACACACACACACACACACACAGATTCACCAGAGGTAAAGATTTTATCAGAGATACTCTTTAGTGTATGCTTGGGTACTTAATATTTGACTAATTAATTAGCATTAATATTACATTTTCATAAAAAAATCCATTTAAAGTCAATTTCTAATATAACCTCAATTCCATGTTTAAATTCTTCCTTTCATCTTTTCTGAATGTTTCTTTGGGACTAGACTTCAACCAGGACAAGATATACTACAAGAAAATTATCTCAAATTGCAATAATAAGTAAGTACAATTACTAAATTGACCCAGCCACTTATTTTGGCATATAAGTATAATACCAGGGATCTATAAAGACTGCCCACAGTGGCACTGAGAAACAACAGACAATAAAGGACAGAGCTTTCCCTGATGCTCTATGGAGCAGATCTCCAGGAGGTTTGTGTTTTGGAGTTAAGGTGAATGGCTAAGAGGCTCTGTGGAGATTTTGCTAAGTTCTGGGTAACTTGAGAAAGTTAGAAATCATGTAGACACATAAATAGATGATATATAGATAGATATCATAATTTGATGAATAAAAGAGGGAAAGAAAGAAAGGAAGAAAGGAAGGAAAGAAAAGGAAAGAAAAGAATATAAAGAAGAAGGAAAGGAGGAAAGAAGAAAGGGAGGGAGGGAGGGAGGGAGGGAGGGAGGAGGTGGTGAGGACTACAGAAAGGACAATGTATAGAAAGAGAGGAGGGAAGAATGAAAAGAGATGATGACTGTTCTCCATTGTCTAGAAACAGACAAAAGACAGTATCCTTTGACTAAGAGAGACAAGATAAATGAAAAAGGAAGTAATAATGTATTGAATTCAAAATAATAGGATATATTGTACAAAATGATTCAGCTCTTCACATCTTCTATGTATATATGCATATGTATATGTATATGTAGATTTATAACAAATAGAAGAACACACAGTTAGTCAAAAGATATATATGCTTGCATACTCTCAAAAAGCAAAAGGACAAAGATTAGTATCTCAAACTTAAAAATGAGAAAATATCTATGAATAGGAAGCATGAGCTTTGGCTTACCTATGTACTAAGAAGTTGTGTCAATGACATAGATCAATGGTTTTTAAAGGCAGCAGCCTGAATGTATAGCAGATGCAATATAGGATGAAAAATCTCTTGAAATAAAATTTGCCAAACCACATGCTAATTAATAGGAAGGTAATGGTTAGACACAGGGGAGTCTCCTGTAGAGTAAATTTCTATTTTTTCCATGAGTTATAGTTTATTAGCTTTATGAATATTTAGTAATGCAATCACTGATAGATTATGGGGTTTATATATATATATATATAATATATATATATATATATATATATATATATTATATATGTAACTTATTAAAATGCTATTCAGTTTGCATTTTTCTCTTTCTATGTCTTTAGATTACTGTTTTAATTTCTTTAATTAAAACTTTCTTTCACTTACTTTTCAATAGAAATATACTATTATATTTTCTGTTTAGCCATTTTACTTTCAATGTTAAGCTATAGCTTCCTATTTTGTATTTTATTTTTTATAATTGTCATTATTCTGAAGTGGCAATTAAATTTGTGGATCTGGTTGGATGATGAAGAGTTTAAAATCCTTTATTGTGTTTGGGTTTTGATACAGTTATGTTCAGAGGATTCAAAATAAGGAATAATTAAGTAAGTCCCTTTTTTCATAATTTTTCTAATTTTCTTCTGAGGTATTTCTTAGACAACAAAGCATCCCTGTACATTAAAGAAGCATATAATTTACATTCTAGAATATGGTAAATAGTAATGAGCAAAAGAAGAAATATATGATCAGATAACTTTACCAATGCAGCTTCTAAAATTTGGAGAAGATGCTGAATTGAAAGGAAAATTACTTAGTATAAAATATATAGAATCATTTAAATATTCCATTACAAGTTATAAATAGAATTCATAGTGGTTATAAGTGTACATGAGAATGTCCCAGCAAAGTCCACTGTGGTAAGTAATAAGATAGTAGTCTAAATATTTGATATTGAAACTCATGAAGGAGAGATATAGGAATCACACACCGAGGTGCTCTGGTCTACTCTTTATTACTGAGATAAATAGTTGAATAAATATGGAACTGAAAAAGATACCTCCAGAATGTATAATCATGTGTCTAAAAAGGAGTTGTATTATATTTTTCAGAAAAGATTTCAAGATTTAAATTCAAACCTCTAAGAGAAAAAGAAAGTAAATACAGATATATACATATGTACAAATATACTATTACATACATATGTACATGTATACATATATACATATATATATATAAATAATTTGTGTTCGCACATTTGTGTACATGTGTGTGTGTGTGTGTGTGTGTGTGTGTGTGTGTGTACTTTGGACAAGGAATAGATAGTATTGATTTACTAGTAGGTGTGATGAGGACTGTGGTCAAACCCTCAGTGTTTGAAATCAATACTCTAGCAAAACAGTCAATAATCTAGCCACAACATGCCAAACTGCTGACTTCTGATGGATTTGCTGTATAGGGATGACTGAGAGAACACACTCCTCATCCACCAAGTTGGCTTAGCTTACTCTGATGCTGAGAAGATGTGTTTCTCTTATGATACTTGAAATTACATTTTAAGTTTCTGTCATTGATTGAGATTCCCTAGGCTTTTTCTCTCTTATGAAGAAGAGACCAACTTTCTTTCTAATAATCCCTACTTGGGGTTTTGATTCACAAATGTGATATGTTCTATGAAGAACTTGCTAAATAAATCTATATTAACATATTATATATAGTTATATATTTAATTATATATAAAATATATATTTCCTTTATTGAAAATAGATTTCATATTTACATAATATATCTTGATTAGTTTCTCTTTCCTGTATTCCTCCCAGTTCTTCTCCATTTCTCTTTTCTTTGGAATCCACCTTCTTTGTCTCCTTAGAATAAAACATGCTTCTAAGGGATAATGATATGACATAATATCATAGCATATGATGTGATAAAACCAAAGGTAACACATCAGAATTGGACAAATTAAAAGAAGAAAAATTGTTCAAGGAAGTCCAGACAGCTACATTTTCCCACACCCAGGAAGCCATAAAAACACTTAACTGGAAGTCATTATATGTATGCAAAGTACCTGTAAGTTAAACAAAAGAAAAATATAAATAAAATGAAAAAATAAAAATAAGATATTTAAAAAAATTAAAAACCCCTAACATGAAATTGTGAGACAAGGCAGTTCCAAAGATGCCATAGGGTTTGTTTTTTGTTGGCCATGAACTGATGACCAGGCAGCTTATGCCTAAGAGTTATGTGCTTCCCCTCTAAGACTCCTACAGTGTAGATTATAATTTCATTCTAAAAGTTTATAACTAGGCCATTGCCTCTGGGTTAGAGATGGGAGCATTTGTATTCTTCTACTTTCTGCTCTAGGTTAGCATCTGGTGCAGACCTGGGCAGGCCCTGTGTATGCTGCCTCTGCCTCTATGAGGTTATATGTACATAGATGCATTTTAGAGATGCTGGATATTGTGTTGGGCCCAACATAATGGCTTCCTTAATTCTGTCTAGAAGAATTTTTACATGTATTTGATGTTAATGTTAAGGAATTATTATTTATATTTTCATATTCACTGCATGTTAATTCTTATTAGGTTCAAAAGAAGCTGTTTTATACTTGGAAAAGTAATTACATAGAGAAAATGCAGAGCAGCCCTTGGTACTCACATAAATGTTGCTTTCAAAATTAGTTATGAACTATAAAAGTTAGTTTTGTATGTTTTACTATATTAAAGATAGAAAAGTTGTCTCTAACATTCAAACACTATTATCTATCCACCAATCTATCATGTATCCATTATTCTCCTATCATTTATTTACTATCTATATATCAATATCCATATTTATTTCATATATATATGTGTGTGTGTGTAGATGTATCCTATTCATTTTCTTCCTTGCAATAGGTGCCTCTAATTAATTTATTACAATAGTATTTCACCTGGGATTCATGCAAATGTATTACTAAACTGCATTAAATCTTAATAAAGCAGTTTATTGTATATTTCATTAAGTCATATTTCACCCTATTCAATGACTCTGAACTTTCCTAATGCTGTGACACTTTAATACAGTTCCTGATGTTATGATGATCCCCAACCACTTGGCATGCATTAGGATAATAGTCTCACTTTTCATCCATTTACCTATAAAATTCCTGACATCTCTGTTTTCAATAGCTAGATAGTATGTCATTGTACAGTTACATTAAATGTTATTTTTACATTCTTCAGTTGAATGGAACATCTAAGTTGTTTCCAGCTTCTGGTTATTTTGAATAAAACTCTATGAATATAGTTGAGCAAGTGTCCCTGTATATTGTCTTACATATTTATAGTATACGCCCAGAAGTAGTATGTCTAGGTATTGGAGTAGAAGTATTCCATTTTATTCTGAGAAGCTGTCAAGCTGATTTTGAAAGTGGTTGTCCAAGTTTGAACTCCCATGAGCAATGGAGAAGTAGTCTCCTTGCTCCACATCTTCTCCAGCAATTGCTATCACTTGAGTGTTTGATCTTACCCATACTGACTTGTGTAAGACACAATCTCAGCATTGCTTTGATTTACATTTCCCTGATGACTAAGATGAGGCAATCTTTGGGTGGCCTTTTCTTCAGTCCCTGCTCCACTCTTTGTCCCTGTATTTTCTCCCATCAGTATTTTGTTCTCTTATTTAAGAAGGACTGAAGCATCCACATTTTGGTCTTCATTCTACTTGGGCTTCATATGGTACGTGAAATGTTTTTTGGATATTCTGTGCTTAGCTTCTAGTATCTGCTTATCAGAGATTGCATACCGTGTACTTTATTTGTGACTGTGTTACATCACAAAGGATGGTATTTTCTAGTTTCATCCATTTGCCTAAGGATTTCATGGAGTTGTTCTTTTTAATAACTGAGTAGTACTCCAATTATTATTAATCAGTTTATTTGGGTTGTTGCTGTCTAATTTCTTGTGTTCTTTAAAAATTTGGATATTAATCCTCTGTTGGATATATGGTTCATGAAGATTCTTTTTCAATCTGTAGGCCACCATTTTGTACTATTGATAGTTTTGTTTGCCTTACACAAATATATAATTTTCATGAGATCACATTTATCAATTTTTGAATTTAGAGTCTGAACTATTATAATTCTGTTCCAGAAGTTGTCTCCTGTACCAAAGAGTTCAAGACTCTTTTCTACTTTCTGTTCTATTAAATTTTGTGGATCAGGTTTTATGTTAATATCTTTGTTTCACTTTAAATTGAGGTTTATTCTGTAAGATAAATGTAGGTCTGTTTGCATTCTTCTTCAAGCAAACACCCTGTAAGACCAGAACCATTTTTCAAATATGCTTTTTCCCCCTCTTTAATGTATTTCTTTGACTTATTTGTCCATAGGTGTGAGGGTTTAAAATCTTTGATTCTATTTCACTGATCAACCTTTCTATTGCTATACCGATGCCATGCTGTTTTTATTACTATTGCTTTAAAGTACAGCTTGAGATCAGAAATGGTGATACCTCCAGAAGTTCTCTTGGTGTCCTAGATTGTTTTAGCTCTTTTGAGATTTTTGTTTTGTTTCTATATGTGAACTTGAGAATTGCTCTCACAATATCTGTAAAAATTGTGTAGGAATTTTGATGGGCAGTGCATTGATAATATGGCCACTCTTCACTGTCTTAATTCTATGGATCCATAAGAATGGAGGACCATTTCCATCTTCTGAGATCTTCCTTAATTTTCTTTTTCAGAGGCTTCAAGTTCTTGTCATACAGGTCTTTCACTTGCTTAGTGAGAGTTACACCATGATATTTTTTATTATTATTTGTGGCTATTCTAAATGGTGTTGTTTACCTAATTTCTCTCTCAGCCAGCTTATCGATTATAAAAAGGGGGGCTAGTTATCTTTTTATTTACTTTTTATCCAGCAACTTTGCTGGAGGTGTTTTTCAGGTTTTGGAGTTCTCTGGTAGAATTTTTAGGGTTGCTTATATACAGTCTCCTATCATTCATCATTGGTTAGACCTTGAATTTCTAGTTTCCCATTTGTATCCCCTTTATCACCTTTAGTTCTCTTACTGCTATAGCTAAAACGTCAAGTACTATATTCAATAGATAAGGAGAGAATTGACAGCCTTGTCTTGTCCCTGATTTTAGTGGTATTGCTTTCTTTCTATTTAATTTGACATTGTCTACTGGCTTGCTGTATATTGCTTTCATTATGTTTAGGTATGTGCCTTGTATTCCTGATCTCTCCAAAGTCTTTTAACATAAATGGGTGTTGGATTTTGTTGAAGACTTTTTTCAAGATCTAATAAGTAATCATGTCAGTTTCCTTTCAGTTTGTTTATATGGAGAATTAAATTGATGGATTTTCATATTGAACCAAACATATATCCCTTGGATGAAGCCTACTTGATCAAGATGGATGATGTTTTTTGATGTGTTCTTGGACTCAGTTTGTGAGTATTTTATTGAGTATTTTTGCATCAATGTTCAAAAGAGAAATTGGTCTGTAAGTTTCTTTCTTTGTTTAGTTTTTTTTTTTTTTTTTTTTTTTTTTTTTTTTTTTTTTTTTTTTTTTTTTCTGGTTTAGGTACCAAGGTGACTGTGGCCCTGTAAGTAAGTTTGGCAATTTCCTTCTGTTTCTACTTTGTGGAACAGTTGCAAAACTTAGCTCTTTTTTGAAGATCTACTATAATTTTGTGCTACAACCATCTGGCCCTGGATTTTTTTTTTTTTTTTTTTTTTTTTTTTTTTTGGTTGAAAGAACTCTAATGACTACTTCTGTTTTCTTAGTGGTTATAGGGATGTTTAGATTGTTTACTTGATATTAACTTAAGTTTGGCAAGTGGTATCTGTGCAGAAAAACATCCATTTCATTTAGATTTTCTAATGTTGTGGAATACAAGCATTGAAGGGAAACCTAATAATTCCTTGAGTCTTTTCATTTTCTGTTGTTATGTCTTCCTTTTTATTTCTGATTTTATTTGAATTTTGCCTTTTTATCTTTCACTTAGTTTGGCTAAGGATATATCTATCTTGTTGATTTTCCCAAAGAACCAGTTCTTGGTTTTAATTCATTGATTTCAGTCCTGATTTTGATTGTTTTCTGCCATCTATTTCCCTTGTTGGATGCATTTGCTTCCCTCTCTCCCACTCTTTCTCTTTCTCTTCCCTCCCCCCACCCCCTGCCTCTCTCTCTCTCCCAATGCCCCACCTCTAAAGATTTCAGATGTACTTTTAAATTGTTGACATGTGAACATTCTAACTTTTTCTTAAGGCCTTTGGTACTGTCAACTTTCCTTGTAACACTGCTTTCATTGTGTCCCATATGTATGGGTATTTTGTGCCTTTGCTTACATTGATTCTTAGAAAGTCTTTAATTTTTTCTTTATTTCCTCCCTGATCCAGAGATTAATGAAAGTAATTCCATTTTCATGAGTGTGCAGGTTTTTTGGTGTTTCATTGTTGATATCCAGCTTTAACATAGTGGTGTGATAAGATACAAAGCATTATGTCAATTAATTTGTATCATTTGGAGCTTGCTTTATGACTGAATATATCATCAATTTTATAGAAGGCTCTGTTAGATAAGGGGGTTTATTATTTGTGTTTGGGTAAAATGTTCTGCAGATATCTGTTAGGTCCATTTGATTCATATCATTGGTTAGGTTCATTATTTTTTTTTCTGTTTAATTTTTGTCTAGATGATCTGTCAGGTGGAGAGAGTGGGATGCTAAAATATCCTACTATTAATGTGTGTGGTTCAACATGCAGTTTAAGCTTTAGTAACACTTATTTTACAAATCTGAGTGTCCTTACATGTGGAACATAGATGTTCAGAATTAAGACATCACATTAGTATATATTTTCATTTGATGAGTATAAAATGTCTTTCCCATCTATTTTTATTAATTTTGCTTGATAGAATACTTTATTAGATATTTGAAGGAATACTTCAGCTTTCTTCTTTGGAACCTTTTTTTGAAAAATATTATTTGAGGTAATATTTATCATTATTGGGGTAATTGAGTCTATTGATGTTAATATGTAATAATAACCAGTGTTGTTGATTACTGTTATTTTGATGTTTGTGGGATTAGTATGGGTGTGTGTGTGTGTGTGTGTGTGTGTGTGTGTGTGTGTGTGTGTGTTGTTGCTGCTGCTGTTGTTGTTTTCCCTTGTTTTCTTTTCGCCTGCATAAAATTATTAATTCACACCCTCCCCCTTTTGGTGTAGCTATACACCTTCAGTTGGAGCTTTCCATCTAGTATTTTGTATTGCTAGATTTGTGAATTAAATATAACTTCTTGGTACCTCACAGATTTTTTTAAATGGAAAAAATTTAAATCTTATTTTGTATTGAAATATTTTTTTGAGGCTACAATACCTCTGTACAGGTTTTTCTAGCTCTTATAGTCTCCGTTGCGAAGTCTGGTGTAATTCTGGTAGAACTGCCTTTATATACTACCTGCACTTTTCCACTTGTAGCTTTTAATATATTTTGTTTTTTCTATAGATTTAGGGTTTTGATTACTATGTAGAGGGAATATTTTATTTTCTGTTCCAGGTATTTTAGAAGCCTCTTGTGTGTTTATAGGCAATGCATTCTTTAGAGAATGTTTTCTTCTATGATTTTTGTTGAACATATTTTTTGGATCCTGTTCTTGGACACATAAATTTTTTCTATACCTATTATTCTTAGGTTAGGTCTCTGCATGGTGTCTCATGTTTCCTGCATATTTTCTGTCATGATATTTTTTTAGATTCAATATTTTCTTTTGCTCATATAACAATTTATTCTATGATACCTTCTTTATATGAGGTTCTCTCTTACATCTCTTATATTCTTTTGGTGATCTTTGTGTCTGTTGTTCCTATTCTTGTCCTTGGGTTTTCATCTCCAGGATTCCCTCAGTTTGTATTTTCTTTGTTGCTTATATTTCTATTTTTAGTCTTGAACAGCATTATCCATTTCATTCTCACCTGTTTAGTTGTATTTCCTATATTTCTTTAAGTAATTTAATATTTTCCTCTCATAATGCCTCTATCATCTTTATAAAATTGTATTTGTGGTCATTTTCTGTGCTTTAGTAGTGTTAGGATATCCAGGACTTACTTTTTTTAGCAAAGCTGTACTGGGAAGGTACTGTCTTGTACTGTCATTTGTTGATTCTGTTCTTAAGCTTCTCTTTAGATTCTAGTTGTCCCTTAGAGTTTCTGATGTATCAGATATTGAGAAGCAACCCAATCTTGATGTTTCTGATGTGGTAGGTGTCTGGTAGATATCCTTGGGTTGGACAGTAGAACTCAGGGGGCAGTGCATGTTTCCCAACAATTGGATATGTCTTTGAGAACACAAAGGGTAGGGGTTGGGGTTAGGGTGGGGGAAGCAAGCAGATATACATAGTAAAATAAAGCTCCAGGGACAGTATGTTACTCTGGGCAGCTAGGCATGCTCCAAAAGGCTCAAGAAGGCAGGGGAATGAGTGCAGGGAAGGAATCTAACCTGTATGTTCTTGGATGTGCAGGTATGACAAAGGGTGAAGATAAAAATAGACCTTAAATGGAGTAAATAATAAAAAATTCCAGCCAGGATATCAAAGTTCTAATTTTACATTTGTTCTTCTTCAGTGACACTGGGTAAGCCACCCTGGTCCTTTGAGCCAGAGAGGAGAAAGTAAATGACCACTGAGATTTATGAGATATTGTTCAATAAAATATATTTATTTCTAAAATCTGTTCTATTACTTTTAGTATTTTATTTTCAAACACATTTTTGCTTGGGTTTCACATTTGAAAATATGAGTAACAACCGTCAGAAAGTGGTCCTAAATCACGCCAGGGGAAGTGGTAACTTTAGGTTCCTTAATTTTGAGTTTATAACTTAATATTATGGAAGTTCTGATATGCTATGTCTTAAATCTTTACTTTATAAATTTTACAAAGGACCTTTATTTCATGGTCAGTATTCAGCATCTCAGCATTTTATTATATACTACCAGCCTAAGAGTTGAATTGTTTACATGGGTGTATCTATATTCTTTATTGAGAATGCATGCTATGCATACTATGCATAATGCATTTATCAATTCTCTGTCTTCACTTTGCAGAAAGCCTTATTTATGGTACTGTAAGATTGTTTTAAGATGACTAAGTTCCCAATATTTTTAGCTTTGGCTAAAAATTAGCCTTTGAATAAACCAAAACCTTTCTTTTAACAATACTTTTAAAAACTTATGGGTGTATATTGATTGGTCAAAATAGTGGATTTTATCATGGTATGATATGATGTAATATACTTTGAAAATATTCACATCTAAATGCTCCTTTTTCCCATTCTACTTTTTCACTAGACTGTCTTCAGAGAATATCTCCTATGTTCACATTTGAAATATATTTTACATTGATGGAAATAAGTCATAGTTTGCTCTTTGAAAGTACTAAAATAAAAAAAAAATATGTGATAAACACCTTGGTTTCTCCCTCAGTTTTCATTATTACAAGTAGCATTTAATTGCACTGAAAGTCTGTTTCTTTAAAATTGCTTTCAGCCTTGGATTTTTCATATCAAGTTACAACTTTCTTCAAAATTAAGTAGAAGACAAAATGAGCAGTGATAAGATACTTACTAATATTCACTGCAGCAGCCCCCATGAGTGTATAGACTCCTCAGGACCTGAATATTAACTAAAATTGACCATAACACACCATTGCTCAACCATCATTTTATGGCCATCCTCTACTTGATTTTAATTTTAGAATTTTGAAGAGTTAAGGAGCCAGTGTCATTTCCCACCTTAAATGACAAGTCATAAGCATAAAATTTGGATATTTGGACCTTGGTGGGAATCTTTAAACAAAAGTTAAGCTTTGTAGTTTTTTTTTTTTTTTTTTTTTTTCCTTTCCAACAGATTAGACTAGTATCTTCCCATTGGAGTATCCAGGAAAGGCCTACAATGCAATTAATTTATATTATCATATTTGTGGAACTATATAATAACATCTCAAGGCCCTAGGTCTTCCTTTACTTAAATTGCAAAATGGTTAAATGACCTCAATATCCTCCTTACCTTGTTGGCTCCTTATTTCACTAAAACACAACATCTCACTACAAAAGGATATGCCATAAAATTCTTGTGTTTTTAAATATTCAGAGTGAATGTTTCTGAATTTATTATCATGTTACTCAACTGAATACTAATAATATGAACTCTGTGGGATATCACCTAAATTATTCATGGAAGTGGCATCTATAATGTATTGTGGGTGAATGTGCTAGGCAGTGTATTTTCACCTATCAGTGTGATAGCTGCTGACAAATTCTCCTTCTCCAGGTAACATGAAATGAGATGCTCTAGGCACCTAGTTCTTTTAATAACTCGTCTTCTGATATACACCTTTATAGCAAAGTTTCTAAAATCTGTGTCAGACTTCTGTCTTCAGGGAGACCAATTCACCTGCATCAGACCTTCGTAGCTTCAAATGAATTAGAAAGGCTGGAAGGAGAGAGGGCTTTGCAGAGATGGGAAAGAATGTGACATAAATCAACTGTGATAAGTCAAACACATTTTAACAAGGGTGAAACAGCCACTCCACAGCAAGGAAAAGAAATGAGTAAACTAAGTGGGTAATTCATCTTTTTTGAGTAAAATGCTCTGTTTCATTTGAGTTGAAACTCTGTATAAAATCCTCCCATTAAGAAGACACCAAACCTTTGAAATAAAGGTAGTTATTAATCAAAATGAAATTCATAAGTAATTTTCAAATTAAGGTATTTTATTTTTCTATCCTGGGAAGTTATCTGTTTAGAAATCTTAGAATTTATGTATTTAGGTGAGCATTCTTAATCATGTCTGTAAGCATTGTTATTTTTGCTAGTTTAAAATGTATTTATGCTTAACTCATATATTCTTTGTACAAAATGATGGGTTTCTTTTACACATTTTCATAAATTATTGTTATCTACTTTGCCTAATTCCAAAACTCTGCTTCTTCTTCCTCTCTTGATGCTCCCCTGCTTCTCTAGAAGTTTTGGTAATAGTCTTCCACTGTGTATAGAGATCCACTACTGGCAGATTAATTCTCTGTGTGTTCCACAATTCAACATAAAGTTCATAGTAAAACAATCACACTCATTCTTGGGGTAATGAGTCAAAAAGAGTAAGGATCTGACAACTATCTAACGTCTTGAAATGCAGTTACAACATCATTCTTTTGACTGAAGCCAGAGGTGTTGTCTCAGATCCTGCTGCAATTTTATACACTGCTGTTAAGTGCCATTTGTAGGTAGCAATTACCATGCTGGGTCAGTCACTTCCCTTCTCATACTTCCCATATATGATTTAATGAGCCAAGTGTTTCATATCACTATTACTTATTATTGTAATTTGAGAAAGTGCTAAGATTTCAATTGTAATAAATGAGGGAGTGAACAACTGAAAAATAAACAGCTATGCAGCTATGAAAAAATGTTGAAAGTAACAATTTAAAAAGTCAAAAACGATAATTCACAAATATGTATATATAAATATAAAGTACATAAATATACAAACATATTGATAATAAAATAGTAAGGCTAAATTGTGCTTAAAATATAGAAAATGTTAGGTATTTTAGCTTCTGTGGTATGTTGCTTTCATATTTATTTTTTTTCTCTTACACCTTTATTTTTTTAAAAGAGGAATATATGTACAGATTTTTAAAGGCATTTTGGCATAACACTATATGAATCTATTTTTGTCAGTACTTCATGTTTCTTAGGCAAATATGAAGGCATTGAGCTCGCAATATAACTCATTCTTAGTAAAATGGTAGAGATTCAGTTAGATTATTTAATATATATATCCTTGATTAGGAAATAAAAAATGCACTACTTCTGATTCAACACTTACCAAAGCTAGACACAGAAACAATGTACGTAAGTATTTATTTTCTAAATATTTTATTTTATTTTATTTTTTAAGAACTTTATTTTACAAAACGAAGATAAATGTACAGATTTTAAGCATTTTTTGCATAAAATTATACAATACATTTTTGTCAGTATTTTTTTCAGATTTTAAAATAATTTTAACATAAAACTGTATGAATATATTTGTTAGTCAGTACTTGATTTTTTTAAAGGTTTGATGGTATACATTGAAAACTTAATAGTTACAATGAGCATAAAGTACATGTAAAACAAAATGTAACATGGAAATAGTCAAAGTTTTCTTGTTGTATAAAGATTTTTTTGTTTTGTTTTGTTTTGTTTTCTTTATTTCATGGACTTCATACAGTATGTGAGTTGTTTTTGGGGCAGTGCGAGCCTCTGGGGTTAGCATCCCATTATCAGTGACTGCATATTATGTCTGTTCTTTTGTGACTGGGTTATCTCACTCAGAATGATATTCTCTAGATTCAGACACTTTCTTAAGAATTTGGTCAAGTATTTGTTACTGGTGGCTGAGTAGTATTCCATTGTGTAAATGTACCACAATTTTTGTATCCATTCATCTACTGAAAAACATCTGGGTTCTTTCCAGCTTCTGGCTATTATAAATAGAGCTGCTATGAACATTGAGGTGCATATATCTTTGTTGTGTACTAAGGTGTCTCTGGGGTATATGCCCAGAAGTGGAATAGCTGGGTCTTCAGGTAGTATTATGTCCAATTTTCTGAGGTATCCCCAGAATGATTTCCAGAGTGGTTGTGTTAGTTTGCAACACCACCAACAGTGGAGAAGTGTTCCTCTTTCTCCACAACCTCGCCAACATCTGTTGTCATCTGAGTTTTGGATCTTGGCCAATCTGACTGGTGTGAGGTGGAATCTCAGGGTTGTTTTGATTTGCATTTCCCTGATGGCTAAGGATGTTGAGCACTTCCTCAGATATTTCTCAGCCATTCCATATTCCTCAACTGAGAACCTTTTGTTTAGCTCTGTACCCCTTTTTTAATAGGGTTATTTGATTCTCTGGTGTCTAGCTTTGTGAGTTCTTTGTATACCTTAGATATTAGGTTTATATATGATGTGGAGTTGGTAAAGATCTTTTTCCATTCTGTTGGTTGCCATTTTGTTTTCTTGACAATGTCCTTAGATTACAGAAACTTTGCAATCTCATTAAGTCCCATTTGTTAATTTTTGACCTTAGAGCTTGAGCCATTGGAGTTTTGTTCAGAAAATTTTCTCCTATGCGTATATGTTCTAAAGTTTTCCCTACTTTCTCATCTAATAGTTTCAGTGTATCTGGTTTAATGTGGATATCTTTGATCCACATACACTTGAGCTTTGTATAAGAAGATAAGAAAGGGTCTATTTTCATTCTTTTGCATGTTGAGTGCCAGTTGGACCAGCACCATTTGTTGAATAGGCTGTCCTTTTTCCATTGAATGTTTACAGCTTCTTTGTCAAAAATCAGGTGACCATATACATGAGGGCTTATTTCTGGATCTTCTATTTCATTCCACTGATCCACATGCCTATTTCTGTACCAGTACCATGCAGTTTTCAGCACAATTGCCTTGTAATATAGCTTGAGGTAAGGGATAGTGATTCCCGCAGATGTTTTCTTGTTGGTGAGGATGGATTTCGTTATTCTAGGTCTTTTGTTGTTACATATGAAATTGCACATTGATCTTTCCAATTCCATGAAGAACTGTGTTGGAATTTTGATGGGGATTGCGTTGATTCTGTAGATTGCTTTTGGTAGGATGGCCATTTTTAAAATGTTGATTCTTCTAATCCATGAGCATGGGAGATCTTTCCATTTTCTGAGATTCTCCTCAATTTCCTTCTTTAGAGGTTTGAAGTTCTTGTCATACAGGGCCTTCACTTGTTTAGTTAGAGTCATATCAAGTTATTTCATAGTTTTTGTGACAATTGTGAAGGGTATCTTTTCCCTAATTTCTTTTTCCACATGTTTGTCCTTTGAGTATAGGAAGGGTACTGATTTTTTGAGTTGATGTTGTATCCAGCCACTTTGCTGAACTTGTTTATCAGCTGTAGGAGTTCTCTGGTGGAGTTTTTGGGGTCACTTAAGTACACTATCATGTCATCGGCAAAGAGTGATGTTTTTATCTCTTCCTTTCCGATTTGTATCCCCTTGATCTCCTTTTGCTGTCTAATTTCTCCAGCCAGGACTTCCAGTACTATGTTGAATAGGTAGGGGGAGAGTGGGCAGCCTTTTCGAGTCCCTGATTTTAGTGGGATTGCTTCAAGTTTCTCGCAATTAAGTTTGATGTTGGCTGTTGGTTTGCTGTATATTTCTTTTATTATGTTTAAGTATGGACCTTGGATTCCTGTTCTTTTCAGGACTTTTAACATGAAGGGGTGTTGAAATTTGTCAAATGCCTTCTCAGCATCTAGTGAGATGACCATGTGATTTTGGTCTTTGAGTTTGTTTATATGGTGGATTACATTGATGGATTTCCATATATTAAACCATCCCTGCATCCCAGGGATGAAGCCTACTTGGTCATGATGAATGATCGTTTTGATGTGTTCTTGGATTCGGTTTGCAAGGATATTGTTGAGTATTTTTGCGTCAATATTCATAAGTGAGATTGGTCTGAAGTTCAAAGAATTGTATATATTTTGATCATATTCTATCTGCTTTTTTACTTTTTTAAAATTAATCATTGTATATGTTTACATCTTCAATGATATTCCAACACCTAGTTACTCCTCCAAAAAAGTCCCATCCCACATATGCCTTCTCTTCCCTTTTGCATCTATGAGAGTTCTGCCCAAACCACCCACCCATCACCCTTCTATGCTGGGTTACTAAATATCCACAGGGCTTCTACTCTTGTTGATCTCAGAAATAGCCATCTTCTGCTACATATGTATCTGGAGCTATAAATCCTGCTTTGTAAACTTTTGCTTGGTGGTCTAATATCTGGGAACACTGGGGGTTCAGGATAGCTCATCTTTTTCTTCCAGTGGTGTTTTAATCCCCCTCTGCTCCTCCTGTACTTCTGCTAACTTCCCCAACAGGGTCCCCGAAGACATTCTGATGGGTGTCTTTAAGGATCAACAACTACATTAGATAGTTGCTGCTGAACCTCCTAAGGAGTTTCCTGGCATCAAGAATCCATTGGCATCAAGGTCAGGTTTGGTGTCTGTAGATAGGATGGATTCAGTTCTTATATGGCCCTTCCTTCTGTCTCTGTTCAATTTTTTGTCCCTGTTCTTCTATGGACAGACATATTTCTATGTTAAAAACAATGAGATGGGTGGGTGGCCACATCCCTTGACTGGTGCCTGTGCTTATCTACTGGAGGTGGTCTCTACAGGATTTGTTATCTGTGCATTTTGGCTAAATTTATCCATCTTGAGTCCTGGGAGCCACATTTCCCTGGGATCTGGGACCCTTTAGTGCTCATTCCCAGTTCCTTATCCCCCATTGCTACATATTTTTTTTCAAATGTTTGACCCTTTGGAACTCTCTTTTATCCCCTCCAGTACCTGATACTGCCCCCTTATTTTCTTCCTCTTTTCTCTCATTCCCAAGTTGCACTCCCTCCATCAATCATCCTGCTCCCCCTCAATGCAAGACTGAAGCATCCACACCCTGGTCTTTCTTCCTTCTAACCTCCATATGGTCTCTGTGTTGTATCATGGGCATTGTGAGTTTTACGGTTAATATCTACTTATCACCGAGGAAATACCATGTGTGTACTTTTGTATCTGGGTTATTTCACTCAGGACAATATTTTCTAGTCCAATGCATTTGTCTAGGAATTTCACAAAGTCATTGTTTTTAATAGCTGAGTAGTACTACATTATGTAAATATATCACATATTTTTTGATCCATTCTCCTGTTGAGAGGCATCTGGGTTGTTTCCAGCTTCTGGTTATTTTAAATAGGGATGCTATAAACATTGTGGAGTATGTGTACTTGTTATGTATTGGAGCATCATCTGGGTATATTCCCAGGAGTGTTATAGCTAGGTCTTCAGGTAGTAGAACTATTTCTAATCTTCTCAGGAACCAACAGATTGATTTCCAAAGTCGTTTTACAAACTTATAATCCCACCAGCAATGAAGGAGTATTCCTTGTTCTCACCATACTCACCAGCATCTGGTGTCACCTGAGTTTTTGATATTACCCATTATGATGGTTGTGAATCCCAGGGTCCTTTTAATTTGCATTTCCCTAATGACTAAGGATGTTAAACACTTCTTAAGTGCTTTTCAGCAATTTGCTTTTCCTCAATTGAAAATTCTCTATTTAGCTCTGTATACCATTTTCAATAGGGTTATTTGGTTGACTAGAGTCTAACTTCTTGAGTTCTTTGTTTATTTTGCAGATAAGCCATCTATTGGTTGTAAGGTTGATAAAAATCTTCTAAGCCAATGACAAAATACAGCAATCCTTCATGTTAAAAGTATCAGAGAGATCAAGAATTCAAGGCCCATACTAAACATAGTAAAAGCAATATACAGCAAGTCAATAGCCATTATCAAACTAAATGGAGAGAAATTCAAAGCAATCCCATTCAAATCAGCAACAAGTCTTTATGCTCTGTTCCTATCTATTCAATATAGTGCTCAAAGATCTAGCCAGAGGAATTGGACAAAAAAAGAAAAAGAGAGATTAAAGGAATACAAATTGGGAAGGAGGAAGTCATGATATCACTATTTGCAGATGATATAATAGTATACATAAGCAACCCAAAAGAAAATGTATCAGAGTGCTCTGACAGTAGATAAACAACTTCAGCAAAATGGTTGCATATAAAATTAACTCAAGCAAATCAGTAGCTTTCCTCTACTCAAAGAATGAAAAGGCTGAGATAGAAATTAGCAAAACAACGCTCATCATAATAGTCACAAATAATATAAAATATCTTGGTGTGACTCCAACCAAGCAAATGAAATAACTTTTAGACAAGAACTTCAAACCACTGAAAGAAAGAAATTGAAGACCTCAGAAGATGGAATGATATTTCATGCTCATACATTGACAAGATTAATATAGTAAAAAATGGTTGTCTCACTGAAAACAATCTACAGATTCAATGCAATCTCCATCAAAATTCCAACACAGTTCTTCATGGAATTGGAAAGATCAATGTGCAATTTCATATGGAATAACAAAAGACCCAGAATAGCTAAATCCATCCTCAACAAAAAAAAAAAAAAAAAAAAAAAAAAAAAAAAAAAAAAAAAAAAATCTGCGGGAATCACTATCCCTGACCTCAAGCTATATTACAAGGCAATTGTGCTAAAAACTGCATGGTACTGGTACAGAAATAGGCATGTGGATCAATGGAATAGAATAGAAGATCCAGAAATAAGCCCTCATGTATATGGTCACCTGATTTTTGACAAAGGAGCAGTAAACATTCAATGGAAAAAGGACAGCCTATTCAACAAATGGTGCTGGTCCAACTGGCACTCAGCATACCAAAGAATGAAAATAGACCCTTTCTTATCTCCTTGTACAAAGCTCAAGAGTAAGTGGATCAAAGATCTCCACATTAAACCAGATACACTGAAACTATTAGATGAGAAAGTAGGGAAAACCTTAGAACACATAGGCATAGGAGAAAATTTCCTGAACAAAACACCAATGGCTCAAGCTCTAAGGTCAAAGATTAACAAATGAGACTTAATGAGATTGCAAAGTTTCTGTAAGGCTAAGGACATCGTCAAGAAAACAAAACGGCAACCAACAGAATGGGAAAAGATCTTTACCAACACCACATCAGATAGAAGCCTAATATCCAATATATACAAGGAACTCAAAAAGCTAGACACCAGAGAATCAAATAACCCTATTAAAAATGGGGTACAGAGCTAAACAAAACGTTCTCAGTTGAGAAACAGTGAATGGCCGAGAAACATCTGAGGAAGTGCTCAACATCCTTAGCCATCAGGGAAATGCAAATCAAAACAACCCTGAGATTCCACCTCACACCAGTCAGATTGGCCAAGATCCAAAAATCAGATGACAGCAGATGCCGGCGAGGCTGCGGAGAAAGAGGAACACTTCTCCACTGTTGGTGGGGTTTCAAACTAATACAACCACTCTGGAAATCAGTCTGGCGATACCTCAGAAAATTGGATATAGTACTACCTGAAGACCCAGCTATTCCACTTCTGGGCATATACCCCAGAGACACTTTAATACACAACAAAGATACATGCACCACAATGTTCATAGCGGCTCTATTTATAATAGCCAGATGCTGGAAAGAACCCAGATGTCCTTCAGAAGATGAATGGATACAAAAATTGTGGTACATTTACACAATGGAATACTACTCAGCCACCAGAAACAATGACTTAACCAAATTCTTAAGAAAATGGCTGCATCTAGAGAAGATCATCCTGAGTGAGATAACCCAGTCACAAAAGAACAGACAATAATATGCAGTCACTGATATTGGGATTTTAACCCCAGAGGCTTGCACTGCCCCAGAAACAACTCACAGACTGTATGAAGTCCAGGAAATAAAGAAAACAAAAAAAAATATTAACAAAACAAGAAGACTTTGACAATTTCCATGTTGTGTTTTGTTTTGCATGTACTTTACGCTCATTGTAACTATTAGGTTTTCAGTGCATACTGTCAAGCTTTTGAAAAAATCAAGTACTGACTAAAAATATATATTCACATAGTTTTATGTAAAAATTATTTTAATATCTGAAAAAACAGTACTGACAAAAATGTATAATTTTAAGCAAAATATGTTTAAAATCTGTACATTTATCTTTGTTTTGTAAACTGAAATCGTTTAAAAAAAATCTCAGGTGACTGCAGATTCTGATGAGGATGTGGAGAAAGAGGAACATTCCTCCACTCTTGCTGTGGTAGTAAACTGGTGTAACCACTCTGGAAATCAGTCTGGTGGTTCCTCAAAAAACTGAACATATTACTACCTGAGGACCTAGCTATACAACTTCTTGGCATATACCCAAAATAAGCTCCAGCATTTTCAACAAATGGTGCTGGTTCAATTGGCAGTCAGTAGGTAGAATTGATCCATTCTTATCTCCTTGTACAAAGCTCACTTCAAAGTGGTCAAGGACAGCCACATAAAACCAGATACATTGAATCTAATAGAAGAGAAAGTGGAGAAGAACCTCAAACACATGAGCACAGGGGAAAATTCCCTGAACAGAACAACAATGGCTCATGCTCTAAGTTCAAGAATTAACAAATGGGACCTCATAATATTTCAAAGTTTCTGTAAAGCAAAGGACATTGGTAATAGAACAAAACAGCAACACACAGATTGGGAAAAGATCTCTATCCATCTACCTTTTAACTCCTCCCTGAAACATCTGCCTTCTTCTTGCCCATCTATTTTATGTTCACTTGAAAGAAAAAAAATGATAGGAAGATAAAAGGAAAGAAAGAAAATACATGGTCCAATTTGTGTTGAATGACTACTGAATACCGGTCCTGCTCCAATGTCTGGCTCATATACCCAGAGTCAATTTGCTGAGGCAATCTGACTTTATTCTATGCCAGAAGAAGCTTTCAAGTAGTTCCATAAACAAGTAGTTTCTTGTTTATGGATTAGACGTCATGCCTACCTCTATTACTCTATGCAAAAATTTTCTTTTCTTGGACTTGAAACATAGTTACAAGTTCTGTTATACCTGTTGGGTCTGAAAAATAATTTCTTTGAAATAGTCTATTACCTTTTGCTGTTAAACTTTTCTGTCCTGTCTTACAACAGACAACTAACCTTTTTTTCTACTTTTACTTATTTACTTGTTTATTAATTTACAGTTCAATTGTTGTGCCCCTTTTGGTTTCCCTCTCAGAGGTCCTCATCTCATTTCTTCTTGACCATGCCTCTCCCACCCCTCCACCATCCAGACCTCACTACTTCCTAGGACTTATAGTTTCTTGAGTGTTAGACACATATTCTCCCAATAAGGCAAGACCAGGCAGTCCTCTGCTATCTGTGTCTGGAGCCCCAGACCAGATAGTGTATGTAGCCTGGTTGGTGGCTTGGTGTCTGAGGGAATTCAAGGACATGAGTAAATAAATGCTAGTCTTCTTATTGTCCTCCTTCCCAGCTTCTTCCACCTTTTTCCTAATTCAACTGCAAGGGTACTTGGTCCATGGTTGGGTGTAAGTATCTGCATCTGTCTCAGGGATGCTTGTTGGACCTCTCAGAGGATAGCTATACTAGGCTACTGTATGTAAGCACACCATAGCATCAGTAATAGTGTCAGGCCTTAGAGCCCCCACTTGAGAAGTATCCCAATTTAGGCCTGTAACTGGATATCCTTTCCCTCAGTATTTTCACAATCTTTGTCCCTGAAGTTCTTTTAGACAGGATGGCAACCCCATCCCTCCACACTATGCCCTGTCTTTCTACTGGAAGGGCTCTCTTAGTTTGGTCTCCCCATTGTTGGGCATTTTAACTATGTACTGTGGTCCTTTATATAGGATACCTCACACCTCCCCCCTCTTGAGATTCCATATTACATTTATTCTGCTGGCCCTCAAGGCCTCTCTCCTGACTCCCTCCCAATTCCTAAGCAAGTTGTGTTTATTATTCTTCCCCCTTTCCTCTACCACCAAGAGCCTCTGTCCCTCTGTCTCCTCTGATTATTTTCTTCTGCCTCCCAAGTGGAATTGAAACATCCACACTTGGGCATTTCTGCTTGTTATCCTGCTTGGGTACTGTAGATATCCTAGGTATTCTGTACATATTTGGCTAATATTCACTTATTAGTGAATACATCCTATGCATGTCCTCTTGGGCCTCAGTTACCTCATTCCAGATATTTTCTAGTTCCATTTATTTGCTTGAAAAACTCATAATATCCTAGTTATTAATGGTTGAATTGTGTAAATAATTGTGTAAATAAACATTTTCTGTATCCATTCTTCTGTTGTGGGACATCTAGGTTGATTTTTTTCAAAATCAAGCCAGATATTTTAATCACAAATACCTGATTCTGCTAAGACTTCAAAGGCAATTTTTTTTTCTGTTGTCTTCAAAAGAAAAGTGTGTAAAGTTCAGATTAATAGGCTAGCTAGTACCTGGAGGGAATATTTTTGACCTAATATCTGTAAAGATTTCTATTATAGTCAAATCCTAACTTTTAGGACTGACTGAGTATTTAGCAATGATAAAGGATAAAAAAATCACAAATATGTTACAGAAAAGTTTCAAGGAGTTGGGATACATTCTTTTATATGCATGTTTGCAGATAGTTAGGATTTCACACTGAACAATTGATAATGTCCTTTAGAGAGATAGATGGATTCTACCTCAAGTGCAAATTCTATCTTCAAGAAGGCAGACACAGAGCTACCAGTAGTTAACTCCTACAATGCCCACTCAGATGTCTAGGAGAGATCTTCTGATTGCTGTAATCCCAAGACCTTTCGTCTTTTGGATACATGATATATTGGGATGCCAGACACAAGAGTTGAATTTCTATAACTTTATTGAACATGATTTTTTAAAATAATTTTTTGTCAATAATCAAGATGGAAACCCAAAGCCCTTTATTTAACTCAATTTTTTGTGGGTATTTTCTCTTATTGTCAAAGACACTACTGTTCCCAAAAGGCTCCCTTGAATAGAGCACAATTAAATAAGGTTGAATGCTTGAAATCTACTCTAATCATATTACCAGTGAAAGAACCATAGATATGTAAGTGTGAGTATAGAAACAAAATGATTCTAAATAATGTCACTCTACACTAAATAAGTGGAGGGGATAAAAAATGCTGTGATTCACAAGTTACTTTTATTTCTCATTGTAAGATAGTAGTTTAAAACTTTACAAAAGTTTTCAGTATAGATTAGGGATAGTTTAATATGTTATTTGGCTTTATTTCCCTGAAAGCAAGTTTGAATAAAAAGGCAAAACTTCCAAAATTCAGTTATTACCTGATTTTCTTGGAGTGCTAATCATACAGGTGATCATAATTTACATGTATATTTAGTGGCTGCAAAAGAATAATCAATGCATCAGGAGTGTCTTTACTACTCTCAGCACCTGCATAGCCTTTAATCAAAATGTATTTACATATTTAATTAACAGAGTATTTTAGTGTTTTAAAATTATAGTATATAATTATAAATTTTCTAACTTTAGTCTATATGTTCAAACTTCTAAATGAAACAATTTAATAAGAAAATTTTAGTTGAGGAGATCTTTATCATATATTTAACTTCAAAAATATTTGCAAAGAAAAGACTTGTGGATAATGTCTAGTCTCCTTAAAGATTACTGTTAAACTTTACCAATCTTCTTCAAGCTACCCCGAATCTGCTAAGACAATTTGTATAACCCATTTTAGGAAAAAATTAATTTTGTATAGTTTTCACCTGATTCTTTTCAGTGGCCTAATTCAATTTATTGGCCTAATTATATCCAGAGTTTTAAATGATTCTCGTTCAGTTCTGTAGAAAATGTTAACTACTCTGTTGAACATGTTATTTGATATACAAAAATTCAAATTATGGGGTAATACAGCATTAAAAAGGAAAGGGGAAAGTAAACCATAATTAAAAGAAACAATTTCCTAACACAATAAAATGCTGTTATCAAGAGATATTATCAAAATTGAATTAATTCAAAAGCTTCTCCTTTGAAAATATTATTTCCAGTGAGATGCTGTGATGAGGACCTTCTCTTCCAGAACTCATCATATTAAAGTAATTCCATTTAGCTAAAGTTTGCAATTTTATGCTAAATATAGTTATTTCTATATTAAATATAGTTATCCCTGCTCGTTAGAAAATTAGGCTTAAGTTGACATTTTCTATAAATGTGGTTTCTCTCATTTTATGTGGAGATTTCAGAATAAGTATAAAATATATCTACTGACTTTCATAAAATAGCTGCATTTCTGTAACACTGGAAATGCTAGTGGGTCGCCTTATTTCAATAAGGCCACAGATAGGTACATCTAAGAATATATTTCCAAATCATGCATAATAAATGTATATGTGTATCTGAGTGTGGTTAACCCATGCCATAATGCCCCCTGCTTTTACTGATTGAAGATTTTTTTCAAAGATCAGATCAGACTAATCACATTGTAGGAGACACTAAGGCCATGGCATCCTCAGCCACACTAACAGCTTATAGCAGTTGCAAATCTTAAAAAAAAAAAAAAAAAAACTGAGGATAGGTACAGAAAAACTAGAGAGACAAGCTGTTTTTCAGCTCATCTAGGGACAAGAACAAAGACAAGAGCCAAAGCAAGCATCACAAATAATACCACAAGTTAATTGGCATAAACCAACAGATTCTGAAAACTGACCTATAGTTATCCCACCTTGAATTATAATTTGGCCAGCTCACCTACAACCTAAAACCTGCAGAGATAAGTTTTATTCATGACCATTTGCCTCCTTTCTGTGCTTATGAAATTTTCCAATTTGAAATTCTTGCTGACTTTGTGTTTTTTTCAGAACAACCAGCCACAGCCAATATAACCCCCTAAATTTATATGCACTGGCTTTGAGCTCACAGGTGTCTTGTTGGTGATAATCAGTACTATTTATAACCTTTTCTGTCAAATGTGGCACATTATTACTTGCAAACTGCCAGATGCATTGTTTAAAGTTTCCAGATGGATCCATGTTCAGCTGCTGTTAGTATAATTTTGTGGTGCGTGCTATCCCATCACTGTTCAGAAATATTATCTCCAGGTGGCAATTCCTTTTTTATCCTGAAACTACAGAAGAAGTTCAGGAAAGCCAATAAATGGCTTACTGAACATACATTGCTGTGGTACTAAGGATTTGTGGCGTGAAGCAAATGCCACCATTCTTTGGAAAGTAAAAGCCAGGTGAGTACACAAGGGGCTGGGTCAATGCTAAGGTTGAAACTGCCATATTAATTCTCACCACCCTGAAGGGCGACAGTGCTGGACACTGCAGATGGATGCTCTTCTTTCTGGAGAGTTCTTCCTTATTCCCTTTTCTCACAGCAGCTTTTGTCACATCAGAGGTAGCTTCCCTTAATATACCTGCTAATAAGCCTCCTTGTTTAATATCTAAGAATACACAGCACGGTTTAATGCCCAATATAAATTCATTTCTAGTTCTGTGATCATTTTTAAATTAATTTTAACCTACTTAGGCCCTATAAAAAGAAGGTACAGGGGCAAAGTATTGGCTGGGGACATATTTGGCAAGCTTGTAAAATACAGATTATCGATAATATGTTTATGGGTCCATTAATAATATATTTAAATGTCCAGGGATTTGCTTCTAAAATTTTTGATCTTTAAGTATGATGAGGTTGCTGTAAGAAATTCTTACAGCCTTTTATTCTTTATAGAGTCTTTAATTTCCAATGAATGTGGTGCTTAGATGTTTTTTAACACTCTGAAAGGTATGTGGAATCAGAGTTATAATTTAAATCATTTTCAAAATACTGGTCACTACAAAATCTAAAAGGATATTGGATTCTATGTCCATAGTGTAAGTGCAGGGTCATCCATTCTCTTCATTGTATGAATACCCTAGCCTGACTTCCTGGACAAAAGCTGCATTTATTTTTAGCCTTACGGAGATATTCAGGAGCAGATTTACAGTGACTTTCATGGCTGCTTAGTGCCAAAGTCGTGCTCAAATCATGAAAATGGACATTCACTGGAAAAGCAGATCATGGGAAGAGATACCTGGGATTAAAGTGGAGTACTGAGCAGGTCCATGATTGGAGATAAAAATCAAAACACACACTCACAAAAAAAAAAAAAAAAAAAAAAAAAAAAAAAAAAAAAAAACAGGTAGCAAGGACTGAAATTATTCTACTGAGATAAAAAAACAAAAAACAAAAAACAATCTGTTCAACTGAGTGTCTATAGAGTAGGAGTCTATTATCTGGCCTTATTATCCCAAGCTCTGGGATTTATTTTCCTTCTCTGGGAGTTTGCCCATGTATTCCTGATATTCCACACATATCTTTTATGTTGTTGGGATATGCTGAGTGAATCTAACAGAAAAGTTCTATAAAAACCTAGGTAATGTAATCCACATACTCTACCTAACTTACAATTAATCTGGAACCATACATGTAGAAAATGATCTGCTAGAAACAATAGAAAACATAACATTTTAAGCAAAGTATCCATGACTTATTTTCAGCATAGCTAAAATTTTCACCATGTGCAAGGTGGGAGTCACATTGCATCCCATATCCCACCAATGAGCCAAGGAGAACACCACACATTGCTCTTTTGTTCCTTTCCTGTCCCCAGCTTAGTTTCTCTTCCCTGTGTTTCTTTTCCTCCTGTTATGATTACTTCCTCCTCTCCCTCTCCAATCTCTCATTCTTTCTCCATTAATCACTCTTCTTCCACTCTTTTAGACTTTATCTTGTCTGATCCTGAACATATTATTTACAGTCAATAACATAAACAAATTGAAATGTGTACTTCAAGCTACTGTTTCTAGCAATATTTTCTCTAGAAAATAATAATGCAAAAATTGTTATCTGTAATATTTTCCCATAGGTGATAAATAGTAAGTGACAGGTAACACACACACACACACACACACACACACACACACACACACACACACACACACCCTAGAGCAATGGTTCTTAACCTTCCTAGTGCCACAATACTTTAATGTAGTACCTTGTGTTGTGATGACCCCAACCATAAAATTATTTTGATACTTCATACATGGATTTTTCTTATTTTTATGAATCATAATGAAATTTTCTAAAATGCAGTTTATATAATATGTTTGTGAAATAGTTTTTTTTTTCCCAAAGGAGTCATGATATACAGGCTGAGGACCTCTATTAGAGAGAGATTCAAATAATTAGGTTCAGAGGAGCTGGAGAGACATCACCTAGTTCTTTTGAAGGACCTCGGTTTGATTGCTGTCACCTCTATGGTCCTTCACAGCTATCTATAAGACCAGTCCCAGGGAATCTGGCACTCTTCTTTACTCTTAAAGGGCACTGAATGCACACAAGACATAGATACATCTATGCAATACATCCATACACATAAAATAAATACAGTTCATGAACTACAGACACTCTGAGCTCCACCAGCTGTGGCCTTTGCTTGTTTGCCTGCTTCTGAATTTTCTCACATAGCATCTGATCAATCTAGTCATCCTACAGAGAGCCTGGTAACCTTGCAAATATTGGAAATTCCATGAGATTCTTCTTCCTGTATTTATAAAGGTATAAGAACATCATTATTTTCTGTTTGCAGATATTGTCAGTGAAATTCTGATTTTGCTGCTATGGTTTCTTTAATATTTTAAAAGATAGTTTAAGGATTTCAAGGAAAATTAAAATTTTAAGCTATCACATAACATGATAGATTTTGTTAGAATTCGTGTGTGTTTTTGTGTGCATGTGTATGTGAGTAAGATTACACTTTGTTTATATTCATCTGCAAGACACCCTGATCTTTTCCTCCCAATCTTTTGCCTTTTACTTTGTTTTCATGTCACCTGTATTTTGTTGCTTCCTTTAATTCTTCTTTCTTGTTTAAATATCTTTATGCTTTTCCTTAGTCCATTTTCAACCTACTTGTTCATATCTATACATGAAATATTTTATAATATTTTATATTATAACTTACCTGTATATTTTTATATTTAATACATTCTTTTAAACACATTGACAATGGCCAATCATATCTATTGATTATAAATATAATGTGATTAATTAACTACCATTATGACATATGTGTCCCTGAACTGTGGTAATATATTTGAAAACCCTTCAAGCATCAGACCTACCTTCAAAGAAAATCAACATATATCTAATTTCTAGATGTATATACAAATTATTTGATAATAAGAAAAATGTTCTTAAATGTCATAAGGTAAAACCATCTTTTAACATGGTTATAATAAAATTATAGTGACAAGGTCAAAAACTCAACACAGGCAAATTATCTTGCAAGAACAGCTCATCACTGTAGGTTGTATTAATTAATTCGAAGGTACATTAGTATGTAACCCATATCCCAATCTCTAATTTAAAACACTCTGTAATTAAAACAAAATAATTTATAAGGTACCATTTTAAACTTTTATAGAGAAAAATTAGTCTCTGTAAGGTTCTAAGTTTAGAGTAATAAAATTTATCTCTTACCCTCCTGGACTAATGACTGAATCTTAGAACCTACAGAGATAGAATGAAGACAATGAGTGTATTGTAAATCAGGAAAAATCTTTGATTAATTTCTAAAATGATTATTAATCCATTTGCTATTGCTCTGGTTTACGGTCTGACAATTTGACAGGACTCTGGGAAAAAGGAATTTCATTTGAGGAATTGCTTCTAGCCGTGTGTGTGATGTGCAACAAACTGTGAGAGATTTTCTTGACAAAGAATATGTCCAATCCACTGTGGGTAGCACTGTCCCTGGGCATGCAGTCCTAGTTTACATGAGAAATAGGCTGAGCTAGCTGTGGAAACCAGCGAATAAACAGTGTTCTGCATGGCATCAACTTTAGTCCCTGTCTCCTTTTCTGCCTTGAGTTCCTGTTTTAACTTTCCTTCATGATTGATCATTAGCAGGAAATGTAAGCCAAATAAACCCATTTCCTCCAAGTAGCCTATGACAAGCACCCTTTCCTTAGCAACCGAGTAGCAAAATGGGTCAGAAATATAACTGAAGTTATGGTTACCACATTAAGTCTAATACTGTCCCACTGACTTATCCTACTTTGTTACATAAATAGGTATCAGGAATCATTTTATCAGTATTTTTGTTTATTTACTGGTTAGCCTGTACCCCACAACAATACACAGGCTAAAATTAGAAAACTTGATATTGAATAAGGGAATAAAATTCTAAGAGTTTTGCGAGGTGTTATTAACAGTAGTTTATTTACTCTTGTTTCAACAGCATCATCACTTCCTCTGTTTCTGCAGTTAGCATTTGGAACATGGCCTATGTGCATCTGACTTCAGCATTGTTTAGTTCACAAGGTCAATGACATGTGTACTCTTAAATGTATCCTTAGGACTTGCTTTACTGGCATGACAATTAAACTGATGGGCATAATTCCAGCCAAGTTTCTACTTATCCAAAGAGGATAACTAATCTCTTAGTAATTAGGTTCACTTAATCTCAATAGATAAATGAGGTAATATTGAGGTCAGCTTCCTCCTCACCTGGGAAATACATTTTTATAAAAATTCTGCTAAACCCAGTTTGTGACAGCCTGCAAAAGTGAATTTTTAATTATTTGGGACTATTGAGAATCATGAATCAATTTTACATGGTTTACTTATTTACATGAAAATTGGCAAAGCTACAAATAAAACCTTTTTATGTCCAAACAACAATTTATTAGGCCATCACATAGCATGTTCCTTATTATAGTTATCTTTAGGTAATTTTCACACTGAGTTGAGAGCACTCATAAAATGTGTGTTGGGACTAGATTTTTGAAGATGTACATATATTCTAAAACATGAAGTATGACCTTCATAGTTTAGCATAATCCCAGAGACCATTCTTGAAAACATCTCAATATTCCTACAATAGTAAGATATGAAAGAATGAAAATAAGATTTGGAGAACTTATCTCGAATCTAAATTAGCAGTTGGCTATAGATGTGTAGGTAACTATCAGGCTCTCTTCTTTATATCTGAGTCTATTTTCTGTGCCATTACCATATTGTTTTGGTGACTATAGTATTTTAGTCTGTTTTAAGATCAGGTAGTATAATAACTGTCATTTTAATGTATTGACAAAAATTGCATTGGCTACTAATGGCCTATATGAATTTTCAGTTATGTTCCTCCTTTTGTGAATGGTGTTATTGGTATTTTAATAATGATCTCATTTGATCCATAAATCACTTTGTGTAGTAAAGGTATATTAAATAATATGAATTCTTGACTCAATAGAATGTTTGGGTTCTCTTCAACCATTTCTTCTACCAACGTTCAAAAACACTGATTTTAGTATTCTCTCACTTCTGTTGTTAGAATTACTTCAAATATATTTTATAGTCATGGTGAATGTGTTGACTTATGGCCTTGATATCTACTTTAAATACTATGTCATTTGAAGTATCAGTGATGATGGAGTTCGTATCCTCCTTTAGTTTGCTGCAAATTTACTGAACTCAAATTAAGTATAATTTTAGTAAAAATATTTGCAGTTCTTTTCTCCTAAAAATATCACCTGCAGGTAGCAAAGGTTGAACTTCATTTTTTGCCCTTCATCTTTCTCTGGTTAGGTCCATAAGCACTCCATTCAAATTTTCCTATTGAGCTTAAGAGTTGCTGTTGCCTTACTTCAAGAGAAATTTATTGTAGTGTGGTTTATTTATTATGTGCGTAATTTGTTCAGCATTTTGATCATGACAGAATGCTGAATTCTATGATATGTCTCTACTCCATCTATGGTGACAATCATGTTGTCTTTGTCCTTCATGTAATTGATTATGTTCTATTATTTGTTAATTTGGAAACCTTAAGCTATTCTTGTATCAATTGGATGATTCCTGCTTGACCACACAGAATAATCCTTGTAGTATATATAGGGTCTATAGCTCATGTTACTTGAGGGCCTTTGTATGTATATTTTTCAAGAATGTTCCTTTTCTCCTCTTTACACATCTTCTTTCTTTTTTTTTCTATACACATGTGTCTGCAAGTATTTTTATATTATATTAACAATGGCTTTATAGAATTGGTTTGGAGAAAGTCTTTCTTTTGCTATTTAGTGACTTGCTTTTAGTTTTTAATCTTTGGTAGATTTTGACTATGAAGGTACCTAGTCTTAGATTGTTCCTTGATGGTGGTCTTCTTATTTTTGTTGATTGAATTTTATTCTGGTAATTAATTTTTCAGACATTTTCTTTCATAATTCAATCTTGCTAAGTTCTGGGTGTCCAGAGATTTATTCATTTTCTAGGTTGTCAAATTTGTTAACAATATTAATATATAATTACTTTAAGTAATTTCTAATGGCCTTACTGTATGTTTGAGATAATCATAATTTCTCACTTTTATCTCTAATTTTGCCTGCTTAAGTCTTTTTTGATTATTTCCTTAATTATTATTATTAAGGATTTGCTTGTTTTCTTATGTCTTCAATTTTATTACTTTTGAAGATATTATTAGAATTAACTCAACAAAAATGAAATTTAATCTTATTAGGGAAAATAGAATATTAAGATTCCTGTGTCTTATAACCTAGCTGTCTCTGTCTTGTAGTAAGTGTCGGTCCAATAAATGTGCTCACGACATCATACACTCTCTAAAATAAGTAGACTTGGTCTTTCAGCATGCAGACTTGTTTGCTCAAAAAAGTAGGACATTTTAATAGAACTTGAGTTAAAATTAAGGAAAGAAATATAAAATAAAATTTATAAAACTTATGTAGCATATTGATTAGAATCTTCACATTGCTTGGGGAAGAATAAGTTGAAGCAATTGACAACTTGAAAAAATTTTTCATTGACATAAATACTACTAAACTTACTGACCCTGTTCTATTTTTGACTATTGTTTAATAAGGTGTTTCATATTGAGTCAGTCATATATTCTTAGTCTGTAATTATCCTCCTTTATAAAACAGAAAACTCCATATTTATTAAGGGGAAAAATTTATATAAATGTATTTTTAAATTTATTCATTTGTTCAGTAATATTTGAGTACTTGATTTTATAAGATATTACAAAATCCTATTATTAGATATGAGAGTACCTTATGTATATTTATTATAAGATTGCATAATTATGTTACTATTACTATTGCTGCTACCAAATAGAATGCAACAGCTAAATAGTCCCATGTCAAGTTAGCAGTCATCTTTCCATCTAAATAGCTAGCAGCAGAAAATCACATACATTCAGCTGATCTCTTCCTGGATAAAAAGAGCATTAAGAAACAAAATGGTCAAAATAATTGCTGAAATTTTCACATATATTCTCTTTATTAACCTTAATGATGTTAAATGAATAAGAATGCCATGTGTACTAAAACTGAATATAGGTTTTTGTATACCAGTGAAAATGGTTATCAAAAACAGATCATGTTTTTTACTATTGTTTTTAAACTAAAGTAGAAGCCAAATGGTCAATCACTCTGGGAAACTGCAAGAATATTGTTTAAAAATATATTAAAGATACTAACAGAAAATGAACTAGGAAAGTGGGGACAAGTTCATACCAATTTCCTTGCCAAACTATTCCCATGATTCCCTGAGCTTTCTGTGCTATAAAGAAATCATTTTATACTACTCAATACTTTGATCACCTGTCTATATGGTTTGAAAACAAATCCTGAGTTTGCTATTTCAAAAAACACAAAGAATGTCCTCCAAGATCTTCCCTCTTATTTAAAAAATTGCCCTTCACCCTTGAGTATTTTCTTTTGATATTTGAATTATTACAACTCTAAGAGGTTGTCAAGTATTACTATGATGAATATGTATTTAAAGAACATTAGTTAAGTTCTGTGGCTTTGGTTTTGTGTTTTTCTCCCATGTTTGCATATGTTTGGGATAAAGTTAGTAATAAAAAATCTTTGAAATGTTTCTGACATCATTTTATATCAAGACTTTTTAACTGATTCTCCTAAGGAAGCAGGATAAGTATAATGTGTATGGTAGCCAGTGATACATTGCTTTCCTTCTGCAGTTTAATCTATAAGAAGTCAGACAACATCAGAAATTATCAAATGATATTTTTAAGAAATTTGTAGTATGTTTTAACTTGCATAGATATCTGATCCACGTGTGAGAGTAGGGTAGTGACATCTCACTCCATCTCAGTCCATGGTAATTTCTTATATTGGCACATGCCACACTTCTTTCCAGCTTATCCACATTTCATGCACTATTAACTCACTCTTGTACTCTTCTCAGTTAACACACCAAGTGTTCTGGTAGACCATTGATTGTATTTGAAGCAACCATTAGTCTCTTTCTTTCTCCCTCTTCTTCTCCCTCTCCCTCCCTCTCTCCCTCCCTCCCTCCCTCCCTCCCTCCCTCTCTCTGTCTCTCTCTCTCTCTCTCTCTCTCTCTCTCTGTGTGTGTGTTGTATGTTGTGTTGTATGTGTGGTGTGTGTTTGTGTGTGTTATATATATATGTGTAAAAGAAAGATATCATAGTCACACAACTTTTACTGTGACATATAGCTTTATCTATACTTATAAGTCTCTTACAGTGCCTGACTTTTAAATTAATCCATTTTAAAGATGTGTAAATATAGAAAACAAAAACATATTGTCAACTTTGTCTCTATCTTTAGTAATTTCTATGACCTCTGCTGCTGTTTCTCATGGGTATTATGGGGAAATATAATATGCATCTGTTGTAAGACATTACTTTATGTTGGTAAATAGACTATCAATGTGTCCTTCAGATGAATATTCATCTGAAGCATTCACAAAAACCATGAATATTTTCCCTAATTCACAATGCACATCCTATTCACATCTGTAATCCTATCTTCTTCATTAAAATAAAAATATGACCCAAAACTTTAAATATGAATAACATTGTAAGAATGAAAAAGAGTAATAGGTAAGTAACCCTGTATTTACATTTTAGGGTTTGTTAAGCCATTGTCTAAATGTTCTCTATAAAAGTCAATGTTTTAAATACAACAGTGCAAATGTGAACTGAAGACAATAATATTCCACAGCCTGAATTCAGAATGCAAACTCATGTAGAACCACAGGTGGGATAATGTGAGTTTAGCATTCTTCTTAAAGTTGAGAGAGTGTTTGTGGCTGGTCAGATTTCATTTTAAGAGCCTGGGTACACAGACAATACTAATCCATCCATCTGTCACATCCATCACTGGGTGTGATCACAGAAAAAAAAAATGACTTTTTCTCCTACAGTGGAAGAATAATTTACCGTTTGTAGATTTATGTTAAGATGATATATGATTGGACAGGAGAGAGATGGGTGTGGAATGGATGAGGAGCAGAAGTGGAAGTGGGAAACAGGCTGAAGAGAGATTCTGGAGAGAATCAAGATGGAGCTCAAGAAGTATGATTAAGATCCAGGTGGCTGTAATTGGCAATAGATAGGTATAAATATTTTAAGGTTTTCTGAAGGTCATTTTATCTCATATAGAAAGGCAATTTGGATGTTATCTTGGTCTCCTGGATGTAATCTTATTGTGTAGAAGGTTTATGGATTGAGAATGTAATAACTAAAACCTGCTTTAAAAGCTACCAGGGTTTGGAGTCCAATGGCTAGCTGAAATCATCCTTGTCTCTGTCAGTATGCTTCTGGCAGAGCCACTGAAGAGACATCCATATCAGGTTCCTGCCAGTAAGTACTTCTTGCCATCAAAAATATTGACTGGGTTTAGTGGCTGCATATGGGATTGATCACCAGGGGAGGCAGAGGTCAGTGTCAATAGGATAAAATGGCAACCAACAGAATGGAAAGCATATCTTTTCTAATCCTAAATATAATAGAGGGTTAATATCAAATATATATAAAAAACTCAAAAAGACTCCAGAGAATCAAATAATCCTGTTACAAATATGGTACAAAAAATTCTTAACTGAGAAAAAATGAAAGGCTGAGAAACACCTAAAGAAATGATCAATATCTTTAGTAATCAGGGAAATGCAAATCAAAACAACCCTGAGATTCCACTTTATACCAGATGAAATTGTTAAGATTAAAAAAAAAAAAAAAAAAAAAAAAAAACTCAGGTAACAGCAGGTGCTGGTGAGGATGTGGAGAAAGAGGAATGTTCCTCCATTGTGGTGTGATTGTAAGCTAGTACAACAACTCTGGATATAAGTCTGGAGGTTCCTCAGAAAACCAGACATAGTAATACTTTAAGACCCAGATATACCACTCCAGCGCATATACTGAAAAGATGTTCCAAATTTAAACAAGGACACATTTTCCACTATTTTCATTGCAGCCTTATTTATAATAGCCAGAACCTAGAAAGAACCCAGATGTTTTTCACTAGAGAAATGGATAATTACATTATCTCATATTTTTAATGTTGATAATATGATGTGAAAGAAATTTTCAAGTGTATACCAAATTATTTTTAACAACTTTATTTTACAAAACAAAGATCAATGTACAGATTTTAAGCATTTTTTGCATAAAATTATACAATACATTTTTCTCAGTACCTATTTTTTTTTGTTTTTTTATTTTTAAGGTTTGATAGTGTAATAAAGATCCAACCAATAACAATGAGCATAAAGTACATGTAAAACAAGATGCAAAGATTTTTTTTTTTTTTTTTTTTTTTTTTTTTACGTTGAGCAGAGAGTACATGTAATAAAGGGTACAACCTGGAATTTGTCAAAGTTTTCTTGGGGAAAGGATTGAGCATGACTATTTTTTTTTGTTTTGTTTTGTTTTCTCTTTTTCTTGGACTTTATAAAGTCTGTGAGTTGTTTCTGGGGCAGTGCAAGCCTCTGGGGTTAGCATCCCACTATCAGTGACTACATATTATTTCTGTTCTTTTGTTACTGGGTTATCTCACTCAGGATGGTATTCTGTAGATGCAGCCATTTTTTTAAGAATTTGGTCAAGTCATTGTTTCTGGTGGCTGAGTAGTATTCCATTGTGTAAATGTACCACAATTTTTGGATCCATACATCTTCTGAAGGGCATCTGGATTCTTTCCAGCTATTATAAATAGAGCTGCTATGAACATTGTGGTGCATATGTCTTTGTTGTGTATTAAAGTGTCTCTGGGGTATATGCCCAGAAGTGGAATAGCTGGGTCTTCAGGTCCAATTTTCTGAGGTATCACCAGACTGATTTCCAGAGTGGTTGTATTAGTTTGCAACCCAACAACAGTGGAGAAGTGTTCCTCTTTCTCCGTGACCTTACCAACATCTGTTCTCATCTGAGTTTTGGATCTTGGCCAATCTGAGTGGTGTGAGGTGGAATCTCAGGGTTGTTTTGATTTGCATTTCCCTGATAGCTAAGGATGTAGAACACTTCCTCAAGTGTTTCTCAGCCATTCAATATTCCTCAACTGAGAACGTTTTGTTTAGCTCTGTACCCCATTTTTTAATACGGTCATTTGATTCTCTGGTGTCTAACTTTTTGAGTTTTTTTATACCTTGTATATTAGGACTGTATTAGATGTGGAGTTGATAAAGATCTTTTCCCATACTGTTGGCTGCCATTTTGTTTTCCTGACAATATCCTTAGTCTTACAGAAACTTTGTAATCTCATTAAGTCCCATTTGTTAATCTTTGACCTTAGAGCGTAAGCCATAGGTGTTTTGTTCAGAAAATTTTCTCCTGTGCCTATGTGTTCTAAGGTTTTTCCCTACTTTCTCATCTAATAGTTTCAGTGTATCTGGTTTAATGTGGATATCTTTGATCCACTTACACTTGAGCTTTGTACAAGGAGATAAGAAAGGGTCTATTTTCATTTTTTTGCATGCTGAGTGCCAGTTGGACCAGCACCATTTGTTGAATAGTCTGTCCTTTTTCCATTGAAAAAATTTGTCAAAAATCAGGTGACCACATCCATGAGGGCTCATTTCTGGATCTTCTATTCTATTCCATTGGTCCACATGCCTATTTCTGTACCAGTACCATGCAGTTTTCAGCACAATTGCTTGTAATATAGCTTGAGGACAGGGATAGTGATTCAGGCAGATGTTTTCTTGTTGTTGAGGATGGGATTTTGCTATTCTAGGTCTTTTGTTGTTCCATATGAAATTGCACATTGATCTTTCCAATTCCATGAAGAACTGTGATGGAATTTTGATGGGGATTGCATTGAATCTGTAGATTGCTTTTGGTAGGATGGCCATTTTTAAAATGTTGATCTTTCCAATCCATGAGCATGGGAGATCTTTCCATTTTCTGAGATCCTCCTCAATTTCCTTTTTTAGAGGTTTGAAGTTCTTGTCGTACAGGTCCTTTACTTGCTTAGTTAGAGTCACACCAAGGTATTTCATAGTTTTTGTGGCGATTGTGAAGGGTACATTTTCCCTAATTTCTTTCTCCACATGTTTGTCCTTTGAGTATAGGAAGGCTACTGATTTATTTGAGTTAATTTTGTATCCAGCCACTTTGCTGAACTTGTTCATCAGCTGTAGGAGTTCTCTGGTGGAATTTCTGTGGTCACTTAAGTACACTATCATGTCATAGGCAAAGAGGGATGTTTTTATCTCTTCCTTTCCGATTTGTATCCCCTTGATCTCCTTTTGCTGTCTAATTGCTCCAGCCAGGACTGCCAGTACTATGTTGAATATGTAGGAGGAGAGAGGGCAGCCTTGTCTAGTCCCTGATATTAGTAGGATTGCATCAAGTTTCCCACCGTTAAGTTTGATGTTAGCTGTTGGTTTGCTGTATATTGCTTTTATTATGTTTAAGTATGGACCTTGGATTCCTGTTCTTTCTAGGACTTTTAACATGAAGGGGCGTTGAATTTTGTCAAATTCTTTCTCGGCATCTAGTGACATGACCATGTGATTTTGTTCTTTGAGTTTGTTTATATGGTGGATTACGTTGATGGATTTCCTTATGTTAAACCATTACTGCATCCCAGAGATGAAGCCTACTTGGTAATGATGAATGATCTTTTTGATGTGTTCTGGGATTCAGTTTGCAAGGATTTTGTTGAGTATATTTGCATCAATGTTCATAAGTGTGAATTGTCTGAAGTTCTCTTTCTTTGTAGGGTCTTTGTGTGGTTTAGGTACAAGGGTTAGTGTAGCCTCAAAAACTGAGTTAGGTAGTATTCCATCTGATTCTATCTTTTAGAATAGTTTGGAGAGTATTGGTGTTATATCCGCAATAAATGTCTGATAAAATTCTGCACTGAACCCGTCTGGACCTGGGATTTTTTTGGGTGGGAGGTTTTGATGACTTCTTCTATTTCTTTAGGTGTTATAGGATTATTTAGATGGTTTACTTGGTCCTGGTTTAACTTTAGGATCGTGTTTCAGCCTAGGAACTCGTCCACTTCCTCCAGATTTTCCAATTTTGTGGAGTATAAGTTTTTGTAGTAGGATCTGATGATTTCTTGAATTTCCTCAGTTTCAGTTGTTATGTCTCCACTTTCCTTTCTGATTTTGTTAATTTGTATACTCTCTCTTTGCCCTCTAGTTAGTCTGCCTAGGGATTTATCAATCTTGTTGATTTTCTCAAAGAACCAACTCTTGGTTTTGTTGATTTTTTCAATGGTTCTTTTTGTTTCTATTTGGTCTATTTATGCCCTAATTTTGATTATTTCTTGCCGTCTACTCTTCTTGGGTATATCTGCTTCCTTTTGTTTTAGGGCTCTTAGCTGTGCTGTCAGGTTGCTGATGTAAGCTCTCTCCAGTTTTTTTTTTTTTTTTTTTTTTTTTTTTTTTTTTTTTTTGGAAGCACTTAGGGCTATGAGTTTTCCTCTTAGTACTGCTTTCATTGCATCCCATAGGTTTGGATATGTTGTGTTTTCCTTTTCGTTGAAATCTAGAAAATCCTTAATTTCTTTCTTTATTTCTTCTTTGACCCTGCTGTCGTTTAACAGAGCATTGTTTAGTTTCCATGTGTATGTGGGTTTTTTTGTTGTTTTTGTTGTTGTTAAAGACCAGCTGTAGACCATGATGATCTGAGAGGATGCACGGGAGTATTTAAATCTTCTCATATCGATTGAGGATCCTTCTGTGTCCATTTATGTGGTCAATTTTTGAGAAGGTGCCATGGGGTGGTGAGAAGAAGGTGTATTCTTTTACTTTAGCATGATATGTTCTGTATATATCTATTAATTCTAGTTGGTTCAAAGTCTCTGCTAGTTTTACAGTGTCCTTGTTCAGTTTCTGTTTCCATGATCTGTCCATTGGTGAGAATTAGGTATTAAAGTCTCTGACTATTATTGTGTAGGGTGAAATGTGTTTTTTGAGCTTTAGTAGGGTTTCTTTTATGAATGTGGGTGCTTTTTTATATGGAGCATATTTTAAAGTTTGAGAGTTCCTTTGGACAGATTTCTCTGGTAATAGTAAAAAGTGTCCTTCCTCATCTCTTTTGATAACTTCTGGTTGGAAATTTACTTTATTCTATATAGAATAGCCACTCCAGCTTGCTTCTTGGGGCTGTTTGCTTGGAAGTTTTTTTCCCACCCTTTTACTCTGAGATAGTGGCTGTCTTTGTCTCTGAGATGAGTTTCCTGTATGCAGCAAAATGCTGGATTTTGTTTATGTATCCCGTCTGATAGCCTATGTCTCTTTATTGGGGAGTTTAGTCCATTTATGTTAATAGATATCAAGGAATAGTTGTTTCTGTTTTCTGCTATTATTGCTTTTGTGGGTTGAGTTGTGTCTGTGTCTTTTTCTTCTTTTGGTTTCTTGTTTAGGACTTTTCTTGTTTTTAATAGGATGTATTTTCTCTCATTGTATTTGGTTTTCCACCTATATTTGATTGTAGTGCTGGGTTTGTGGTCAGATATTGTGTAAATTTTGATTTGTCTTGAAATATCTTCATCTCTCCATCTATGGTAATTGATAGTTTTGCTGAGTATAGCAGCTTTGGCTGGCACTTGTGCTCTCTTAGGGTCTGCATGATGTCTGTCCAGGCTCTTCTAGCTTTCATAGTCTCTGTTGAGAAATCAGATGTAATTCTGATTGGTCTGCCTTTATATGTTACCTGACCATTTTTCCTTACTGCTTTTAGTATTCTTTCTTTGCTTTGGGCACTTGTTGTTTTGACTATTATGTGTCAGGAGGGATTTCTTTTCTGGTCCAACCTATTTGGAGTTCTGAAGGCTTCTTTTATGCTCATGGTCATCTCATTCTTGAGGGTAGGGAAGTTTTCTTTTATGAGTTTGTTGAAGATATTTACTGTGCCTCTTAGTTGATACTCTTCTCCCTCTTCTATTCCTATTATCCTTAGGTTCGGTCTTCTCATTGTGTCCTGGATCTCCTGGACTTTTTGGATTAGGAGCTTTTTTTTTTTTTGCATCTTCTCTGGCTGTTTTGTCTATGTTTACAATGTTTTCTTCTGCCCAAGAGATTCTCTCTTCGATCTCTTGTAATCTATTGGAAATGCTTGCTTCTGTGACTCCTGATTTCTTTTTTAGGTGTTCTACTTCTGGGGTTATCTCTTTTAGTGTTTTCTTTATTGTGTCAATTTCTGTTTTAAATTCCTTCTTCCATTCCTTCATCTCTTTGGTTCTGTTTTCCTCTAGTTCTTTGAGTTCTTTGAGTGTTTTTCTTGTTTCCTCTTTAAAAGCTTCTGAATCTTTTTGCTTTTCCTCCCATTCTTGTTTAACTATCTCTATCAGCATCTTGAGGTATGATTTCAGGTCTGTGTCTTCTTTTTCTGGACTGTTTGGCATTCCAATGTTTGCTGTTATGGGAGAGCTGCGTTCTGGTATTGCCAGCTTGTCTTGGTTTCCTTGGGACATACTCTTTCGCTTTCCTCTTGCCATCTTGTTGTCAGTGATATGATCTCTCCTTTCTCTTGTATCTCTTCTGTGTCTGTGGATCTCCACTGGTCCAGGTGGTAGATGGGCCGAGCCCTTTCTGTGCCTCAGAGTTGCCGGGTGTGAACAGAACTTCTAATTTTGTATTCCTGGTCCCTAGATCAGGCAGGGCAGGGGATGCGCTTTCCGTGTGCACTCGGAGAGATCTCTCTGCTGCCTGGCTTCCTAGACCTTCTACTAACCAGTCTTTAAACCTTTAGGAACTGCTGGTCCATGTGGCAGATCCCTGATTCTTTTTCTAAAAGATTTATACCGTATGTGTCTGTGTATGTAAGTATATATATATATATATATATATATATATATATATATATATATATATTTATATATGTACATATAATTATAATTACTATATTTATTTACATTTCAGTCATTGCACATCTTCCTAGTCACCCATAATAACTCCTTATCACGTTTCTTCTTTCTTTTGCCTAAGAGATAGTGCTCTCCCAACTAGGCCTCCCTTTTCCCTTGGGCCTCAAGTCTCTATAGTTTTAAGAGCATCTACTCCCACCAGGAAGACCTCTGCTACACATATGCTGGGGGCCTCAGTGCAGTTTGCATATGCTCCCAATTGGTGGCTTTATCTCTGGGTTAATTTAGACTGCTGGTCTTTCTATGGGGTCACTCTCCTTTCCAGCTTTTTCACTCCTTCCTCTATTTCAACCAAAATAGCTCCCAACTTTAGTCCAATGAATGGGTGTAAGTATCAACTTCTGTCTCAGACAACTGCTGATAGGATCTCTAAGGAGACAGCCATGCCAGGACACTGTCTATAAGTACATCTTAGCATCAGTAATAGTGTCAGGCATTATTTCCCTCATGAAGTTGGGACGTTCATTGGTTTGTCTTTTCTCCAGTTTCTCCTCCATTTTATCCCTGAAGTTCTTTTAGACAGAAAGAATTCTGGGTCAAAAATTTTAACCGTGGGTTAGGTAACCTAGTCCCTCCACTTGATCAAATTTTATCTAACTCAGTTAGACCTAAGTGAAATATATCAGTAACAAGATGATGAATGTGTATTTCTCATGTGCCTCTGCTCAGTTCTGGTCACTGAGAATCATCACTATGTACTCAAGGTTCTCAAGGAAGTAGTAAATTCTTAAGGTTGTGAGTCAGGTTACTATGATTTAAACATTTCAGAGTGGCAAAACAACAGGTGGTACCCTGTTTATACATTGAATTTTATATTTTTGCGTATCAATTATAAAGTAAACTTGAAAAAATGGAGAGAAATTGATTATTAACAATATGCATCAGACATTAAAATAGTAAGAAAACAATAGGAAAAACAGACAAAAATATGAGTGATTTAGAATCCAATTCTTTTGACAAGCATAAGTTTCCAGACTGTTAGGAAACAAATAGAATGAATATACCTACAACTTTGCAGAATTTAATTAATTTCTTGAAAGTTTCTCATGTTAATGTTCATGTTTCAGCCAGATACAGACATGAACAGGAGAATGAATAAACATTTGCTCCATTGCCATGTAATTCAGTAACACTTGTAAGGTAAAAACAGAAGACCCATAGACATGCAGATTACACAAAATTCTGTCAGGATGAAGTTAGATGAATGACTCAACTAAATAGGGTTATGGGCAGAGAAAGGCTTTGACATTAAAGTTTTATTCATGTTTTCTACATTATTGTTTTGTGTCCCTGTTTACTTTGGTTTCCTGCTATTAATTGTTGGCTTTCTGCCCTTCCTCTCCCTTCTTTTCTACCCTGCTCCTCTTTGAGCACCTCCAAGCTTTCTTCTTTCTCCTTCCTTCTTAACTTTCTCCTTGTCCTCTTTCTTCTCTTTCTTAAATTCCTTCAGGTGAGAATGTAATCATTGGTTGAGAAACATTTCTCCTCGAAGCCTTAAAGCTATGAATTTTCCTCTAAAAAGCGTGTTTACCTCCATAGATTTAGAAGTGTTGTGGTTGCATTATAACACCACTGATAATACTGTCTCCTCTGAGTCCATTTTTTAGTCAAGGACTATTTTAAAGTATTGCATGATTACTAATTATTAAGTGGGTTTCCTTCACATTGAAGTTTATACTTAAATTATATTTGAGACAAAAATTATTGTCTGATTGCAGTGTTTTTCAGCTTCTAAGATTTTTTTATTTGACTAAATATACCATCATGTTGCAGGTCTAGGAGTTCATGAATAGGAAATTATGCAAAATATACTCACATCCATTATTTTCAACACACTATTGAGATTCATATTTTGTGTCTTTTATCAGTTTCTTTGTTTTTTGTTAAATAGCTGAAAAAAATAAAATCATGTTCCTTTCATTTTTCAAGTTGATATCAGTTGGATATCTCATGTTTAAGGTGTTGTGAGTATAAATTAAGTGTAAAAGCATGCATACAAGCTTTTTTGTAGGTTCCTAGGAGACAAATTCAGTGGTTTGTCCCATCAGTGAGAGTTCATTAGAAAAGAAAAGAATATCTTGAAAATGCTAATCATTTTCTTTGTGTCTGTCCAGCTGCATTTTCCAAGATGGATCAATATTTTTTCTGTAATGCTTTCTACTTCAGTGAGTAGGAAGCTGCATCTCACTGCAGTTTTAATCTGCATTTTTCAAATGATCATGATCTAAAGAATTTTTTATGTAAGTGCTAGCCATTGTTGATTGTGACTCAAACATTGTAAGTTTGCTGTATTGTACCCTATATGATTAAGAGAGCTCTGTGCTAAAAACAAATACATTCTGCATTATACTCTCTATATAGGCTTTACTATTTAGTTGTCATAAAAATGCCACTTTAAGTAGATTTATATTTTGATGAGTCAAACCTGTTTTTACTTTTTCATGTTCCATGCTTGTGTTTTTTTGGGAAAATTCTTTGTTTCTCAAGGTCAGAAAGAAATATTCTGTTTCTTTTACAAGGGTCATGCTTATGGATTGGTGTTTAGTCTGTGCTAATTTTAATTGACTCTTGTGTTTGGTTTTGCACCAATGTTCAGTCTTTCTATTGCCATTTGTTTATAAAATCACTTTCCCCTTTCATCGTAGTACACTATTTGAAAACCAATAGGCCATATGAACACAAAAATGCATTTCTGTGCTTCCTTATCAAATACCCTGTGGTCTTCCACTACAGCTTTCCCTGTGAACTGAAATAAGTAAATATGTGTCATCAAAATTTATTCTTTTTAGATTTTTAGACATTTGGGCTCTAGTAAGACTTCTGCAACTTGTATTATGAGCCTTAAAATAATTTTGCTGATTCTACAATTTTGTCAAATATCTGCTGTGAATTTTGGCAAAATTAGAACTATAGTCAAACTATCAAGTTTAAGAGGGTGATCAGTTGGATAGATTACACATGGGAATATTTTATTTGTTTATCTATCGATTTCCAAATATTTTCAGTTGAAAGCTTAACGTGTTTTTCCTCTACCTGATCTGGGTTCACAGAGTCTGGAGAAAGTGAGAAATTATGTTTGAAGATATAGTGATGCTTGTCTTATTTTCATTGTAAAAAAAAAAAAAAGAGGTAAAAATGTTAATAGGTGACCCTACAGTACCTATAAGATGGCTGACATTATTCAGAACAGAGTGCTGAGCTTTCTTCTATACCCAGTCTTAAAGAGAAAATGATGAGTGTAATTCTTACTGTTGGCCATTTTATTTATCATTGGTTTATTTATTCATACATTCATTAATTGCATGAATGCATGTTTGCATTTATGGATGTATGTATGCATGAGTGTACATGTGCAAAATCAGGTTCTTGGAAATACCTTAAAGAGACAAAAGAGGCCAGTTTCCCTGGAACTGGAGTTACAGAGGGTTGTGAAACACTCAATATAGGAACTGGGAACCAAACATGGATCCACTTCAAGAGCACTATGATCTCTTAATTACTGGTCCATCTCTCCAGTCCTCTGTTTACAGTATTTTATTGAATGATTTTAGTCTATGATTTCCACGTTTCAATTCCTGGCTACATGGAAAACATTTCCATTGAACCTGGCAAAAATCTATTTTGCAGATGTTAACAAACTGAGAATCTTGAAATGGGAAAATTGCCTGTGGTTTTCTAGGCTGACCAAAATAGACACAACTGTTTCTTTATAAGAGGAAGTTGAAGGGAGGATCAAGCCAGCAAAGATCAATGAGGGTAGAATGTGCTATTGGAGAGATATGTGCTGGAAATGGAGAAAATTACCAGGGACCAAATATTTCAAAGTCACTAGAAGTTTAAAGAGGTTGGAAAAGCTATGGTCAATGATATATGTGATCTGCATTTATAGTTTTGAAATTCTATCATGTTATAGGCATATATACACAAGGTGATGATATAAGCACAGACCATATTACTGCATGTGAAAATGAATGGCATGTAGCCAAAAATGCTTTCTAATCAAATGTTATATATTTTGGTTTTTCTCAGTTCTAATGATTTTTGCCAGGATAAGTACAATATCAACATTAAAACTTCAATTTTGTTTATATTTCATTCTTATGTCCAGCAGATATAGAATAATAATTTCTTAGTTCTTATTGATGGTTATTTTAGTATATTTTCATTTGGTTTTCATTTTTGGCCATGATATACTTAAGGCCTTAAGGAAACTAGCCAATCTCTGTAACACCAAGATGAAACACAGGCCAGGTTGGTTGCAATTTTATAAAATTGAAAAAACCCATATTTCCCTAGTATGGGTTTTACCAATTTTATGTATGTTATCAATCAACTAATTTTTACTTTAAGTTTTTGTACTGACCTCCAAATTTTATGTGTTATATTACATGAATTTTGCTATTTCTGATACTTTTCTTTGGTGTAAACACAAAACATAAATGGTATGAACAATTCCTTTATTTACTATCAAGATTTTTCTATCATCACATGCTTGCTTCTTTATTTTTATCAGGTTGTCATTTGTTGAATATTCCCTAAAGAGATGACTGGTGTGAAACAATAAACCTCAAAATCACTGTTATCTTTGCTTCCTAATATATTATAGTTATTCATTCCCATTACTACTTTAAGTACTTTGTTCTCATTAATAGGTATTCAAAGTTAGAAAATTTTTCTCACTGATTTAGATATACACACAAACCTTAATCTATTGTAATTCCATTTTAGCTTTATATTATTCTTTAGTTTTTTTCTTATTTGAATTAATATTAAATGTGTTATTATTAAAAATTCTTATTAAAATTTTTCATACATTATATTTCTCTCATGTCTGCACCTTGCCCAATTCCTTCGATCATCCTTACCTTACTGCCCACCCAACTTCTTTATTTTCTCTTTCTCCCTCTTAAAAAAAAAGAAAAAAAGTAGAACAATTAAAATATAAAAACCTCATAAAACCAAATTTCAAAATGGTTAAAATACCAATAAGGCAAAAAACAAAAAACAAAACAAACAAACAAAAAAAAAAAAGCCAAACCAAAGCAAAAGGGGGAAAAAGTTCACAAAAATGCCATTGAGTTACTTTGTGTTTGCTAACTCATCCTGGGCATGGGTCTGATAGGAAGTATAGTTGGTAAACTCAATTACTCTCCTCTGGAAAAAACTGGTTTTCACATAATTTAGCTGGGATCAATTTTAGGTAACCTTTTGGTTAGAGATAGTGTCCTGTGTCTACTTCCTTCTCCAAATGCTGTAAAATCAATGGTGCAGGTCTTATATATGTTGTCACACTCTTTGTGAGTTTTAATGTTTATTAGTCATATTGTTTCTAGAAGATGTAGTTTCTTTAGAGTCAGCCAACATGCTTTTCCAATCTTTTAATGTCCATTTTTGCATAGATCTCTGAACATTGATGAGAGGGTCTTATTTAAGCCTCATTTAGGACTGAGAGCTCCAAACTCTTTCACTCTTTGCACATTATCCAGTTGTAAGTCAACGTATTAATTCACATTTACTGTAAGAAGATTCTCTGATATGGGTTAGTCAAAACACTGATCTATGAATATAATATACTATTATAATGATATACTAAGATATATTTTGGAGTCATTTTAGTGGTAGGTTCATTTAGCATAATAGTTTTAGATAAATTTTTCCCTAGGAGCCATAACCTACCTATTCTCAGGTTCTTGACAACTTTAGCAGTGGCAGGTTTCTTTTCATGGAATGAGCCTGAAGTTCCATTAAAAAAATTGTTGGCTAGTCCCATAAACCGTATGCCAGCATTGCATCAACTTATCTTGCAAACATAGTACTATTATAGGTCTCAGAGTTTATACCTGGTAATATTGAGGAGTATTTTGTTTTCTGGTAGCATGCACTGCACCTTACAGCAACATGAATACTTATCAGTAGAGAAGCATAGTTAGGTACAAGCTCAATTTCTCTATGGTTAGTCATATTTTTAAGCTGTGTCTTCAGCAATAGTGTTTTAACCTCAGGCTATAGTCAACAGCTTATTGCATTGGCAATAGCTGTGATGTTTTGGAGTTCATGAGACTCCTTATCCAATGATCCAACAAAATGTAAGTCATTCTTGCTCTGGATGTTTTACCTGGTTACCAAGGATGTCTAGTTGTGTCATTGTCTCTCATTATATGGTGATCCCACATAAATTTATTTCCTATGCTTTTATATTTTAGGAAGCTTCTATAGTAGTTGGTTTCCATTTGTCTTTTAAAATGGCCTTTAATGTTAGTTGTCCCTCTGAACATTCTACTTTTCTATCATAGTCTTCATAGAGTAGAAGTATCTTACTTATTTCTAAGGAGGATCTTCAGATGGCTTTAGAAACATCGTCCACTGGATGATCTTGGGAATCAGTGCCTCCTAGTGCTATTAATATCATCTTGATATACTCTCAACTCTAAAGAACTCTGGCTCCGTAGAAAACTCACTCTTAAATTACACAACCAATCCTATAGACAGTGAATAAAAGAGAACCTTCATATAGCTTTCAAGAAGCTCACATACTTATTTCATCTTGTTTTACATGTCTATCAATTGTATAATCTTCTATATTTTTATCCAGTAAGACTGACATGCTTTGCCTTTGGTAGACTTCCTTGCTATAGTATAAGAATGTTGTATCAAAGTAATAATTGGTGATAACTGTGCAAGGTTTCCAGTGGCCAAGAATCATGAATTTTGAATTCCATTATGTTTTTCCTTTTTTTTTTTTTTTTTAGAAACACCTCCTTTGTTATGTGTTAAGTTTTCTTGATGCTCATAGGAGAGAAGTTTGTTCAGACTAGGTACTCTTTCATAGTCAAAGTAGAATCCTTCTTTTGGATGCTACTACTCCTAAAGTTAATATATTATGTTAGCATAATATCCTCTCAGCTAAGATTTTAGGATTTTAATCAACATTTACTACTTCACTCTATAATATGCCTCTTGAGTTAGCTAAACTTAAATCTAACACAAATAAATATAACTTGACCTTACATTCATTCTTCACTGTGGTAGAAGTGAAGAAAATAATGTCCTTTCCTTAATGTAATATGGTAGCCTTTGGAGCCTCTAAATGTCCTGAGGATCAAGAAGGATTTGAAGATATTATTAAGTTAACCGTCATGAAATGGAAAGTTTATTCTGAATTATATACTTTAGTCTTTTACAATAAATAATTTTGATTATAGGGGAAGGCAAGGTCAAGAAGCTGAAATAGAAAAAATAAACCCATAGATGCTGTGCAGGTAGATTAGGAAATGGATAGCAGGTCAGTATGGCAATGCTTACAGTTGACTGTTAACAATAGCCAAAGCAGGTGAACAAATTATTTTTGAAAGCCCAAAGAAGAAGCACAGTCCTACACACACATCTCTGGAAAAGTAACCTTGGAAATGTATATTATCATAAGCCAGTAAACTTATAGTAATTAATTATAGCAGCAATAGGAAATGAATGTGATCATTACTCCAATCCCTATGAAAACATGTCTCATGCTATTTATTCTTTATTCAACCATTGACTCTTACACACTTGGCTCAGGGCCATTTGCCAGGCTATTCAGCATAGTTTTCCTTGCAACTTTCTCCTGCAATAAACATCCTCCTTCCTAAGTTAAAATATTAGTATTGTAATAATTGGCTGAAACTTGTAATCAGTTAACAGAATTCTCTGTGTGAATTCCCACTACTGAATTCCAGAATTTTCAAAATTATGCCATAAAACTTCTGATGATACATAGAAAGAATAAATACAAGAATTGAAATAGTCTCTCTCTCTCTCTTTCTCTCTCTCTCTCTCTCTCTCTCTCTCTCTCTCACACACACACACACACACACACACACACACACACACAAATACACATACACACACACACACACACACACACATACACACACACATGCATACATGCATGCATGCATTGAACCTTCACAAGACCCAGGGCTTCCCCTCCCATTGATGCCATGCAAGGCCATCCTTTGCTATATATGCAGCTGGAGCCATGGTCTCTCCATGTATATTCTTTAGCTGGTACTTTAGTCCCTGAGAGCTCTGAAAGGTCTAGTTAGTTGATATTTTTGTTCTTCCTATGGTGTTGCAAACCCCTCCAGCTCCTTTAGTTGTTCCCCTAACTCCTCCCTTGGGGTCCCCAAGCTCAGTCTGATGGTTAGCTGCAATCATCCATATCTGTATTGGTAAGGCTCAGTACATAAAATGTGTGTGTTTCTGGCTCTGGGTTATTTCTTGAGATGCTATTCTTAAGTTCAATCTATTTGTCTCAAAAACCAATGATGTCTTTGTTTTTACTTCCTAAATATCCCATTGTGTATATGTACCACATTTTCTTTATCCATTATGTAGCTGAAGGACATTTAGGTTGTTTCCAGTTTCTGGTATTATGAATAGAGCTGCTATGAACATAGTTCAGCAAGGGTCTTTGTAGAGTATTGGACATCTTTTGGGTATATGCCTAGGGGTGGTATAGCTTGGTTTTGAAATAGAACTATTCCAAATTTAGTAAGAAAACACAGAATTGATTTCTAAAGTGGTTTTCCAAGTTTGCACATGCATCAGCAATGGAGGAGTATTCCCCTTGCTTTGTAACCTCTCTAGCAATTGCTATGTCTTGGCTTTTTTTTTATCTTAGCCATTCTGAACTGTATAAGAGGGAGTCTCAGAGTTGTTTTCATTCTGATTTTAATCCTGATGACTAAGGCTTTAGAACATTTCGTTAAGTGCTTCTTGGTCATTTGAGATTTCTCTATCAAGAATTCTGCTTAGCACTGTTCCCCATTTTAAAATTGAGTTATTTGGTCAGTACACAACTGTGAGAGGGGAAAGACAAGGTGTTCCAGACACCCAGAAATAGCTTGACTCACAGGATATCAGTCACAACCAGTTTCTTAGGAAGGACAGGCTTCAGTCAGGATTAACAAGGCCAGGTAATACCAAAAATATTCAGAAGCAAGTGTAAGAACCTAATCAACAGAAACCAATGTAACCCGGCATTACCAGAATTCAGTTCTCCCACAACAACAAGCCCCAGATATTGTAACACACCTAAATCGCAAGATTCTGACCTAAAATCTAATCTTTTGAAGATGACAGAGGACCTTAAGCAAGACATAATTAACTCCCTTAAAGAAATAGAGGAGAACACAGATAAATAGGTAGAAGCTCTTAAAGAAGAAACATACAAATCCCTTAAAGAAATACAGGAAAACAATCAAATAGGTAAAGGAATTGAACAAAACAAACCAGGATCTAAAACTGGAAATAGAAACAATAAAGAAATCACAAAAGGAGACAATCCTGAGGATGGAAAACCTAGAAAGGAGATCAGGAGTTACAGATACAAGCATCACCAACAGAATACAGGAGATAGAAGAGAAAATTTCAAGCATAGAAGATATTATGAAAGATATTGATAAAATAGTCAAAGAAAATAAAAAGTGAAAAAGCTCCTTTATAAGATAACTCATAGACCATATGAATCTTAATAAGAAGGAAGGCTAAAGTGTGGATGCTTCAATCTATTCAATTCATAGAATAGGGAATAAACTATTATTGGAGGCAGAGAGAAGGAGCAACCAGAGTGTGAGAGGGAAGAGGGAGGTAAAAAGGAGGAATAGGATCAGGTAAGTTAACAAACTGTAGAAGTCAAGAGGGCCAGGAGAATGAATAGAAATATGTAACAGTAGAGGGTGCCAGAAAAGGGGAAACCACTAGGAAGTCCCACATTCCAGGGATGGTAGAGGGTCCCAGGACTGAATGGGAATAAAATTAGATGAAATACTCAACAGCGGAGAGAAAGGACCATAATAGAACATACCTAATAGATAAACATGGTCACCAGTTGAGGGATGGATCTGCCCACCCATCTCAAAATGTTTAACTCGGAATTGTTCCTGTCTAAAGGCAATGCAGGAGCAAAATATGACGCAGAGACTGAAGGAAAGGCCATCAAAAGACTGCTTTGCCTTAGGATTTATCCCATATGTATAGACCAAACTCAGGACACTACTGCTGATGCCAAAAGGTGCTTTCATACAGGAGATTGGCATGGTTGTCCTCTGAGAGACTCTGACAACACCATATTAAGACAGATGCAGATACACCCAACCACTGGACTGAGTTAGGGGAACTCAGTGGAAGAATTACAGGAAGTGCTGAAGGAGCTGAATGGGTTAGTAACCCCATAGGAAGAATAGCAGTACCAACAAACCAGACTTCTTAGAGCTCCCAGGGTCTAAACCACTGACCAAAGAGTACATCTGCGTAGGTCCATGCCTCCCACTACATATGTAACAGAGGACTGTCTTATGTGATGACAATGGGAGAAGAGGTGCTTCATCCTATATAGGTTTGTTGCCCCAGTGAAGAGAGATGCTGGAGGTGCAAAGCAGGGATGAGTGGGAAAGTGGGGAAGCAAAGACGAAATTGACAGAAGAGTTTTGGGAAAGGATACAAGAAAGGGGACAATATTTGAAATGTAAATAAAAAATAATCAATTAAAAAATGATTTCCGCAGGCTTCCATTTTGTCCTATTGATAATGCCCTTTGTCTTACAGAAGCTTTCATTTTTAATAGGTTCCATTTATCAATTAATTATTGGTCTTAGAGCCTGAGCCATTGGTGTTTGCTGTCTATATCAATAAGTGCAAGACTATTCTCCACTTACTGTTCTGTTAGATTTAGTAGATCCAGTTTTACATTGAGGTCTTTGGTTCATGTAGACATAAATTTTGTACAGGGTGATAGATATGGATTTATTTGCATTCTACATGCAGACATCCAGTTAAGCCAGCATCAGTTGTTGGAGATGTTTGCTTTCTTTATTTTTCCATTGTATAGTTTTGCCTTCTCTGTCAAAAATCAATTGCTCCTATGTGTGTGGGTTTATTTCAGGGTCTTTGACTCCATTCCATTGATCAACCTGTCTGTTCTGATATCAATGCCATGCAGTTTTTATTTGTTACTCTGTAGTAGAGGTTGAGGTCATTAATAGTGATACCTCCAGAAGTTCTTTTATTGTTCAGGATTGTTTTAGTTCTTCTGGGTTTTTTGTTTTTCTATATGAAGTTGAAAATTGCTTTGTCAAGGTCTATAATGAAGTGTGTTGGAATTTTGAAGGCAATTGCTTAAATCTGTAGATTTATTTTGGTCATTTTCATTATGTTAATTGTTTTTTACATTGTATGGTTTTTGCTTTTTTGTCAAAAATCAAGTGTCTGTAGGTGTGTGTGTTTACTTCCACGACATTCGTTCTATTCCACTTCAGACCTTCCTTATCTTCCTTACCCTTATGCACTTTCTTTTCTCCTCTCTTCTGTGCTGCCCTCTTTCCCCTCCATTCTGTAGCTCTTTTGGTGAAGAAAGCAAATGTTGGCCCTAATATTGAGTTAAAGTTACAGGCTAAGTGAAATGATTATTTTGCAAAGTGAATGTAAACATGCTGTGAACAGGTTATCATGCACTGGAGTGGAGAATTACAGCCTCTAGGCTTAACAAATGAAGTTTAATATTGAAGATTCATAATAAAATGCTGCTGAGATTTATAGTTTTTAGAAGCCTAAAAATGAAAGTTTTTTTATCTTTAAATGGAGACAAAATTGTTCTATTCCTAAATCAAATGTCAGCTCATAGCCTGAGCCTATGCGTTATATGGCTGTTCAGCTTGGTGATATGTGTAGATCTTTGACACTTAAGTATATAACATTTTAATGTTGGTTAAGTACAGTTACATTCATGAAAAGAGTTTTAAGGTTTAAAAAAGTAGGCTGGTCAGTAGTTTCTAGGAACATTAAAATTTAATGGATCACAGAATATAACTCTTAAACAATACCTCCTACACACATTTGTTTAAAGAAATAACAGATCTGGAGTGAAATACCTAATTTACAGTGAGGTTATAAATTACCATCACAAACTTTCCTGCATTTGCTTCGAAGTATGTATCCCCAGACACTAGGGAAATCATCACAGTTCAGAGGAATAGGAGCACAACTTCTGTCCATCCTGTTCTGTGGACTGAGTAACCAAGTGGCCTGTAGCTGTTTGCAACTATTATCTGTGTGTCCTTTGAAGCTTAACTTTTTAATTCTGTCACCAAAATAGTGATGTCTAGAGCTTTATGGAATGAATTCTTACAATTGCCAACTTCTGCTTTTTATATATTAAAGAATGGATATTCAAAAAATGATATTATTGATATATACTGTCACTAGAATGTTGTAGTCTGACTTGGCAAGGAAATAAACATAATGGACTAGGTGACAGTTTCCCTGCCTTGTTCATTCCTTTTCTAAGAGGCACCCAAAGAAACACTAAGTGAATGGAATCCCTCTAGGGCATTTTTTCACTATCCTGAGACACTCAACACAATTTGATTGATTCTTTCAAAGTATTACATAAATACTAGTATTGTGACTGTATTTTTCAACTGATTTCAAACTTACATTTTTCATAATGTAAGCATTCCATGTAAAATAAATGTTCAAATTAATATATTGGGTTAATTAGTCTGCTCATTTAAACCATATTAATGTTTAAAAATATATGGATTACTTATAATGAATCACTGCCTGGAGTTTTATTTTTAAAATTGAGCATCCAGAGGATGCTGAGGGATGAAAAGGCAGAGGTTTGTGGCAATGTCAATGGCTGCTCTTATATTTCCATCTATCTTATTTGTAAATACATTTCTGAATTCCTTGCATTGTTGATTTACATTTCTTTTTCTCTTCAGTATAGTACATTTTAGTTATTTATATTTAAACATACATGACATGTGCAAATCAATGTTTTTTTCTGGCTTTAATATATTCTTAGCTAATTATTAATTATAAATTTCCATACAAATTTTGGAACTAATCTGTTAATTTCTAGATTATTAGAACATTTTAGAAAATTATTAGAACATTTACAGAAAGTTTAATATTATTCCATCTACTAAAATATAATAACTATTTTTTAATTTCAAAAGTTTTAAGTATTTATTAATAAACTATTATTTAAATTAATTCATAAAATCTGTGAACCTATGGTTTAATTAACAAGGATCACATAATTTCTTTCATTGACTGAGGCGATCTTACATAATGAATATAATAAGATTGTTTTGTGTTTCCACCAAGAGGACCATTGGAGCTAAACAAACGCTCAGCCCATCTGCCACCAGAGACAGTGGAAATCCAGGACTGCAATAGGCAGGGTGCAGAGAGGTCTGGGCTGAGTGCGCTGAAAGCACACCACCACACCATTGGTTCAGGGGAGCAGAAAATCTGCCATAGGTACTCAGCTTCCACAGATGCTATCTCAGAGTAAAAGGTTGGGGAAAAAAAACTTCCAAGGAAATGCCCCAAAGAAGCAACATGAAGTGGCCATTCTAATATGGAATAAAGTAGATTTTCAACCAAAAGTTATCAAAAAAGATAAGGAAGGACACTTTTTACTCATTACAGGGGAAATTTGTCAGGAGAAACTCTCAATCCTTCACATATATTCTCCAAAAACAAAAGCACCCATATTCACACGAGAAACAATACTAAACCTCTAAAAATATATTTTACTCCAAGAATAAAAGTGGGAGACTTTAATACCCCACTCTCACCAATTGACAGATCATGGAAACAGAAACTGAACAAGGACACTGTAAAACTAGCAGAGACTATGAACCAACTGAAATTAATAGATATCTATAGAACATATCATCCTAAAATAAAATAATACACCTTCTTGTCAGTATATCTCAGCACCTTCTTGAAAATTGAATAAATAATAGGATACAGAATGAGCCTCAATCAATGCAAGAAGACTGAAATTCTCTCATATGCATCTTTTCAGATCACCAAGGTCTAAGGCTGGTCTTTAATAACAACAAAGACAACAAAAAGCCCATATAAACATGATAACTAAACAATGGTCTATTAAACGATAACAGGGTCAAAGAAGAAATAAAGAAAGACATTAAGGATTTTCTATAAGTCAATGAAAATATAAACATGACATAACCTAACGTATGGGATGCAATGAAAGCAGTACCGAGAGAAAAACACATAGCTCTGATTGTTTCCAAAAAGAAACTGGAGAGAACATACACTAGAAACCTGAAAGCACAGTTGAAAGCTCTAGAAAAAAAAGAAAGCAGATACAACAAAGAGGAGTAGACAGCAAGAAATAATCAAACTTAGGGCAGAAATAGAACAAATAGAAACAAAAAGAACCATTGAAAGAATCAACAAAACTAAGAGCCATTTTTTTGAGAAAATTAACAAGATTGATAAACCCTTAGCCAGACTAACTAGAAGGCAAAGAGAGAGTATCCAAATTAACAAAATCAGAAAGGAAAGTGAAGAAATAATGACTGAAACTGAGGAAATTCAAGAAATCATCAGATCCTACTACAAAAGCCTATACTCAACAAAGCTGGAAAATCTGGAAGAAATGGATGAATTCCTAGACAGATACTAGATCCTAAAATTAAACCAGGACCAGGTAAACCATCTAAGTAATCCGATAACCCTAAAAAAATAGAAGAAGTCATCAAAATCCTTCCAACCAAAAAAGCCCAGGTCCAGATGGGTTCAGCACAGAGTTTTATCAGACATTTATTGACGACATGATATCAATACTCTCCAAACTATTCCACAAAATAGAATCCAATGGAACACTACTTAATTCATTTTTTGAGGCTACAATAACCCTCGTTCCTAAACTACACAAAGACCCTACAAGGAAAGAGAACTTCAGACCAATCTCACTTATGAACATTGGTGCAAAAATACTCAAAAAATCTTTGCAAACAGAATCCAGGAACACATCAAAATGATCATTCACCATGACCAAGTAGGCTTCATCCCTGGGATGCAGGGATGATTGAATATTAGGAAATCCATCAATGTAATCCACCATATAAACAAACTCAAAGAACAAAATCACATGGTCATGTCAATAGATGCTGAGAAAGCATTTGACAAAATTCAACACCCCTTCATGTTAAAAGACTTGGAAAGAACAAGAATCCAAGGTCCATACTTAAACATAATAAAATCAATATACAGAAAACTAACAGCCAACATAAATCTTAATGGTGGGAAACTTGAAGCGATCCCACTAAAATCAGGGAGTCAACAAGGCTGTACACTCCCCTCTACCTATTAAACATAGTACTGGAAGTCCTGTCCGGAGCAATTGGACAGCAAAAGATAATCAGAGGGATACAAATTGGAAAGGAAGAAGTAAAAACATCACTCTTTGCAGATGACATGATATTGTATGTAAGTGACGCCACAAATTCCACGCGAGCACACCTAAAGCTGATAAAAAACTTCAACAAAGTGTCTGGATATAAAATTAACTCAAACAAATAAGTAGCCTTCCTATATTCAGAGGACAAACATGGGAAAAAAGAAATTAGGGAAAATATACACTTCACAATAGTCAAAATAATTATGAAATAACTTGGTGTGACTAAATAAGCAAGTGAAAGAACTGTATGACAAGATCTTCAAACCTCTAAAGAAGGAAATTGAGAAAGATCTTAGAAAATGGAAAGATCTCTCATGCCCATGAATTAGAAGGATCAACATTTTAAAAATGGCCATCTTACCAAAAGCAATCTACAGATTAAATGCAATCCCCATCAAAATTCCAACCCAATTCTTCATCGAGTTTGAAAGAGCAATGTGCCATTTCATCTGGAATAACAAAAGACCTAGAATAGAGAACGCCTTCCTCAACAATAAAAAAACATCAGCAGAAATCATTGTCCCTGACCTCAAGCAATATTACAAGGGGATTGTCCTGAAAAGTGCATGGTACTGGTACAGAAATAGGCACTTGGATTAATTGAATAGCATAGAAGATCGAGAAATGAGCCCTCACATATATGGTCACCCGATTTTTGACAAAGGGGCTGTAAACATTCAATGAAAAAAGGACAGCCTATGTAACAAATGGTGTTGGTCCAACTGGCACTAGGCATGCAAAAGAATGAAAATAGACCCTTTCTTATCTCCTTGTAAAAAGCTCAAGTGCAAGTAAATCAAAGATCTCCACATTAAACCAGGTGCACTGAAACTATTAGATGAGAAAGTAGGGAAAAACTTAGAGCACATAGGCACTGGAGAAAATTTCCTGAACAGAACACCAATGACTGGAGCTCTAAGGTCAAAGATTGACAAATTGGACTTAATGAGATTGCAAAGTTTTTGTAAGGCTAAAGAAACTGTCAAAAAAAAAAAAAAATCAAACTTGCAGCCAACAGAGTAAGCAAAGGTCTTTACCAATGTCAAGTCAGATAGAGGCCTTATATCCAAGGTATACAAAGAACTCAAAAAGCTAGACACCAGAGAATTAAATAACCCTATTAAAAATGGGGTACAGACTTAAAAAAAAAGTTCTCAATTGAGCAACATTGAATGGCTTAGAAGCATTAAGAAAGTGCTCAACATCCTTAGCCATCAGGGAAATATAAATCAAAACAACCCTGAGATTCTACCTTACACTAGTCAATTTGGCCAATATCTGAAACTCAGATGACAACAGATTCTGGGGAGGATGTGGAGAAAGAGGAACACTTCTTCACTGCTAGTGGGGTTGTAAACTGATGCAACCACTCTGGAAATAAGTCTGGCAGTTCCACATATAAAATGGACATAGTGCTACCTGAAGACCCAGTTATTCCACTTCTGGACATTTACCCCAAAGATGTTCCAACATACAACCAAGATACTTGCACCACAATGTTCATTGCAGCTCTATTTATAATAGCCAGAAGCTGGAAAGAACCCAGATATTCTTTAGTAAATAAATGGATACAAAAATTGTGGATCATTTACACAGTGGAGTATTACTCAGCTATCAGAAACAATGACAGTCACTGATAGTGAGATGCTAACACCAGAGGCTCGGACTGCCCAGAAACAACTCATACACTGTGTGAAGTTCAAGAAAAAAAGAAACCAAAAGAAAAGAAAACAATACAAACAAAAAAAAAGTCATGCCTAATCCTTACACCAAGAACACGTTGACTAATTTCTGGTTACTCCCTCTTTTACATGTACTTTTTGCTTATTGTAAATAGTAAGACCTTAATGCAGAGTAGCAAACCTTAAAAAAAAAAGAAAAAAAAAAAAGCCAAGCACTGACACAATTGTATTTGTATACATTTATGCCAAAATGTTTAAAAGTTTTTTCTTTTATCTTTGTTCTTTAAGATAAAGTTTAAAAAAAAGAAAAAAATTCATGTATAAAATAAAAATGGTCAAATTTATGGGGACATATTCCTGAGTATCACATTATTAGCAATATCAAAATAAGAATATCTAGTGAAGGTACTATGCTTAATAATGGTGAGTTAGTTTCATTAATCCAAATATCCTTAGTTTTGTTTATTTTAATGAAATACTGACTATCTGAAAGATAGTAAATGGTCCAATTTTCTTATTAATAAGGCTTATTTTAAGTAAAATGTTTGATTTCAAAACATTTTATTTTTTCTTTTCTTTTTTTATTGAACAACTTTATTTTAAAAAGGAAAATAAATGTACAGTTTTTAAGCATTTTTGCATAAAAGTATATGAATACATTTTCATTAGTACTTGATTTTTTAAAGGTCTGATAGTATGCATTAAAATCTTACTAATTAGAATGAGCATAAATACGTGTAAAACAAGAGGTAATATGGAAATATTCAAGATTTCATGGTGTGTAAAGATTAAGCATGGTGGTTTTTTCTTTTTTTTCTTTTTTTTTTTTTTTTTGACCTTTGTCTTTTTTTTGGACTTCATATAGTCTATGAGTTGTTTCTGGTGTATTCAGAGCTTTCTGGGGTTAGTATCCAATTATTAGTGACTGCATATTATGTATGTTCTTTTGTGACTGGGTTACCTCACTCAGGATGATATTCTCTAGATGCATCCATTTTCTTAAGAATTTCGTTAAGCCATTGTTTCTAATGGCTGAATAGTATTCCATTGTGTAAATGTACCACAATTTTTGTATCCATTCATCTACTGAAGGACATCTGGGTTCTTTCAAGCTCCTGGCTATTATAAATAGAGCTGCTATGAACATTGTGGTGCATGTATCTTTGTTGTATATTAAAGTGTCTCTGTGGTATATGCCCAGAAGCTGAATAGCTGGATCTTAGGTAGTACTATGTCCAATTTTCTGAGGAATCTCCAGACTGATTTTCAGAGGGGTTGTATCAGTTTACAACCCCACCAACAGTGGAGGAGTGTTCCTCTTTCTCTGCAACCTCTCCAGCATCTGCTGTCATCTGAGTTTTGGATCTTGGCCAATCTGACTGGTGTGAGGTAGAATCTCAGGGTTGTTGTGATTTGCATTTCCTGATGGCTAAGGATGTTGAGCACTTCCTTAGATGTTCCAAAGCCATTCGATATTCCTCAAATGAGAATATTTTGTTTAGCTCTGTACCCCATTTTTAATAGGGTTGTTTGATTCTGTGGTGTCTAGCTTTTTGAGTTCTTTGTATACCTTGGATATTAGGCATCTATCTGATGTGGAGTTGGTAAAGATCTTTTCCCATTCTGTTGGCTGCCGTTTTGTCTTCTTGACAATTTCCTTCGACTTACAGAAAATTTGCAATCTCATTAAGTCCCATTTGTTAATCTTTGACCTTAGAGCTTGAGCCATTGGTTTTTTGTTCAGAAAATTTTCTCCTGTGCCTATGTGTTCTGAGGTTTTCCCTACTTTCTCATCTAATCGTTTCAGTGTATCTGGTTTAATGTGGAGATCTTTGATCCACTTAAACTTGAGCTTTGTACAAGGAGATAAGAAAGGGTCTATTTTCATTCTTTTGCATGCCTAGTGCCAGTTGAACCAGCACCATTTGTTGAATAGGCTGTCCTTTTTCCATTGAATGTTTACAGCTCCTTTGTCAAAAATCAGGTGACCATATATGTGAGGGCTCATTTCTGGATATTCTATTCTATTCCATTGATCCATGTGACTATCTCTGTACCAGTACCATGCAGTTGTCAGCACAATTGCCTTGTAATATAACTTGAGATCAGGCATGGTGATTCCCGCAAATTTTTTTTTTTTTTTTTTTTTTTTTTTTTTTTTGTTGATAATGGATTTCAATATTCCAGGTCTTTTGTTATTCCATATGAAATTGCACATTGATCTTTCCAACTCAATAAAGAACTGGGTTGGAATATTGATGGGGATTGCAATGAATCTGTAGATTGCTTTTGGTAGAATGGCCATTTTTAAAATGTTGATCCTTTCAATAATGAGCATGGGAGATCTTTCCATTTTCTGAGATCTTCCTCAATTTCCTTCTTTAGAGGTTTGAAGTTCTTGTCATACAGATCCTTCACTTGCTTAGTTAGAGTCACACCAAGGTATTTCATAGTTTTTGTGACTATTGTGAAGGGTATCATTCCCCTAATTTCTTTTTCCACATGTTTTTCCTTTGAATATAGGAAGGCTACTGATTTGTTCGAGGTAATTTTGTATCCAGCCACTTTGCTGAACTTGTTAATCAGCTGTAGGAGTTCTCTGGTGGAATTTTTGGTGTCACTTAAGTACACTACCATGTCATCTGCAAAGAGTGATGCATATACCTCTTCCTTTCTGATTTGTATCCCCTTGATCTCCTTTTGCTGTCTAATTGCTCCAGCCAGGACTTCCAGTACTATGTTGAATAGGTAGAGGGAGAGCAGGCAACCTTATGGAGTCCCTGATTTTAGTGGGATTGCTTCAAGTTTCCCACCTTTAAATTTGATGTTGGCTGTTGGATTGCTGTATATTGCTTTTATTATGCTTAGGTATGAACCTTGGATTCCTGTTCTTTCCAGTACTTTTAAGATGAAGGGGTGTTGATGTTGGGATTCTGTAAACCCCACCCCTCAGTTACCTAGCAACAGCCAGGTATACCCCACCCCTCAATTACCCAGCAGTGGCCAGGTATGCTCCACTCCAGTGACCTGACACTATAAAAGGTGCTGCTTGACCCCTCCTCTCTCTCTTGGCCTCTCCTGCCCTTGTGCTCTTGCAGCCTTGCTCTCCCATTTCCCTTCCCCCCTCTCTCCCACGTGCTCATGGCTGGCCTCTACTCCTCTACTTCTCTCTCTCTGCCTCTACCACCCTTTTAACTCTCCCATGACCTGAATAAACTCTATTCCGTACTATACTGTTGTGTGGCTGGTCCCTCAGGGAAGGGATTCCCAACATGGACCCCTCAGAGGCATCTCCCTTGCCCTCAGGCCTCGCCGCACCTCCATGGGCCATATGCCCCCCACTCTCTTAGTCCTTCCCCTAACATTGGTGCCGTGACTCAGATCGTCATCCTTTCACAACATTGGTGCCCTGTGACTTTTCCTTTCAGTGACTTTTCCTTTCATTGGTGCCCCATCATCTTTTCCTTACAGTTGAATTTTGTCAAATGCTTTCCCAGCATCTAGTGAGATGACCATGTGATTTTGTTCTTTGAGTTTGTTTATATGGTGGATTACATTGATAGATTTCCTTATATTAAAACATCCCTGCATCCCAGGGATGAAGCCTACTTGGTCATGGTGAATGATTGTTTTGATGTGTTCCTGGATTCGGTTTTCAAAAATTTTGTTAGGTATTTTTGCATCAATGTTCATATTGAATTTGGTCTGAAGTTCTCTTTCCTTGAAGAGTCTTTGGGTGGTTTAGGTACAAGGGTTAGTGTAGCCTCAAAAAATGAGTTAGGTACTATTCCATCTGATTCTATCTTTTGGAATAGTTGGGAGAGTATTGGTGTTATGTTTGCAATATTTGTCTGAAAAAGATTTGCACTGAACCCGTCTGGACCTGGGCTTTTTTTGGTTGGGGGGATTTTGATGACTTATTCTCTTTCTTTAGGTGTTATGGCATTATTTAGATGATTTACTTGGTACTGGTTTAACTTTAGGAGCTTTTATCTGTCTAGGAATTCATCCATTTTCTCCAGATTTTCCAACTTTGTAGAGTATAGGGTTTTGTAGTAGGATCTGATGATATCTTGAATTTCCTCAGTGTTAGTTGTTATGTCTCCACTTTCCTTTCTGATTTTGTTAATTAGTATACTCCTCTTTTCCCTCTAGTTAGTCTGACTAGGGGTTTATCAATCTTGTTGATTTTCTCAAAGAACCAACTCTTGGTTTTGTTGATTTTTTTCAATGGTTCTTTTTGTTTCTATTTGGTCTATTTCTGCCCTAATTTTGATTATTTCTTGCCATCTACTCTTCTTGAGTATATCTGCTTCCTTTTGTTCTAGGGCTCTTAGCTGTGCTGTCAGGTTGCTGATGTAAGCTCTCTCCAGTTTCTTTTTGGAAGCACTTAGGGCTATGAGTTTTCCTCTCAGTACTGCATTCATTGTATCCCATAGGTTTGGATATGTTGTGTTTTCCTTTTCGTTGAATCTAGAAAATCCTTAATTTCTTTCTTTATTTCCTCTTTGACCCTGCTATTGTTTAACAGAGCATTGTTTAGTTTCCATGTGTATGTGGGCTTTTTGTTGTCTTTTTTGTTGTTAAAGACCAGCCATAGACCATGGTGATCTGACAGGATGCATGGAAGTATTTTAATCTTCTTATATTGATTGAGGCTCGTTCTGAGTCCATTTATGTGGTCAATTTTTGAGAAGGTTCCATGGGGTGCTAATAAGAAGGTATATTCTTTTACTTTAGGATATTATGTTCTGTAGATATCTATTAATTTCAGTTGGTTCATAGTCTCTGCTAGTTTTACAGTGTCCTTGTTCAGTTTCTGTTTCCCTGATCTGTCCATTGGAGAGAGTGGGGCATTAATGTCTCCCACTATTATTGTGTGGGGTGTAATGTATTTTGTGAGCTATAGTAGGGTTTCTTTTATGAATGTGGGTGCTTTTTTATTTGGAGCATATATGTTAAGAATTGAGAGTTCCTACTGACAGATTTCCCCGGTAATGAGTAAAAAGTGTCCTTCCTTATCTTTTTTGATAACTTTTGGTTGGAAATTTACTTTATTTGATATTAGAATAGCCACTCCAGGTTGCTTCTTAGGGCTGTTTGCTTGGAAGTTTTTTTCCCACCATTTTTCTCTGAGATAGTGTCTGTCTTTGTCTGTGAGATGAGTTTCCTGTATGCTGCAAAATGCTGGATTTTGTTTATGTATCCAGTCTGACAGCCTATGTCTCTTTATTCGGGAGTTGAGTCTATTTATGTTAATAGATATCAAGAAATAGTGGGTGCTGCTTCCTGCTATTATTGCTATTGTAGTTTGATTTGTGACTGTGTCTTTTTCTTCTTTCAGTTTTCTTGCTTAGGAGTTTTCTTGTTTTTACTAGGATGTACTTCCCCTCATTGTATTGGGTTTTTCACCAATAATTTGTTGTAGTGCTGGTTTGTGGTTGGATATTGTGTAAATTTAGATTTGTCTTGAAATATTTTCATTTCTCCATATATGGTGATTGATAGTTTTGCTGGGTATAGCAGCTTGGGCTGGCACTTGTGCTCTCTTAGGGTCTGCATATTGTCCAGGCTCTTCTAGCTTTCATAGTCTCTGTTGAGAAATCAGGTGATTCTGATTGGTCTGCCTTTATATGTTACCTGACCTTTTCCCCTTACTGCTTTTAGTATTCTTTCTTTGCTTTGGGCACTTGGTGTTTTGACTATTTTGTGTCAGGAGGGATTTCTTTACTGGTCCAACCTATTTGGATTTCTGAAGGCTTTTTTATGCTCGTGGTCATCTCATTCTTGAGGGTAGGGAAGTTTTTTTCTACGATTTTGTTGAAGATATTTACTGTGCCTCTTAGTTGATATTCTTCACCCTCTTCTATTCCTATTATCCTTAGGTTCAGTGTTTTCATTGTGTCATCGATCTCCTGGACATTTTGGGTTAGGAGCATTTTTTTTTTTTTTTTTTTTTTTTTTTTTTTTGCATCTTGTCTGGCTGTTTTGTCTATGTTTACAATGTTGTCTTCTGCCCTCGAGATTCTCTCTTTCATCTCTTATAGTCTACTGGTAATGCTTGCTTCTGTGACTCCTGATTTCTTTTTTAGGTGTTCTACCTCTAGGGTTAACTCTTTTAGTGTTTTCTTTATTGTGTCAATTTCTGTTTTAAATTTCCTCTTCCATTCCTTCCTCTCTTTGGTTCTGTTTTCCTCTAGTTCTTTGAGTTCCTTTGAGTGTTTTTCTTGTTTCCTCTTTAAAAGCTTCTGATTCTTTTTGCTTTTCCTCCCGTTCTTGTTTAAGTATCTCTATCAGCATCTTGAGGTATGATTTCAGGTCTGTGTCTTCTTTTTCTGGAGTGTTTGGCATTCCAATGTTTGCTGTTATGGGAGAGCTGGGTTCTGGTGTTGCCAGGTTGTCTTGGTTTTCTTCAGATATACTCTCTCGCTTTCCTCTTGCCATCTTGTTGTCAGTAATATGTTCTTGCCTTTCCCTGTATTTGGTCTGTGTCCCTGCATCTCCACTGGTCCACGTGGTAGCTGGGTGGTACCCTGTTCTTCACCCCAAATTGGTGGGTAGAAACAGAGGTTCCAATGCTGTGTTCTTGGTCTCTGGATCTGGCAGGGTGAGGGCGTGCTTTCCATGTGCACTCTGCAGAGATCTCTCTGCTCCCTGGCTGCCCAGATATCCTACTCACCAGTCTTTAAAACTTTAGGAACTGTTGATCTGAGTGGCAGATGTGCCAAGCACTGTTCTGTGCCCCAAAGTCGCCAGGTGGAAACAGAGGTTCCAAGTTGTGTTCCTGGCCCCTAGATCAGGCAGGGTGAAAGCGCGCTTCCTGGCTGCCCAGATCTCCTTCTGACCAGTCTTTAAACCTTTGGGAACTGATGATTAATGTTTTATATGTAGGAATTTATAAAACATCAGGAGATATTATGTTAACTAAAATAGTTGAGGAAGTAAATGAACAATTAGAAAGTTTCTGAAATAAATACTGATAAAATTTATACCTACAAGTATTTAAAATATTGCCAATAAAGAGAGGTGTTGCACTCATTTCTTTTAGGCTTACAACTGTAATAACCACCCATGCAGAAGCCCCAAAGAAAATGCTATAATCACAGATGACCTCACCATGTGGCGTCAAAGGACATATCTTACCGTTTCTGAAGAGGAATGTCATTAATCTTATCCAATCGTGATTTCTTAATTAATGGATAGAAAAAAAGACTATTTTTTTTTTCTGGATCTATTTGAAGTCAGCAACTATCAATATTGGGAATTTTAAGAATTAATTTACTACACCCATCAACAATCACTAAAATAATCCATAAAGAGTGTCATTTTTTGCAAGAGATTTCAGATAGCTATCATAGTCAATTTTCCTTATATTGGGACTGGCATTTGTGTTTCTCTTTGTGTCTGTGGTTTGTGGTGTGTATGCTCACAAGTATACACAAAAGTTCATGAATTTATCAATATTCATTAGGAGGACATAAAGGGCCTTATTCTGTCACTCTGTATTCCCTTAAAACTGGTTTTCAACCTTTCCTAATGACAAGACTCTTTAATACAGTACTTCGTGTTGTGGTGATGCCAAAGTTAAGGTTATTTTTATTGCTCATTCATTATTGTAATTTTGGTACTGTTATTGATTGTAATGTAAATATCCAAAACCCTGGAAAGGAGTGTTGAACCTCAGTGGAATCATGACCAACTTGTTGAAAACTCATGATTTAAAACAAGAACTCTCATTAAACCCACATGTAGGTTTTTGGAAAGCAGGTTCCAGCAATCCTTCAGTATCCATCAACCTAAGCACTAAGGTTATAGGTGTGTATGCAACCAAGCACAGCTGCTCATCTGGCTGCTAAGATCTGAACTCCAACCCTTATGCATGTGTAGCTGACTCTTAGATACTGAGCCATCCTCCCAACTCCATCATCACTATTTTCAAAACTCATTCTGCAAAAATATTCAATAGATAACACTGATTGGTGATAGTACATTGTCCAAATAATTTCCAGTTTGGTATGCAGACCATTTTGGAGGGATTCTGAAGATCCTCTGGAGACATAAATGGTTATCAAAGATTTTTGAATAACTGTTGAGTTTAACCCTTTAACCCAGGATGAGGTCTGGATAGGATAGCAGTCCACAGAGTGGAAACAGCATGTCCTGTCTGTGATCTTTGAAATTCTCCCTCAAACTTCAGGTAGAAAACAGTTTATCTTGAATTTTATAAACCTCAAGCTTAGCTCTGCTTCACATATAAAGAGAAAGGTTGGAAAGTTTTATTTCTTTGGGGGTTAGATTTAATATATATTGAATTTTCCAGACTTGCAACCTCTGTAAAAATCAGGAAATACTCTAACCTGTTTTGTTTGGAAAGCTCCCAAGAACTATCATGATTTTAAAGATCTCTTGCTCATGGCATGGCCAATCATGTTAAACTTTCCAGAATTACTTAAGTTGCCCATGACAATAGGTTGTAGACATGTGGTCATTTAGCATTTGTATTAAAAGATCAAATAGGAAAAATTCTAAATATGTTATTTTTCTTTCCCCTAAATAAAAACACATTATAAAATGATTGCCGGTGTCCAATTATATTATTGTGCCATTTGTATATTTATTCTTGAATATTTTAATTACTATAAATTTATAATATATTTTTGTTATTAAAATTATTTAAATCTTTCAAAATAGTATGTGAAAGTTGGATAGAAGTTTTTTGAAGTTAATTCACTGATATACATATATATTATTAAATGATACTTACAGTAGAGCAAGTTAACATTTCTATTCCTTTTACATTTCTCATTTGTGTGTTTAGTGAGATTTAAACTTACCTTAACAAGTTTTCTTAATTTACTAAAACATTTTACATTACTGTCACTAGGACTACCTATGATTATTGTAACTTGTTCAGGTAGTATTAGTAGTAGTATTAGTAGTATTTGTATTATTAACAGAACTTCATACATTTGAATGACCACACTCCACTTCTCCCATCCCCTAATTTTGAAAAATCACAATTCTACTTTCTAGCCTATACAACTGTATTTGATACCACATATAATTGTGACAATATAGCATTTCTCTGGCTTTATGTTACTTTTTTAGATTAGCATAATATCTTCCATTTAGGTCCATGCTGCAGCAAATTTTACAATCCCATTTTTTGTTCTGTTTATTTGCTTTTGACCATAAGATAGTTTTTTTTCATATAATTATCAAGTTACAATACATTGGAATGTCATAGTCACATTAAAAAATGACAATATTTCCTTGAACTATATATTTAAAAGGGGGATAGATGGATCATAAGGTATTTCTCTTCATCTTTTGGGTAACCTCCCTACACTTTTCATAAAATTGTATTAATTAATTAATTAATTGTATTAATTATTTCTCAATCTTATTACAGGGATTCCTTTCTCTACATTCCAAGAAATGGTGTCATTATCACCTTATTACCAGCCATTGTTACTCATGTGAAGTGACAATAGTGACTTAATTGCAGCTCAGTAGTGTTTACAAATGGTAAGTTCCTTATTTAGAGAACTTGCTAGTTTCAAGTTTCTCCTAGTAACATTGTGGCCACTAATCTATGATTAGATAGTTAGTGAATATTCTCCATTATTTTCCTGATTTGTGTGTGTGTGTGTGTGTGTGTGTGTGTGTGTGTGGTGTGTGTGTGTGTGTGTGTGTGTGGTGTGTGTGTGTGTGTGTGTGTGTGTGTGTGTTTGTGTTTGAGACAGTATCTCAAGGAAACTGGCTAACCTGCTAGTGATCACTGGAGTACAGCATCTAGCCTGGCTGTTTTCCTCTGTGTAGTGTGAGGGTTAGAGGTGCTCACCACAATGCTGGGCTATGCTTCCCATCATGCATTCTGATTTTGTAATTCTGCATTGCTCTGCTATGTGGAACCTTTTCCACCTATTGAAATGCCGTTTGCACCGTTTTGTTTTTGCTGCCTCCATGTTTGGTGACAACCCCAAATAATCATCTCCAAGGCAACAGTGCAATTTTTCTTTTCTTTTTCCTGAACATTCTGTCTTTTCCTGAATTTTCTGCTTTACCTTCAAGTATTTTGAGTTAATTTTCAGTTACAATGCAATACTGTGAGTCCAAGATCGTTTTCTGTATGTGTGTATAGTTTCTTGGTGCTTCTTATTGAAGAGACAGCCATTTTTTTTATTGTTCTAGATGGTGTTTCAAGAACAGCATATTTTGACACTATTATTTTGTTTCAATCTAATGATTATGAAACAAAATCCATTGGTTTACATCTTTTAAAATATATTTTGGAATACTTCATAATTTCATTTTAAAGTCTAATTCACTGAAAGATTTTTGAAAATTATAAATTGAATTTTTCTCTATTCACTTTACATTCCAATCAGTTCCCCCTTCCCAGTTTCTCCCTCACACAGTTCTCCCCCATTTCTCCTGGGTAATCCCCACCCTGGCACATAAAGTCTTTGCAAGACTATGTCCATCATCTCTCACTGAGGCCAGACAAGGCAGGTAAATAGTTGGTGTCTAGGAATCTGTTTATTGTGTCAAGATTTTCCCATTTGTCGGTACATTATGCTCCATAGCCGTCTTTATGAACCCTTTCATATCTGACGTCCATTAGAATATACCCTCTTCAGTCTTCACTCTCCTTACCTCAGTGCAGATCAAGCGTGTCTGCCCCTCACCAAAACCAAGAGCTGGCATGTTTCCAAGGAGGTCTGCTATAACCAGGTGAGACCATTGCCCCAATACCTGCCCCAACTGGAACCCCCAGGGAGCCCAGCAAATAAGTGACATATCTTCTCTGATAGAGTTCCTTCTTCCTGTCTGCAACTCTGCCCTGGGCAGATCAGTGGGAGCCCCATCTTTGTTCTGGTCTGCAGCACCCACCTACAAGTCACCAGTTACCAGGAATGGGAGAGGCTCACAAGACCCAATGGGGAAGACCTTAGCTGAAATGCCCAGCAGTATGAAGACTGAGCCTAAAGAAACCACCTCCAATAGATATAGACCTAGTCCCCATTTGAAGCATAGAGCCACCCACCCATCTTCAAAGTTCTTCAATCAAAATTGCTTTTTTCAAAAGAAAATGCAGGGATAAGAAGAAAAAACAGTGATTGAAAGAAAGGCAATCCAGAGACTGCCCAACATGGGATCAATTCCATGTGCAGACACCTAATCCCAAAACTGAAAAGGATCCCATGTTGTACTTGCAGACAGAAGCCTAGCATGTCTGTTCTCTGACTGAATGAAACAGATGCAGTTACTACAGCCAGCCACTGGACTGAGGCCAGGGACCTCTATGGAAATGTCAGTGGAAGGCCTGAAGGAACTAAAGGGGATGGCAAAGACATTGAAAGAACAACAGTGTCAACTAACCAGAACTCCTCACAGCCTCTAGATGCTAAGTCACCAACCAAAGAGCACATATGGGCTGATCAGGGATTCTCAGTACATATGTAGCAAAGGACTGCCTGGTCTAGCTTCAATGGAAAAAGATGTGCTTAATCCTTTAGAAACTTGATGCCACAGGGAAGGGGGATATTAGCAGGGAGAGGTGGAAGCATGTGGATGGGTGGCATAGCACACTCTCAGAAGCAAAGGAGAGAGGGTTAGGATGAAGAACTCTTAGAGGGCCAGGTGAGAAACCAGGAAGGGAGCAGTAAACATTTGGAATGTAAATAAAACAATTAATAATAAAAACCCTTTTTCTTCATTTTTCATGTTTTAAAAATTGCTTCTAAGTATTTGTTTTTATACTATGTATGTGCATGTGTATGTGCCCATGTGAGTATACATGTGCCAAGCCATGTCGATAGAAGTCAAGGGATGATTTGGAGAACTCAGTTCCCTTCTTCTTCCCCAGTGTGGGTCATGGGCATTAAGCTCAGGTTTTCAGGTTTAGCAGTGTGGACCCTTTGTCGTGAAATTTCACCGGTCTATTCTTAGTTAAGTTTCTATTGAATAATGAACTCACTCTTATATCATTGAGGTGACTGTGTCCTTATTTCTGAAGTTTAGGTATTAGAGATTCATTGACAAACTAAGCAGAACAGTGAAATCTGAGTGGTGCTTCTGAACTGTGGTTCATGGTGATTTCCCTAACAAAGGAATCCTCCTGGTATGTGTGCAACTTCGCTCTTCGCAATAGTCAAGCTGCTCTTAATGAACCTTTCTTTTTGCATCTTTTTATTCTTGCCTTGTACTCTAATACAGGTTTTCCTGATATCAACCTCTCAAAGAATCTTCCTCAAGTTTTATTGAATATGTTATTGCCTTTTATTATTTTGATTCTTTTTTTAATTCTAAATGTTATATTTCCTTCTGGAATATATTTCTTTTCCAATTATTTTACTTGAAAATTAATATTACTTTTTGTTTTCTAGATATACCAATATCTAGAAATGCCATACAACAGTTTTTGTCTTTTCTACTTTCTTGCATATGTTTATATAGACACTAACTGATTGCTAATTTAAAGATGTGTGTGTGTGTGTGTGTGTGTGTGTGTGTGTGTGTGTGTGTTTCCTAGTCATTTTTCAGGAGTGTTCTTTTTTCAAACATCTGTTGTACTAATATTCTGGTCCAAACACTGAGTTTACTAGGTCTGTGCTATAAGTGCATACTAATTGTGTTTCTAGAGTTCAGGGTGGCAGAGAATAGTATATGCTGCTTCTCTGTGGTACAAATACATTCACAGTAATAAATTAAGAAATTATAATGGACAATAAAGTATCTAGAAGAGATAGAGACATAGAGAGTAGTTCAAAATTTGTTGGTCTCTATGTGGTATATTTTTTTAGTTACAAGAGTAGAGGTAATACCTAAAATACATAAGAAACTATGGTTTTACTCTATTTAATTACAAAGTTTAGATAACTGGATTAGCAATAGTTTATGTAATAACCAGCTCTAGCTAGCTAGTGGCTCTCACAAATGAGTATGTGCAATCTTAGAATACACTCAAATCAGGTGCCCATCAAGCCTGTCTTCACAGGAATAAATCACCCTTTGAAAGCTTTGTTATATCTCATGGTATTCGTTAAAGCTCACAACAGCACTGGAACATGTGCTTACTTAACATAAAAACCTGATGTATTTTCAGAGAATAAGAACACCCACATATTTAGCTACTAATATTTTCAGTATCCCAGAAGCCTTTGCAAAGTCATGGACATTTGTAACCTACAATATTATACAATAATTTGTCTTCTAGCACCAAGGATTAGTTCAAGTTTACAGAAATGGAAATTTCATATGGGTTTTACTGTTTAGAGACTTGTCGATATACCATGTGGCATGCTTTACATATAGCTAACATTACACATTAACAAGCTAGCATCCTCACATGTGTCAATGAATACATAAATGGTATATACAACTGTTTAAAAGTTGATGTGCTTTAGTGCACGTTTAAATTATTCTCTGGCACTCCATTTTAGTTCTTATTATAATCATAATTTCTAAAAGCCTCTAATTTTTATATTCATCCTGCTTACATGAGAAACAAGTCTCAGCTTTGTACAGTTACATACTTGGTATTGAATATGTGTTTATTTTTCTTAATAATAAATGAAAATAGGCAGAGAAATAGCCTTAAATGCCAAATCTCTGACACTAACACTTTAATTACATTATTTTCTTTTTATTTACTTACCATTATATCTATCTTCTATTTTGGAAAATGGTAATTATGCATCAATATTAATAACATAACACCTTTTGTTAAATATCTTTTAATAGGAAATAAGTCATTTTTGTGAACCTCATAAGTTGCCATACAGTTGGTATTTGCATAGGGAAAGCCTTTTTTGACAGCACAGTACTCTACGAAGTTTGCATAATTTGGGTTAAGAAATCAACTGACTCAAAAAGAAGTACAGAAGAATTACTTTCAGAAACCCTAGAGAATGGACAGAAATTTAATGGAAAAAAATAGGCATTTGTATGACCAAATACATTTACAAGACATTTGGGACTGAGGATTGGTGCATTTTCCTCGTGAAAGAACGTTCCCTCTATTCAGTTGAGGGAAATTTCCTGCAAAAAGAGGATTTTTAAACTGCTCTGAAGTATTCAGTTGTCCCTATGGAAAGTTCTGGAAGGATTTGCAAGTAGATCCTCACCTGCTCAGTGTTTCTGCCATCAGAAATGTTTAACAAGGTTGTATTTCCACTACCATATATAAAACTGCCTCATATTTCAAATCTACGTGCAGTGTGTTTTATTGAGCATATCTAACAAGTATGTAGAAAATATATTGGATTCATTTATACAAGGAACACGTAGTGCCATTTTTCCCTGATCTCCACTGTAACTGTAACAAAGGGACAGGATTGTGACTGGGGTTTTGGGGGTGGGGTATGTTAACTGTCTGAATTTACAAGTGAATTCCTCTTAAGATGAAATTCACTGGTACATCTGTTATGTATTTAGAGGTTTGAAAACAATGTAGTTTAGTGTGAGTCAAGCAGGTGTGTCTTTCCCTCTCCCATGAGATTGTGAGATCCCATAAAATGAAAAGTTCCTGACCATCCACAGCTCACAACAAAGGATCAAGAAGAGGCGCGCCTCCACTTCCTTGTCAGCCAACTGAGCTCTCTGGGGAATTCAAGAATGTGCTGGTGAACTCAGACCAAGAATGCAGGACTTGGCAGGATCCCCAAACCCTACCACTGATTTGAGTATCTGATGTTGAGCTACAAAAGTAATTTGGGATCCTAGTGACAAAACTGGAACACAGAGGACTGGCATTCATGCATTGGTATTGCGTCTTTATTTGTGTGTGTAGCTTTGTGTCCCTCATAGATGATGTATGAGCCTATTCCAGTTTTGACTGACAGAATAGTGATAGGTTCCATTTCCTTATATTTCCAAATATTTTTGTATCTTACCACTTCCATTTATCTTTCTGTTATAAAAATCACAAAGCACAGTTTTATGAATACTTAAGGGTTTTTTTTTTTTTTTCTCTTTCTCTCCTGGCTCAGTCTTTGTTTTTAACTCAATTAAATGCTTGTGAAGTTAATTAAATCAGTAAATCAGTGAAACCACCATCCTTTCTTAAAAGAACTGGGTTTTGAAATGTTTGTAGAATGGAAGCAGATATTTCCTTTAAATTTCAAAAGTTCATGTTTTTTTTCTAAATTTTCTTTTTAGCATTTTTATTCTTGAAGTAGATATTTTCAGAAAACTAAAAATCAAAAGGATAAATATTTGGAAGAATACATTTATGGGCAACATGTTTCTCAAAATACAGGAGAAAATTGTCAATCCCTTTGCTTTGTATTCTGATCAATTTTATGTCAACTTGAAAAATAATCTACAGATACTTGGTAAGAGGAAATATCAAATGATATAAAACCTTTTTAACACTGACCCATAGTCAACTCTGTAGTATGAGTTCATAATTAGTGATTAATGAGGCAAAGCCTGGCTAATTTGGGGTGAGGCCATCTCTAGGCTGCTGGTCCTGGATGCTACAAGAAACATACTAAGCTACCTGTAAGTGGCTTAGCATGGCTTCATAGCCTCTGCATTAATTCCTGCCTCCTAGTTCCTGCCCTGCTTGATTTTCTGCCAGACAGCCTTAAAGGATGACCTGTGATAGGGAAGTGTACAGGAAATCGACCTGCTTGTCCCCAACTTGCTTTTGGTCATGGTCTTTCATCAAAACAATGGAACACTGAATAAGATGTCACTCATCTCAAGCATCATAATGACCTAAGTGACTACCAGAAAAGAGCCCACTATGGAACTTATAGGGCTACAATGAAAGATTCAGCTTTTTTTTTTTTTTTTTTTTTTTTTTGGACTCACATCTCTCTTTATTTGTACTCTCTAAGCTAAGTTGTTGTCTGTTAGATAAATCCTTTGCATGAGCCTGGGTTACTTTTGCTTATAAAGAAGAACTGCCTGTTTAAATTACTTTACTAAATGGCAGCTGTTAGCTACAGAACTGCTTGGTAACCTCGTAAGTGCTAAACTCAATTGTTAAAACAATGATAGAAAGGGATAAAATTGGAAGGTCTGTTGCTTCCACTCAGCAGGATCTGCAGCTGCTCTCTTTCATAGTCTTGTATAGGACACAGAGCACACAGTGGGCTTTTACCTAAGACTTGCTCTTTGCTCATTAAGTCTCCTGTACCTGAATCTGGAGTCTGGTATACAGAGCCAACATAGATGTAAATATCTTCTACTTGCTATCTTCCAGTACTTTCCAGACTTCTATAAAGGAATTCTGAAGGTAGTGATTAGTGAAGACAATCTCAGACATCATGAAACAAAAAGTCACTAGGAAATCAGGAAATAGATAGGAAATAGTAAGCAATACCTAGGGGTTATCAATAGGAAAGTAGATTCTAACAGGGTGGAGCAAAGGCAACAGCCCAGTTATTGAGCTGTTTAGGACTTCTTGTAAATATAAAATCTGTGGGTGTGTCTTTCATCCAGGAACACAATGAGCAAAGGTGGGTTGGTAACCCTGGACCAGGAATATAGTCATTTCTACAACAGCTGTAGCCATCTAGTTTTCAGAAGTGGACTGATCTCTTGTTAATTTAAAGGTACAATGTGGTGCAGAGAAAGCAGTGCCCACTGGTGGCACAAAGACATGACGTGTGTGCTAGCAGAGCCTACTGCTAACTCTAAAGCTGGCGTCAGAATTTCAAACATACAAACGGACTCCTGCATCACTGTTAGAGATATGTATGACTGAAGCAAGAGAGTCTCTCTAGTTTGTGCTCATTCTGCTGATAATTTAAGTAAAATTAAAAAGAAATAAAACACTTTAACATAGAATACTTTTTTAATAATTGGAGATTAACAATTTTTGACATTGTCAATCCGACATAGTGCTTTTTATTTTTCTAAATTGATATATGCATTGACCTGCCCACTTGGAAAATCATAACTAAGGAGCAGATGGAAAAGCAAGAAAAAGGAAAGTTATGGAAACCTAGGATAGAAAATTTAGTAGAAAATTTAGGTAAGTTTCTCAATTTTAAGCTTAGCATTTCACTTTTCAGAATTCTTTTAAAAGTTATGTCTGTGTTTGGTTTAGACCTGCTATGTTGCCTCTGGAAGTCTTGATTACTGAACTCAAGTGTCCTCCTGCTTCAGTGCTAAGATGAATCACATGAGCCTCCCAGTATAAAAGTAATTTAAATGTCAAATAATTTCAACACCAAAGAATATTAGCTTTATGTAAATTTACATATATTCCCTATAGTTTCTTAATGTTACTTTATATTCTCATTCTTAAGTTAAAACAATTTATCTCTAAAGAATGACATATATTAACTATATATACTTTGTATTATTATTACCTTTATTTTCTTACAGTCCGGTCTTTCCCTACTATAAGTCTGCCCTCTCACAGTTCTTCATCCATTCCTCCTCTCTACTGTCTCCTAGCAGATGCCCTATGCCACCAAACCTACCAACTCCTTGGAGCCTCAAATCTCTCTAGGATTAGGTACATCTTCTCCCAAGCAGGCCAGACCCGAAAGTCCTCTGCTGTGTGTGTGTGTGTGTGCATGTGTGTGTGTGTGTGTGTGTGTGTGTGTGTGTGTGTGTGTGTGTGTGTGTGTGTGTCTGATGTCAGGGGTCTGAGTCATTTGAGACTGCTGGACTTTCTGTGGCTTCTCCCTAGTCATTAGTTTCTTTTTCTAACCTTTCCCTATACCCACAGAGGTCTCAGACTTCAGTCCAGTGGCTCAGCATAAGTCTATGCATCTGTCTCAATCAGCTGCTTCTTGGGCCTCTCAGAGGGCAGTCATGCTAGGCTCCTGTCTATAAGCTAACTGTAGTATCAGTAATAGTGTCAGGCTTTGGAGCCTCAACTTCAGGTAGATCCCAATTTGGGCCTGCCACTGGAACTCATTTTTCCCCATTCTCTTCTCAGGTTTTGACTCTGCAGTATTTTATACAGGAACAATTCTAAGTCAGAGGTTTTGACTGTGGGATAGCAACTTCATCCTCCTGCTTGATGCTTTGTCTTTCTACTAAAAGGGGACTCTACAAGTTCCCTCTTCCCATTGTTGGGCAATTCATTTAAGGCCCCTCCCTTTGAATACTAAAAGTCTTTTACATACCATGTTTCTGGTACATTCTACAGGGTCCCTCCAACATCCCACCCCCTAGGTTGCATATTTCAATTCATTCTGTTGGCCCTCAGGGATTAACTCTCCCCCCTATACCTGATCATGCTCCCCCTTATCCTTCCTCCTCTCCTTTACCATTCAGGTCTCACCCTCTCCCTGCTTCCTTTGATTATTTACTTCTCCCTCCCAAGTGAGATTGAAGCATCCTCATTTGGGCCCTTCTGCTTGTTATCCTTGAGTTCTACAGATTGTATTTTAGGCATTCTGTATTATTTTGTTAATCTCCACTTATTAGTGAGTACATGCCATGTGTGTCCTTTGGCGTCTGAGTTACCTCACTCAGGATATTTTCTAGTTCCTTCTACTTGCTTGCAAAACTCATGATGCCCTCATTGTTAACAGCTGAATGGTTTTCTGGTGTGTAAATCAACCACATTATCTATATCCATTCTTTCTTTGTGGGGCATATGGGTTGTTTCCAGCTTCTGGCTTACCAATAAAAGTAACTCTAAGAGAATCATTATCCCTGACCTCAAGCTGTACTACAGAGCAATAGTGATAAAAACAGCATGGTTTTGGTACAGAGACCAACAGATTCACTGTTGAAATAGAATTGAAGACCCAGAAATAAAACAACAAGCTTATGGACACTTGTTCCTTGTCAAACTAACAAAAAATATACAATAGAAAAAAGAAAGCATCTTCAATAAATGGTGCTAATCTAACTGGCAGTCTATATGTAGAAAACTGAAAATAGATCCACATTTGTCACTTTGCACAAAACTCCAGTTTAAGTAAAAGAAGACCTCAAAACAAAACAACATACAGTGAGTGAATCTAATAGAAGAGAAAGTAGAAAAGAGCCTTGAGCTCATTAGCATGGATGAAGGGAGGCAGTATTTCCTAAACAGAACTCCAGTGGCTCAGGCTCTAATGTCAAAAATTGATAAGCGGAAATGAAAAGCTTCTTCTATAAGACAAAGGACATAGTCAATAAGACAAACTGACAACCTACAGATTGGGGAAAATGTTCAAAGTCCTTTAGTCATCAGGGAAATGCAAATAAAAACAACCTTGAAATTTCAATTTACACCATTTGTCAGAATAGCTTATATCAAAAACCCAGATCTTAGATGACGGCACATTTTGGTGAGGATGTAGAGAAAGAGGAAAACTCTTTTATTGTTGGTTGTATTGCAAACAACTTGGACATCAATCTGGTGGTTCCTCAAAAAGGAAATTATCTACCTGAAGACCCAGCTAAATCTTTTGGGCATATACCAAAATGATGCCCCACCATATCAAAGGGGCATGTGTTCCACTGTGTTCATAGCTGTTTTAGCTATAATAGCCAGAAGCTGGAAACTATATATATACTGTTAAAGCTTTCAAAGAGGCTTAGGAGGGAGGGAGAGAGAGAGAGAGAAAGAGAGAGAGAGAGAGAGAGAGAGAGAGAGAGAGAGACAGAGAGACAGAGAGACAGAGAGACAGAGAGACAGAGACAGAGACAGAGACAGAGAGAGACAGAGACAGAGACAGAGAGACAGAGAGACAGAAACAGAGAAAGGAACAGAAAGACAGAGAAACAGCATAAACAGTGCTTGGACACTACCAGACCTTTGGACAAACATACAATCTATCAGGGTTTGAATAGGGGGAAATAGGTGTCAAAATCAAATAGAGTATACCTTAAACCTCACAGCTCTTCAGCATTTTTCCTTAGCTCCTATGAAAGTACTCAAAGAAAATGCCTAAGGACAGAAGACAAAGTTGCCCTTTCAAACTTGCCTTGTTGCCATTACCACAGAGCAGCAGCACTTTGAAAAAATAATATCATGTAAGTTCTAAATAAATAAAGCTTTGGCAATGTGTTTAAACAGTGTTGAAAACTGAGGCAATCCAGGATGCTGAGTAGTATTAAATCAATAAAGCAACTTTTCTACATATAAATGCATTCTATTCACATCGCTCATTACCCATACTTCACAATGATAGTCTGATTAATAGCTCATGAAGTAGATCTCCCAGATGCCAACCAGATGTTTAAAAAAAATCTAGTGTTGTTTGACTTAAAGAGAAAAATATAAATCATAGTATTCTGACATGTATAATGGAGCAAAAGGAAAGCAATCCCGTGAGAATTCTTGACTAATTTCATAATTCCATTTAAATTAAGGAGAGAAAAAGGGGAGTATAACTTTGGTCCACCGTAGAGAATAAAGAGGACTGACTAGAAGCTCATTGAGAAGTCTAAAAATTAACTGTTAAAAACACCACAATTTATAGCTGGGACTATTTAAATCATTGATTTATTATAATTTAACAGTGTGGAGATAACTCTAAAAAATTTATCAGGTATGAATAATAAAAAGTTATTTCCCAATGAACAAACCTACAAACCCAGAGAGGAAACAAGGCTTTATATATTTTAAGTCACCACCAAACACTATCAGACATTGAATAGGGAGACAGAAAACATGTGTATGTATATTTATAATATATATATATATATATATATATATATAAGTATCTTTATTTTCATCATCAAATTCATGGTTAAAATATACATCACAAAAGACATGTTTTAAGGAGAAAAAAATTATCTAAAATAGCCAAAGGATGGAGAAGCCAGTGTGTGTTTAGGCCGGTTGATAAAGGCTATAGTTATGGAGAGATGGGGATGGACAAAGAAAAAAGTATTAATAACAAAACAAGGAAACCTTAGCAAGGTCTATGTGTTGAAGCTTTGCTCTGTATCCCTGTGTATGTAAAGGCTGGACCATTCCCTCTCCATATAAACTGAGTACTTCTCTTTGTCTTTTTTTTTTTTTGTCAGTACTTGATTTTTTTAAGTTTTGATAGTTTGCATTAAAATATTACAAGTTACAATGAGCATAAAGTACATGTAAAACAAGATGTAACCTGGAATTAGTCAAAGTTTTCTTAGTGTATAAAGATTAAGCATAATGGTTTTTCATTTTTTTGTACTAACCCCAGAAATCTCTGAACACTGCGGAAAAAAACTCAGACTATATGAAGTTCAAGAAAATACAAAGGCAAAAAAAAAAAAAAAAAAAAAAAAAAAAAAAAAAAAATCATGCAATGAATTCTTTCTCCTTAAGTTTTTTTGTTTCCTTTCGTTTGGTATAAAAATTCTTGAAATAGGCTTTTTTCTATTTTAGAATAAATCTACACATTTTTGTCCCTCTTTCAGTACACTAATCTGACACTATGAACTTTTTATGGTTATACAGTTCTAATAAAGGTCAATAAAACACACCTTTCCTCAATAGAAAAGGAATGAGCTGTTATGATGCCACGCTATCTCTCAGGAAAAGAGAAAGAAAAATACCGTGGTAAATCAGTATATTTGTGAAAATGTCCATCAAAACCGAATCTGTCCTGTTTTACATGTACTCTATGCCCATTGTAACTGGTAAGATCTTAATGCATACTATCAAGCATTAAAAAAAAAAAAAAAAAACAACAAGCACTGACAAAAATGTATTCATATACTTTTATGCAAAAATGCTTAAAATTTGTACATTTATCTTTGTTTCTTAAAATAAAGTTGTTAAAAAAACAGAATCTGTCTCATTTATAGTATTTGTTCATTTATATGGTGTAAATAAATATTCCTATTATGTTCAATTTCATGTTCTTAGCATATTGTTGGTATGAAGTGAGAAAGAAATATTCAAAAATGTACTCTTGTTGGTACAAGCTCTAACTACTAATAAATAATCTCATCTGTTGACAAATTAGGTTTTGCCATATTGCCAAAGGAGAAAAGATGCTTATAATTTAAATCACACTTAGGAAGGTTGTTAGAGAGTTAGAATGTACATACATTAAAGTGTATTAAGCTTATTTTAAAAGATGACTGTATGCTGTACTATTGCTGTTGTAAAGAGAAAATCATATGTAGTACACTAAAGAAAAATAAGGCGGCTGAGATGGCTGAGGGGGTAAAAAAACATGCCAGGCAAATCTGGTTATCTGAGGATAGTGCTTAGTGTCCATGGTGGAAGGAGAGAAAGAACTCTGCAAGTTATCTCCTGACATCCACATTGAGTCCTTGGTACATGTGTGGTCATACCTACACATATCAGACATAAAACACCCATCCCCCCACAATAATAATACAATAAAATAATTAATAATATAATTAACAATAGCAACTCTAGAAGGCTGAATAAAGAAAGACTTTTACCAGCTTATCCAAAGAAAGAAAATTATGATGAGACTTATACCTAAATTAACTACATTCTATTCCCTATCTTTACAGACCTGAGCACTCTATTTTTCTTGTTTAGTTTTTTTCACATTTGTAAATTATACTATAAAGTGTAATTTTTCTACTGTTATATGCAGACAGAGATCACTAAAAGAGTTGATGAAATAAGGTGTGTCTTTCTGTTACACTGTTTCATGACAATTTGGGTATATTTTCTTTGAGTGTAATAAAGTATCAAAATAAAAGCACATGCCATTTTTTCCGGAAAACTACCAATTTGAAGGTCTTTTTGGTGGCATACATCTTTATTCACAGCTCTTGGGAAATGGAGGTAAGAGGACAATTGCTGTGAGACCATTACCATCACATGTCAAGGCCCCAACTAGTAACCTTTAAAACGATGTAACATGAACCATACCATCAAGAAACAGAGCAGGTGAATAAGAAAAGTCATTCTTCAATATAGGCAGCAATTTTCACTAAGCTTTTAAAAATTCATTTATGTTAGGTTTGAATTTGATTTCTAACTTGGTTTAACTTAAAATCATCATGGAAACCAATTCTTAAATGGGTGGTGCCATTTCAGGAACTAGTTCCTTGATGGACGGAAAAAGACAAAGTGAGGTGAGCACTAAAGCTCATCTTTCTTTGCTTCATGCCTGTGAATGCAGTGTAAGCAATTGCATCTCACACCTTCCCTGCCATGCCAGCCCTCTCATGATGGATGTACTCTCCACCTGAGTCCAAAGACACCATCCTTTCTTTAAATGGTTTTGTCATAGGAACAGGAAAGCTCACTAAAGCAATGTGCTGCCAGTGTGATGAAATGACACTCCACTCCTCACGCTATGCCCAGATGCTCAACATATGGCCTTTATGACCATAAACTGAAGTACAAAATAAAAGGATATTTTCATAATCTCAAGATATTTTTAAATAATATGACAATTTATATTCTTTAATTTTTATCAAATATAAACTTTTCTGAGTTCTACATAACTTCTAAATTAAAATTTTAATGTCTGAAAGTATGTACAGCTTCATGCTTTGTAATAATTTTTTTTGACAAATACTATGACTTTTTCCCTGAAGTTTGAATTACTAAGTAGAGAGAGAGAGAAAGCAAGTAGGAAAACCTGGAATAGTCATTTTGCTCTGAATTTAGCTTCTTCTGCATGAACTTCTTGGGCTATGAACCACTTTTATTCCTTGAGATTTATAACATTTCATAACACTTTATGAATTACAAATCAAGATGTGTTGTAGAGACAGCAGAGTATTGATTCCCTAGGACCATAAGCATTAATCTCGCTCACAATAACGTTCAAAAATAACCTGACTCTTTTTCTTTCAGCCTGCTTAACGGTGAAGGAATGGTGTCATGACCTGTCTCTGTAACTGTGTTTTTCTTCACAATACATCAGTGTTGCCTGCTTTAACACCTCACCAGAAAATATCCTAACGAAGATACTTCTTTTAGCTATCTGATGTTTTCTTTACCTTGTGGTCTAGTGCCTTCATTCAATATATTTTGTAATATATACATTCAGGTATAGCTACTGAAAAGAGCCTCCTGTAAGGATAATGAAGCTGTTTAGTTAAAATAGTTCCAAGGGCACAAAAACTCAGAATCCCCATGACGATGGTAGCAGTAATGACAGCAACTGATGCTTTGAATGCTAGAATATAGTATGTGTGCCAAAATTGCCATAGCTTGTACATATGGTGGTGATAGTGTTTGTCACAGTGTTCCTCTGTTGGTTAGTCTTATGTCAACTTGAAATGAGTTAGAACTATTTGAAGAGAAGCAGACCCATCTGAAAATATGCTTCCAGTAGATTGGCATGTTGGTCAGTATGTGGTACAATTTCTTGAGAGGTGAAGGATATAGGAAGACCTATTTCACTCTGTGCAGTGCCCCTCCTGGACTGATGATCGTAGGTGTAATAAGACTGAGAAAGCAAAGGGAGCAAATCAGTAAGCAGTGTTACTCCATATCTTCTTCTGTTTCTGGCACCAGGTTTTGACCTTGTGATCCTTCTTGGATTTCCTTCATGATGGACTATTGTCAGAACATGTAAGCTGAAATAAGTTTCCTGGGTCATGGTGTCTTATCACAGCTATATCAACTCTCACTAAGACAGTTCCATGTAACATGCACATAGTCTAACTATACTAACTTTAAAAGCAGTCTGATTTCCCCTATGGACAAGTGCTATCCTCACCTTAAAATCTACACTGATAGACAAAGTTTTTCGAATGTCTTTGCACATATTACTACTAACATATAAATTGATTAGGTTTTTATTTGTTTTATTTGTTTGTTTTTTGGTTTTTGTTTTGTTGGAAGCAGAGCTATCCCACATTAGATAACATATCTTTCCCCAAACTGTTATGGTCAGAAACTTCAAATCAGGGATTGAAGGGCATCCCTTAAAAGCAGCTATGTCCACTCATTTTCATACTTCTGTCCCCTAGAAACCTAGTCCTGACCAGTCAAAATCTTAATGAAGCAGTCAAAATTGCTAGTCCAATGAAGCAAGAGACTAAATCCTTATTCCCCAAAGGAAATAGAAGTTATGAAAAGGTTACAGGTGAATTATTTCCCTCTCTAGTGCTCTAAGTTTCTGAAAACATATTTATCATTTTCAATAGCAGCAGCCTTGGCTAGAAACTTACAAGTATCTCCAGAGATTTGGATGACCATATGCAAACATTTCAAACCAGACCAACAGGCTCGCATTCCTTTTCCAAAACGCAAATGATATCCCAAGAGAGAGAACTAACGGCTTTGTTAAAAACACAGTTATTATCTTAGAGAAAGAACAAAAATAATGAAGCTATTTCTTTCTATTACGGTATTTCCTGCTCAAAGCTACACCTTTAGGGTTGTTGGCCATAGAAATGGACTTGTCTTACATAAAGGTCTCTGTAGTCTTAGTGTCCTGATGTTAGGCAATATGTTTTGTTTAAAAACTACTCTTGTCATGAAAGAGCAATGGCCAAAATTCCCAGTAGAAGCTTTCCAAATCAGTTCAGCAGGTCCTCCTGGAATCTTATTGAGTATGTGTACTCTACCAGGAGCTACATGCTGTAAAGTGAAACTGTGTTCATACCTCGAGCTCCAGGTTTTCCAAATGGCAGAAGCCGCAGGACATTGCTTTGAAGACCTCTAAGACCATATATGCTTGCTTCAAGAAAACAGAATAGCCACTACTCAATATTGCCATTTTAATTCCTCAGCTTTTATTTTATTTTTGCTGTTTTGTATATTTTTGTTTTCCTTTCCAGTGTATTTAAATGGCTACCTCTCCTTAAATATTGTCATCTGATGTAATTTTTCAATTCAAGTAAATTATTTTTTAAAAGAAAAAAATGTGCCGCTTTTTTGGTTCTTTTCATCCGTGTTTTACTTAAATTCTTTCCCTCCTTGTATCAAAGTATATAAACCCCATGAGAGCAGGGCATTGTCTGACTGTTTCACTGGTTACATCTGATATGGCTCAAATTGTTTGCATGCCCTTACTAAATGCAGCCTCCTAGAATTACTTGTACTTTTTTCAGAATATACAAACACACAAAAGAATGTACATGACAATTAAAGATGTTCAACATTCTGATCAAAAGGAAAACTTTTTATTTTATTGCATAAAACCAGTGTCAAAGAACTTGATGACACATAATTCAAGTTCCCTGCCATTGTGAATTTAAAACTTGTCTCAAGGTCAATCATTCAAATCACCCAGTCAATCATTTAATTAAGCCTTATAAGGTTTAATTGAAAATTATATATATTTTTCCTTTTTATTTGTGAAACATGCATACAGATATGTACAAACACACACACTAACATTGCTGACTATGTAGTGTTGGTCTTGTGTATATGTTTTTATGGATGAATAATAGGTATTAGATAATCAGTGGACATACTCCTGGGAAACACTAATTTCCCCCTTTTCAGAAGCCATTGATTATTTATAACTTATCTTCCATATATAGGACATAGAAAGACTTCCCCCACCCATGGTGGCATGTCACATGATATTGTCATTGTACATGTCTTCTTTGGTTAGTCATATTGTTGAGATTACATGGGTGCATTTTCCTTTAAAAGCATTACGTTAATCATTATGATTCTCTAGCTTTTATTGTCATTTCGCCTCCTTTCCATGTTGCTGCCTGAACCTTATAGGCAAAGTTTGTATGGATTGTATATATTAAGTGGGGCTGTAAACTTCATATTAATAGTGTCATGTCAATTATTAATGTCATATTAATTAACTTCATGTCAATTTTGGCTTTCTGTAATGGTCTCTATCTGCTGCAAAAGAAGAAGTGTCTTTGATGAGGAATGGGATTTACTGTGGGTATTGGGATAAATATTTAGAATGCATTTAGAAATTATATTGGCTTATGAAAGTGAAAGTCCTAGATTCTCATCTAAGTTCAACAGCTTCATCACATGGCTGGTTGGCTAGATTTACACTAAATTATTACAAGGCCAACATGTTATAGTACATTTCATTTGTTGCAGTTTGAATAAGAATGGCCTCCATAGGTTCATATATGTGAATGCTTAGTCATCAAAAAATGGAACTATTTGAGAAGGATTTGGAAGTATGGCATCATTGTAGTAGGTGTGACATTTTGAAGAAAATTGTCACTGAGGGCATGGTGTAAGGTCTCAGGTCCAGTGTCTCTCTTTCTGCTCAGACTGAATCTGGATGTAGTAATCTCAGCTACTTTTCCAACATCATGTCAGCCTGCTTTTCTCCATGTGCCGACCCTGATGATAATCTACAAAACCTCTGAAATTGTAACCAAGCCAGAATTAAATTCTTTCTTTCCTAAGAATTTCCATAATGAAGGTGATTTTTTTCCAGCAATAGAATATTTACAATATCCCAATATTGTAAAAGCCAAAATAATTTTAATTATTAGAATTAATTCCAAGTTCATAATATGTAATATGTAAAAATAATGAAATCTTTAACATTTTCTGATCTAAACAAAACACGGTTTTCTTTTTTTTTTGTTCAAACTTCTTAATGATATTCCAGTCTAATATGCATAAAACATTTTTCATCTGTTGAAGACGCCTTAGCCAACAGATGGTGCTATGTATAACATTTTTATGGTCGTATATAGTATTAAAATATATATTACAGCTGAACTTCAGGTTTAATTATGTAGAAGATATGCACAAAAATAAATTTCCTGAAATATATGTTTCATAAGGCTTTAAAGATGTGTGAAAAAAATTACAAAGTCACTGAAGAATGTTAAAGTTGAGTCAAGGGTCATAAACCATTCAATCATGTATGTAAACTTGTCAGAGTTTGGGAAAGTTCATGTTCATCAAAATGAAACTTAGCAGGTGACTTCATCTGGGGATTCTGGGATTCTGGAAGTCATCAGAGGGCCTTGCCTATGCCAGATCTCAGTTCAGAAAACACTTTCTCTAATATACTGTCTCTATAGTTCCTCTGTAAAAAGATGCAACATTGACTTTAAAAACCCATATGTTATACTTAGTAAATTGAAGCAAGTGATACTCTTCACATTTGGTTGTAATAAGTCAACACACACAGACACACAAATACACATAAACACGCACATACAAACACAAGTGATATTAATTGTGTAAGGTGTTATGGATAATTCACTATGGAGATTCATTCCAATACAATCCAAACATGGAGTCTGAGATTCTTAAAGCATAGCCCTATTCTCATCTGGCATTTTGGGTTATATCTATGAAACTATGTCTAGAAAACTAAAAACATAGAGCTTAGACAAAATTTAACAAAATGATTCCATGATGGACTTGCAAAACAAGGCACTACATGGAGATTGTGAAATTTGAGAGATGAAGAAGAAATTTGAGTCACTTCATAATGTCTTGGTAGCATTATTCTGCCCTATATTCTTTTAATGCATCTTTTACTTTATTTCTTACCCACCATATGAACTTACCTGTGCTATCATGCCCCAAGTTTGATTGGAATTCTTTATTACTGTTATTTATAAATATTGTCCCAGTGACACCAAAAGTAACTAATAAAATCTATCAATTTGTGATCAGCATGAACCTATATGGTATATTTATATGTGTGAAACATTTCTTACTTTGATAACCCAGAAACTATTGTTTAACTCTAATGAGTTTAAGATTACATTATTTGGTGCTTTAACTACATCTTTTCTTATTTTCTTCCCTTATTGGATATTTTCCTTAATAACATTTCCAATATTATCTCTTTTCTGGGTTTCCTCTCTGGAATCCCCCTATCTCATCATGTCCCCTCCACCTCTTGAGGGTGCTACCCCCAAAACCCATGCACTCCTACCTGCCTCCCATGATGGGGACATTACCCTATATTGGTACATTGAGCCTTCATAGGACCTAGGGCCTTTCTGCCTATTGATGCTTGAAAGGGCTAAAATTTGTAGCAAGAGAATAGGACATAAAGAAATTAAATGCAGACATGTTTAAATACCAGGCATAAAATTGTTTGAATATAAAATATCTCCAGATATTCCATGTCAGAGCCTTGATTATAAGTGCTTAGCACTGTTGAGGTAAGAAGCAGAAGTCATCATGTAGAAGAATGCAAATTGATTCATTATTTTGACCTTGTACAAAGTTCAAGTCAAAGTGGATCAAGGACCTCCACATAAAACCCAATACACTGAAACTAAAAGATGAAAAAAATGGGAAAGAGCCTTGAACTTATAGGAGAAGGGGAAAATTTGATGAACATGGTGGAACATGTGTCCTTGTTAGATATTAGAACTTCTTCTAATAGAAAAAAAAAGTAGGGAAGATTTTGAACACATAGACACAGGGGAAATTTTTCTGAACAGAACACCAATGGCTTATGGTCTAAGAGCCAGAATCAACAAATGTGACCTCATGAAATTGCAAAGCTTCTATAAGGCAATGGACACGGTCAAAAGGACATAACAGCAAAAAACAGGTTGGGAAAAGATCTTTACCAAGTCTACATCTCATAGAGGGCTAGTATCCAATATATACAAAGAACTCAAGAAATTAGATCTAGAGTATAAAATAATCCTATTAAAATTTGGGTACAGAGCTCAACAAAGAATTCTCAACTGAAGCATATCAAATGGCTGAGGAGTACATAAAAAAATGTTCAACATCCCAACTCCTCAGGAAAATACAAATCAAAACAACCTTGAGAATGGATGAGATCAAAAACTCAGGTGACAGTAGATGCTGGCAAGAATGTTGAGAAAGAGGAACACTCTTCTATTGTTTGTGGGATTGCAAGCTGGTACAACCACTCTGGAAATCAGTCTGGCGGTTCCTCAGAAAATTTGCCATAGTACTACCTGAGCATCCAGGTATACCACTCCTAGGCATATACCCAAAAGATGTTTGAAAATATTACAGAGATGCCAAATCCACTATGTTCATAGGAACCTTATTTATAATAGTGAGAATCTAGAAACCAGATATCCTTCAATAGAGAAATGGACACAGAAAATGTGGTACATTAACACAATTAAATACTACTCAGCTATTAAAACAATGACTTCATGAAATTATAAGACAAATGCATGGTACTAAGAAACATCTTCCTGAGTGAAGTAACCAAATTACAAAGGAACATACAATGTATATACTCACTGATAAGTAAATATTAGCCCAAAATCTAGGAATACACAAATAAAATCCACAAACCACATGAAGCTTAAAAATTTGGAAAACCTAATAGAGAGGGTATAGAGTGATGTAATTATAAATTAATAATTTGGAAATAAACATAGGTGTATATGATTATTTTTAAAGGTTTCTGTGGGCCAATTTGTTTTATTTAGTTTGGCGACTTACATTTTTGTCAAATAATTGTAATCTTATTGTGTGAATATATTGTGCAATGAAAGTTTAACATGTAAATCTGATTGATAAATTACTGACTAATGAGTCATGATTTTACCATGCTGTGCAGAGAATGTGGACAATGTTCCTAGCTGGCAGGTAGACAGCCAGAAAGAGGGCAGCTCATGGACCACAAGGAGATAAAGAGATTGGGTACATAGCTCCCTGCTGGAGTGGCTTCCATGGATCCTGCAGGGTGAGAACACTTGGGACCAGTAGAGGCAAAGTTTTTTTTTTTTTTTTGTTTTTAACCTAACATGAAATGTGTTAGGAAAGAATCCAATAGAAATTAAAATTATTAGCCAAAGAGTTAGAGAGAAAGTTTTATTTTCTAATTAAGGGGGAGCAGTGCCATGTTGAGTCATGTTATGCCTCAAGCAACAGAACCTTAAACAAAACAAAATCAGGAGCAGCCTAGGCATGCAGGCTGCAGGTTTCCTGCTGTGATAAGGATTGGCAGCTCCAAGAGCTGGAGATAGATGCTGCTGACATTGATAGCAGATGTTAAAAAAAACATATTTCAAGTAAAAACTGGTAAAAGTGATTAATTTTTTTTATATTCAGAAGGATACAGTACAGAGTTTATCCCAATCATGTGGGGATTTTCACCTGTGGTTCAGAACTAAGTTAGGTAAAGTTAGTCACTGACTCCAAGTAGATCACGGTGATATTTGCAAGCTAATAATCTTAATAAAAATACAAGTCTAACCATACAGAGTTAATACAGACATATTATCTAAGTCATTAATAAATAAAAATATGACACTCAAGGTAGTGAGTTTGATCAATCAATTTACTTTGGGCTAAATTCCTGGTTTGATAAATTGCTTATGTTTTATTGCTATTAATATTAATATATGTAATTAAATTGTTTTATGAATTACCTTGTTAATTGCCATATGGCTTGTTGATGCCAGCTAGTGAGTATTTGTGGTTATTTTAAAATTACCACGAGAAGAGGCTCACATTCTCTTAACTTGTGCTTCTTGGGAATTTTGAGTTGATTTCTTGGCATGAGGGATCATTAGAGGCCCAAGGATAAGCTCATGCAGTGTTTTTGTTTATTCATTTATTTTATATTGTTTTAATTTTCAAAATGGGTATGAGTGTTTTGTGGTCATTATTTATTTGGTAGAGAATAAAAGATACAAAATACAAGATTTTCTGTTTGTCAACTAAAGAACACACTATTTTGAGAGCAAGGTTTTTGTCTTTGTGTTTTTAAAGGGATTATTAGGCTTTGGACTCCTTCCAGCATTATATGGATCAGATCTGATAGAGGGGGAGTGCCTGAAGATATAGATTTAAGATAATAAAACAAAAAATGGACAAAACATAATTCTCACTATGGATGTCTTAATGATTTTATATATATATATATATATATATATATATATATATATATATATATAAGAGACTTATATATTACAGAACATACAGATTTTGTGAGTTTTACCATCAGATCTATTTGACCTCTATTCTTAGGATCCAGTCAAACACAGATATCAGAGACTACAGCAATTGTTTGTGTGGTTTTCCTTCTTGAGCCCTGGCTAACTTCCTAACCCCTCTCCCATCTAAATATCTCAATGACCAGGTGTAGCTTGAAGAAGCCAATGAAGAGTCATCCCCAATTCCCTGGAACTTTGGGGGTTGAAGGTGGTTATTCTAAGATTGCTTTATGAGGGATTTAAAAATCATCTTAATTTAACAGAAAGGAATTAGATAGATTGATTTCTATAGCCATAATCTCATTTTGTAACTAAGCTAAAGTCATATCTTACATTGGTAGAAATCATTGTAATTAATACAAGGTTGAAGTTATAATCTTTACATTGGTATGTAATTTATTTAATAAAAATTTAAGGTTTTCATTGGTATGATTTCTTCTTGGTTTAAAATTGAGATTAGTATTATTACTTTCATATATGCATTGTGCCTATACAATACATTTAAAAATACATGGCTTATATCCAGTCCTATAACTGCTATTATATATTGTTTTTAGTTGATTAAACAATACAAGTTAAAGAACAGATAAAAAACTCATGGTTCTGAATAATTTAAAAAGGGTGTTTTTGAGATAATTCAATTAAAATGGCCAAGATTCGTCAAGACATAACAGTTCAGAAAAGCTTTGCATAGACTGATAATCTTCAGAGACATCAGTAGTCAACAGAATATGATGTTTATGGACTTTTTAAAATTAAAGATCATTTGACTAGAAACATCTCTGCTCCTGCCAACACTCCTTCTTGAATTCTAAGAAGAAATTGAGCATCAATGAATTTTCTCCAATTGTGGTGCGACGGTCACTAGACAAACCTGCCTATTTCATCTATAAACAAATACTGTCCAGAAATGACACATTATGCAGAATAGGCAACTGATAACCTTTGTAAAGCCAAAATTGTCAGCCCTTCAAAACTTTGCATTACAAACATTTTGTCAGATGATCCTGGGCCAGAAGGCTGAAGATTGATGCTCCAACATTTTGGAGAATGGGGGACTCTCCAGGTAATCAGTAGTTTCTATAAATTGGATAAGTTTTGGAAGCTATGTTTTGAGCTTCTTATAGTTTCAGATAATATTAGTCATTCTCAGATTTCTGATGGAGATGAAGATTATTTTAGTCTCATAGTCTACTCGAGCTAATTAACTTTGAGAAAGCAGCAATCAAGATGGTTTTCTAATGATAATAGTTGTGCACAGCATATATTTGATATAGAACATTTTTTAATTAATCAGAAAGGGTGATGTGTGGGATGTTATTATACAACAAGGCAGGTTGAACCTATCATTGGATGAGAAGGAAGGGTAGGTGGGTAAATGTGAAGAAAGGAGAGGGGAAGAGGAGCAAGTTAAGAATCAAGTTAGAGCCAGAGAAGAAGTTTCTAAATACAGGTGGTCTTAATTGGCAATAGGTAGATATGATTATTTTTCAGGGATTCTCAGGGTCAATTTTTTTTTTTATCTAGGTTGGCAACTTGCATCAGTGTCAAAAGGTTGTAAGCTTATTGTGTGGATGTACTGAGGATTGGGAATTTAACATATAAATCTGATTGATAAATTATTGATTATTGAGTCATGATTTACCAGACTGTGGGAAATATGACCTAAGTGTCCAGCTGCCAGGGAGACAGTTGGTAGAGGGTGGCTCTAGGTCTGCCTGGGTCTGAGAGTACTTGGGAGCATTATGGAGCAGCTGAGATAAAGATACACCAGAATGACATGTGGCCCTATTGACTCTAGCACACATATAGGATAAAAGGTTACATTTTTTTAGTAATTACCACAACAAGGAGGAACAAATATTCACAATAGCAAATACAGAGAAAACGTGTGGAGCAGAGACTGAAGGAAATGTCATACAGAGATGGCCTCACCTGGGGACCCATCCCATATACAGTCACCAAACCTAGACAATATTGTTGATGCCAAAAAGTATATGCTGACACTAGCTTTATATAGCTGTCATCTGAGAAAATCTGCCAGAGCCTGAGACGTACAGAGTCAGATGCTCTCAACTAACCACTGGATTGAAAGCAAGGCCCCCAATGGAGGAGTTAGAAAGGGACTGAAGATCCTGAAGAGGTTTGCAACCACATAGGAAGAACAATAATATCAACCAACTAGATCCCCCAGAGCTCCCAGAGACAAAACTACCAACCAACAAGAACACATGGAGAGACCCATGGCTCTAGCCACATATGTAGCAGAGAATGGCCTTATCAGGCATCAATGAGAGTACAGGACCTGGCCCTGCAAATGTCCCAGTGTAGGGGAACACGAGGATGGGGAGGCAGGAGTGAGTGGATGGTGGGGAAACACTTTCATAGAGGCTGCGCAAAGGTAGAAGGGATAGTGGGATTCTGGAGGGGAAACTGGAAAAGAAAATAACATTTGAAATGTAAGTAAAAAAAAAAAAAATCCAATAAAAAGAAAAAGAAAAAAAGAAAGCATTTACTTCAACAATGAATTAATGGACTGACAAGCTCATACTTAACAGACAATAAGAAGATAAAGGGCTTAGATCATTGGAGCATGAGATTTGAAGTGTATAGATTCTTTGTAGCCAAGAACTATATTTCATAGACTGTTCCTTAATTCTGATTAGGATTGTAAGATTAGAAAATAGAATTTTCAGAAGAAATTGTTTCCTGTCCCCACCCCAAAACATTCTCTTTCCTCTATTCTTTATTCCTTTCTTCGTTCCTTTTAATGACATGGGATGAGCACCTTATTCTCTATCCTGTCCTTCCATTATGAAATGTGTAAACCAAAACCAAGCATTAGAGAATATAGGCTGGGATCTCTGAACCACCGAGATGGACTAACACACATTATCCTTCTTCTTCTTCTTCTTCTTCTTCTTCTTCTTCTTCTTCTTCTTCTTCTTCTTCTTCTTCTTCTTCTTCTTCTTCTTCTTCTTCTTCTTCTTCTTCTTCTTCTTCTTCTTCTTTTTCTTCTTCTTTTTCTTCTTCTTCTTCTTCTTCTTCTTCTTCTTCTTCTTCTTCTTCTTCTTCTTCTTTTTCTTCTTCTTCTTCTTCTTCTTCTTCTTCTTTTTTTTTGGTTGTCTATCTCAGGTCTTCGCTCCCATCAACAGATACACTCAATCCAATCACTGTTATCAGCTCTGGCTACAAAGATAATTTATGTACTGTAAGAATATAAACTAAATTATAAAAAGGGTAATTAAACCAAATAAACCACAGGGAATAAATAATTTCACACCAGAACAAAAAAGAACACACACACACACACACACACACACACACACACACACACACACACACACACACCAAAATGCCAATGGACTCAATTCCTCAATAAAAGACACATACTATCAGAATGGATGCAAAAATAGGATCCATAATATTAGGCTCTTAAGAAATACACTTCAACATCAAAGATACACATTACTTCAGAGTAAAGAGCAAACAAAAGATTTTCCAAGCAAACTGGTGCAAGGAGCAAGCTGAAGAAGACATTCTAGTATTCAATAAACTAAACTTTCATTCAAAATTAATCAAAAGATTTAAATGTGTTTTTGTTCACCAGATGTCATTTTCTTGAACCCTTACTACTGAATAAGTTATACTTCTTTCTGAACTCTAGCTGATTGGTTCAACACAGCTGTTCAGGCTAAAATACTCCCAGCAGACTGATTTGATCTGGCTTCTCTCAGATACTGACTGAACTGCTCTGCTAGAAAAAAAAAAAAAATCCCAGATGTCCTTCAGTAGATGAATGGATACCAAAATTGTGGTATATTTACATAATGGATTACTAGTCAGCTATCAGAAACAACAATTTTATGAAATTCTTAAGAAAATGGATGCATCTAGAGAATATCATCCTGAGTGAGATAACCCAATCACAAAAGAACAGACATAATATGCAGTCACTGATAATTGGATACTAACCCCAGAAAGCTCTGAACACCCCAGAAACAACTCATAGAGTATATAAAGTTCAAGAAAAAAAAACATTATGCTTAATCTTCACACACCAAGAAAACTTTAACTAATTCCAGGTTACTTCTTGTTTTACATGTACTTTATGTTCATTGTAACTAGTAAGATCTTAATGCACACTATCAAACCTTTAAAAAAAACCAAGTACTGACAAAATATATCCATATACTTTTATGCAAAAATGCTTAAAATCTGTACATTTATCTTTGTTTTTTTTAATAAAGTTGTTCAATTTAAAAAAAAAGAAAAAAAATTCCCTCTGAATTCTATGACCTGAACTGCACTGTCTGTACTGACCTCAAGAACTGAATAGAAATATACAGAACTGAATAGAACTACAGGAATTCAACTGAAGTCAATTTCATCCAACTGAACTATACCAAACTGAACTTCACTGAACCGAAGTTCCTCCATCCCTCACTTCCACCTTGCTGCTTTTATGTAGTTGCTTTTTTTGTCTGTTCTCCAGAGAGTTGGGTATATCCTATCTCTCACTTATTCTGCCAAATTCTTCTCTGAGCTGTCATTCTGTCTGCCCCTCAATTAGACATCAGCTTCAAACATGGTTGATGCTTTCTACAACACAAATTTACCTCCTTGGTTTCAGATTAGATTGTTTGTTAAAAATGAGTCTGCATTCCATATAGCAGGATTAAAGGTGAATCATTAAAGCCAGCTCAAGCAGATCTACAAGTGTTTTTGGATGTGACTTTGTAACAGAGCAGCCATGATGTTGGACTAAAATAACTCTATAAAAAGGATAGAAAAAACTTCATACTCATCAAAGTAAAAATCTAGCAAGATGACATCTGAATATCTATGCCCCAGATGCAAGGGTATTCACATTTGTAAATAGAAACACTATTAAAGAATAAATTACACATTTATTGCCACAGATTAATATTAGGAGACTTTGACACCCAACTTTCACTAATGGTCAGGACATCCAAACAGAAATTGAACAGACAAATAATGAAACTAATAGACATTATCACTCAAATGAACCTAGCAGATATCTAAAAAACATTTTATTCAAAAACAAAACAATATACCTTCTTATTAGCATCTCCTAGAACATTCTCCAAAGCTGACCATGTAATCTGTTAGAAAACAGATACAAAAAATTTTAAGAATATTGAAATAATCACCATTATCCTATCAAACCACCATAGATTAAAGCTGGACTTCAACAACAACACAAACAACAGGGAGCCTACAAACTCATGAAGACAGAGTAACTCTCTACTCAATGACTCATGAGTCAAGGGATAAATAATGATATAAATAAAAGACTTCCTAGAATTCAACAAAAATGACAGTACGACATACAAAAAACTTACAGTACATAATAAAAGCAGAGCTAAAAGGAAAAGTACTAGATGCTTTCACAGGGAAATTAGGGACAACTCACAGTAGCAACGTAACAGGAAACCTGGAAGCTCAAGAACAAAAGGAAGTAAACACACCCAAGAGGAGTAGATAGCAAGAAATAATCAAACTCATGGCTGAAATATATAAAATGGAAATAATTACAACAATACAAAGAATCAATGAAACAAGCACTTGGCCATTTGAGAAAATCAAGAAGATTGAACAACACTCCCCCAAACTAAATAAAATACTAACAGACAATATCCAAATTAACAAAATCAAAAGTGAAAGGGAAACATAACAACAGACTCAGAGAAAATTCAAAGAATCATTTCATCTTACTGCAAAAACCTACACTCCAAAAACCTAAAAAAATCCAAATAACCTGAACAATTTATGTGATAGATAAGGCTTACCAAAACAAAATCAAGTTCACATAATTTAATAGATCTATAACCCCTAAGGAAATAGAAGCAGTCACTAAAAGAATCACAAAAAGCCCAGGGTTATATGGTTTTAGAACACAATTCTCACAAATTTTCAAAGAATACCTGATATCAAAAGTCCTCAAATTATTCCAGAGAAATAGAAACAGAAGTAATACTGTCAAATTAATTTTATGAGGCCACAGACACTCTGTTAGCTAAACCAACCAAACACTCAATTAAGAGAGTAAATTTCAGACCATTCTACTAAAAAATGTTGGTACAAAAAGACTCAGTAAAATACTCAAAATGTGAATCCAAGGACACATCAAAAAACATTATTTATCATGAACAAGTATGCTTTATGCCACAGAGACAGGAATGGCACAACATATTAAAATCCCTCAATGTAAACCATTATATAATCAGACTAAGAAGAAAGCCAACTGATCATCTCATTAGAATATGGAAAGGTCTTTCATAAAATTCAATATCCCTTCCTAGTAAGTCTTGGGGATGTCAGGTATGTTTAAGTACATACCTAAATACAATAAAGGTAATATACAGCAAGCAAATAATGAAAATCTGATTAAACAGAGAATGTTCAAGCAATTTATTAAATTCAGGGATAAGACTAGGCTGCCCACTCTCTCTGTATTTATTTAATATAGGACATGATGTTTTACCTAGAGCAATGAGATAACTCAAGAGTATCAATGGGATGCAAACTAGAAAGAATGAGGGCAAAGTCTAACTATTTGCAGATGATATGATAGTATATATAAGTGATCCCAACAATTTTACCTAGGAATTTCTACAGTTGAGAAACAACACCTTCAGAAGCTGGAAAGAACCCAGATGTCCTTCAGTAGATGAATGGATACAAAAAATGTGGTATATTTACACAATGGAGTACTACTCAACTATCAGGAAGGAAGGAAGGAAGGAAGGAAGGAAGGAAGGAAGAAAGGAAGAAAGAAAGAACACTAAAAGCATTAAAAGAAAAAAGATAGATAACATGTAAAAGCAAATAGATCAGAATTACACCAGATTTTCAACAGAGACTATGAAAACTAGAAGATCCTGGACTGACTCCATACAGACCCTAAAAGAACACTAATGCCAGCCCAGATTAATATATCCAGCAAAACTCTCAATCACCATAGATGGAGAAACCAAGATATTTCAGGACAAAAGAAAATTTACAAAATATCTGCCCACAAGTTCAGACCTATAAAAGATAATAAAAGAGGAAAGTCCACCACAAAGAGAGAAATGTCAACATGGAGAAAGCAAATGAGTCTTCTTGTAACAAACCCCAAAGAAGAAAAAGACACCAACATAATTCTACCTCTAACAACAAAAATATCAGAAAACAACAATCACAAATTCCTTAATATCAATGGACAAAATTCACTAATAAAAACATATTATGAGACTATATTGCTAAACAGGATTCATCATTTTACTGCATATAGGAAACTCATTTCAGAAACAAAGGAAAGCACTACCTCAGAGTAAAAGGTTGAAAAAAATATTTCAATCAAATTGTCCCAAGAAACAAATGGGAGTAGCCATCTTAATATCATATAAAATAGATATTCAAATAAAGTCATCAAAAAAGATAAGGAAAGAAAACTTTTACTCATCAAAAAAAATCTATCAAGATGAATATTCAATCCTGTACATCTAAGTCCCCAAATCAAGAGCACACACATTTATAAAAGAAACTCTACTACAGTTCAAAGCATATATTGTACCACATACAATAATAGTCTGAGACTTCAGTACCCCACTTTCATCAATGCACAGATCATGGAAGCACAAACTCAAAAGAAACACTGTGAAAATTACACAAGTTATTAACCAAATAGATTTAACAGACATCTATAGAATATTTCAACCTAAAAGAAAAGAATATACATTATTCTCATCACCTCACAGAACCTTCCCCAAAACTGACCATATAGTTGATCACAAAGCAAGCCTCAACAGATACAAGTACATCAAAATAATCCCATGGATCCTATCAGATCACCCTTCTCCACTGTTGGTGGGGTTGCAAACTAATACAACCACTCTGGAAATTAGTCTGGCGATACCTCAGAAAATTGGACATAATACTACCTGAAGACCCAGCTATTCCACTTCTGGGCATATACCCCAGAGACACCTTAGTACACAACAAAGATATATGCACCACAATGTTCATAGCAGCTCTATTTATAATAGCCAGAAGCTGGAAAGAACCCAGATGTCCTTCAGTAGATGAATGGATACAAAAATTGTGGTATATTTACACAATGGAATACTACTCAGCCACCAGAAACAATGACTTGACCAAATTCTTAAGAAAATGGCTGCATCTAGAGAATATCATTCTGAGTGAGATAACCCAGTCACAAAAAAACAGACATAATATGCAGTCACTGATAGTGGGATGCTAACCCCAGAGGCTCACACTGCCCCAGAAACAACTCACAGCCTGTATGAAGTCCAAGAAATAAAGAAAACAAAACAAAACAAAATAAAAAAATCTTTATACAACAAGAAAACTTTGACTATTTCCATGTTACATTTTGTTTCACATGTACTTTATGCTCATTGTAACTATTAAGTTTTCAATGCATACTATCAAATCTTTTTAAAAAATCAAGTACTGACTAAAAATATATTCATAGAGTTTTATGTAAAAATTATTTTAAAATCTGAAAAAAAGTACTGACAAAAATGTATTGTATAATTTTATGCAAAAAAATGCTTAAAATCTGTACATTTATCTTTGTTTTGTAAAATAAAGTTGTTAAAAAAAACAAAAATATTCAATAAAATTTTTGCAAACCAAATCCAAGAACACATCCAAACGATCAATCACCATGATGAAATAGGCTTCATCCCAGGGATACAAGGATGGTTAAATACAGGGAAGTCTATCAATGTCATTTACTATATGAACAAACTTAAAGAAAAAAATCACATAATTATCTCTCCAGATGCTGAGAAAACATTTGACAAAATTCAACACTTCTTCGTGTTAAATGTCTTAGAACAGTCAGATATTCAAAGCACATACTTAAGCATAGTAAAAGCAATGTACAGCAAACTAAATCAGCATCAAAGTAAATGCAATCCCACTAAAATCAGGGAGTAGACAAGGCTGTGAACTTTCTCCCTACCTATTCAATATAGTACTTTAAGTTAGAGCAATAGAGAGCAAAAATAGGTCAAAGAAATTTAAAATTGAAAGTAAGAAGTTAAAATATCATTATTTGCAGATGGTAGAACATTATACTTAAGTGACCGAAAAAATTCCACCAGAGAACTTTTGCAGTTGATTAACAACTTCAGCAAAGTGGCTGAATACAATGTTAACTCAAGTGAATCCATAGCCTTCCTCTATGTAAAGGACAAATAGGCTGAGAAAAGAATTAGAGAATTGATATCCTTCACAATAGCCACAAAATATAAAATAACTTTCTGTGAACCCAACAAAACAAGTGAAGAATCTGCATGATGAGAACCTCAAATCTCTCAAGAAGGAAATTGATGAAGACCTCAGAAGATGGAAAGATCTCCCATGCTCATGGATTGGAAAGATCAACATTGTAAATAAGGCCATCTTTCCTAAGGCAATCTACAAATTCAATGCAATGCCCATCAAAATTACAAATTACAACTCAACTCTTCATGAGGTAGAAAGAGCAATTTGCAAATTCATTTTTTAATAATATAAACCCAGGATAGCAAAAAGTATTCTCAGCAATAAAAAAAAAAAAAAAAAAAAAAAAAAAAAAAAAAAAAAAAAAAAAAAAAAACTTCTGGGAGAATCATCAGCCCTGACCTTAAGCTGTACAACAGAAAAATTGTGATAAAAACACATGGTATTGCTACAGAGACAGACAGGTAGACCAATGGAATAGAATCAAAGACCCAGAAATGGACTCATACACCTATAGTCACTTGATCTTTGACAAAGCAGTTAAGACATCCAATGAAAAATGGACAGCCTCTTCAACAAATGGTGCTGGTTCAACTGGAAGTCAGCTTGCAGAAGAGTGAAAATCGATCCTTTTCTATCTCATTGGACAAAGCTCAAGTCAAGTGGATCAAAGACCTCCACATAAAACCAAGTACACTGAAACTATTAAAAGAGAAAGTAAGAAAGAGCTTAGAACATATAGGCAGAGGGGAAATTTTCCTGAACTGAACACCGATGGCTTGTGCTCTAAGATCAAGAATTGATAAATGGTACCTCATGAAATTGTAAAGCCAAGGACTTCAAAGAAATTGTTAGGCCAAGGACACTGTCCAAAGGACAAAACAGCAACCAACAAATTGGGAAATGCTCTTTATCAATCCTATATTTGATGAAAGGTGAGTATCCAATATATACAAAGATCTCAAGAAGTTAGACACTAGAGAATTAAAGAATCCTATTAAAAATGGGGTACAGGGCTAGACAGAGACTTCTCAATAGAGGAATATTGAATGGCTGAGAAGCACCTAAAGAAAGACTCAAAATCCCTAGTAATCAGGAAAGTTCAAATGAAAACAACCCTAAGATTCTACTTCATATCAGTCAGAATGGCTAAGATCAAAAACTCATTTGACATCAGATGCTGGGGAGGATGTGGTGAAAGAGGAATACTCCTCCACTATCAGTGGGATTATAAACTGGTACAAGCTCTCTGGAAATCAGTATGGTGATTCATTATAAAACTGGACATAGTTCTACCTGAAGAGCCAGCTCTACCACTCCTGGGCATATACTCAAGAATAGATCTAATATCTAACAAAGACATAAGCTCAACAATGTCCATAGCAGCCTTATTTATAATAGCCAGAAGCTGGAAAGAATCCTGACGTTCTTCAACAGAGAAATAGATATAGAAATAGTGGTACATATACAACAAGTTCATGAAATTTCTAGGCAAATGGATGAAACTTGAAGCTATTATCCTGAGTGAGGTAACCCAGTCACAAAGAACCCTCATGGTGTGTAGTCATATATAAGTGGATACCAGCCCAAAAGCTTGGAATACTCAAGGAAAATTTACAGAAATGAAGCTCAAAGAGAATTCAGCCTAGAATGTGGATGTTTCAGTCCTTCTCAGAAGTGAGAACAAAACACTAATGGTAGGAAATAAAGCGACAAATAAAGGAACAGGGATTCGAGAAAAGACCATCCAGATACTGCCTCACCTGGAGATCCACCCTATATGCAGCCATTAAACCAAAACACTATTGATTATGCCAAGTAGGGCTTAATGGCAAGAATCTGATACGGATGCATACTCAAAAGCTCTGCCAGAGCCATACTGATACAGTTTAGGATGCTTACAGCTAGCCATTAGACTGCACACATGGACCCCAATGAAGGAGCTAGAGAAGGAACTGAAGGACCTAAAAATGTCTGAAACCCCATGGGAAGAACAAAATGGTCAACTAACCAAACCCACTCCAGATCCCTGGGACTAAAACACCAACCAATGAGTTATCATTGAGAGACCTGTGGCCCAAGTTGCATATGCAGCAGAGGATAGCATTTTATGGCATCAGTGGGAGGAGAGATTTTTGGACCAGCAGCGGCTATTTTTCCCAGTGTAGAGGAATGCCAAGGAGCTGGTGTGAGAGAGGGTGGTTTGGAGAGAAAGCACCTTCATGGAGGCAATTGGATTGGGAAGGGGGTGGAAATGGGTGAAGGGGATAACATCTGAAATATAAATACAAAGAATATCTAAGAAAAAAGATGAAAAGATAATATACTACTGAGAAATTGCCAAAAAAAAAAAGCCCTACATGGTATTAACATAAAAACAAGTGGTTTGATCAATAGAGTTTAATTGAAGTCCCAGAAATAAATATACACACCTGTGAACACTTTATTTGTGACAAAGAAGTCTAAGAAATTAAATAAGCAACTTTAACAAATAACCCCAGTCTAATTGAATGTCTACTTGTAGAAGAATACAAATATATCCACATTTATTACACTGCACAGAATTTAAGTCCAAGTAGACAAAAGTCTTCAACATAAAATTAGATATTCTGAATCTCATAGCATAAAAAGTGGGTAATAATCTAATTCATTGGCATATTGACAACTTCCTGAATAGAAAACAAACAATTGGACACTAAGATCAACAATTAATAAATGGGACTATGAAATATAATAGCTTCTGTAAGGCAAGGGATGCTGTCAAAATGACAAAATGTTAACTTTCACAGTGCAAAAGATTTTCAGCAACCCCACATCTCTAGAAGGTATCAAAATATGTAAAGAACTCACAAAATTAGACATTAACAAACCATATAATCCAATTTAAAATGGGCTACAGAATCATTGACAGAGAAATTTCTAATGGCTAAGAAACACTTGAAGAAATGTTCAACATCCTTAGTCATGAGGGACATGTAATTCAAAACAACTCTGAGAATCCATCTTATATCCATCAGAATGACTAAGATGAAAAAAAAAAAAAAAAAAAAAAAAATTGAGAGCTCATGCTGGCAAGGATGTGGAACAAGGGGAACTCTGTTCCTCCTTTGCTGGTGGTACTGAAAACTGGCATGACAACTTTGTAAATCAATTTATTAATTTCTCTGAAATTCGGGAATACTTCTAACTCAAGACTCATCTGTATCATTCCTGTGTCTATGACCAAAGATGTCCCACTACACCACATGAACACTTGTTCAGTTATGTTCCTAAGAGCTTTATTTTTAGGGGTTAGAAACTGGAAAGAACCTAGATGTTTCTCACTTAAAATATGGTTAAAAATGCAGTACATTTATATAATGCATTATTACTCAGCCATTAAAAACATTACCATAGTGAGATTTCCAGGTGAAACAATAGAACTAGAAAATTTCATCCTGAGTGAAGTAACCCAGACCCAGAAAAACACACATAGTTTGTATTCATTTATAGTAGATATTAGTTATAAAGTACAGGGTAACTGTGATAAAAGCCATAGACCCAAAGAAGCTATGTAACAAAAGTGACCCAAGTGAAGACCACTTGAATCTCCCTGAGAAAGGAAAACAGAGTAGACATAGGGGTGGATTGAGAGAAGGTATTTAATGGAGAAGGAGATGAGGATGGGAACGGGAGGGATGACATGGGGAAGGACAGATGAAGAGAGTACTGGTTCAGATAACTGAATGGCTTGGTGGAGTCTCTGGGATTAGCTAAAAACTTAGGACAATGCAAATTCCCAGGCATCTATTAGGTAACTCAGAGCAATGGGGGAATCTTAACTAGCTACCTTTCTATAATTAGGCAATCCTTCCAGTAGAGGAACTGAATTACCACACCAGCCAAAAAAAAAAAAAAAAAAAGACCTTAGATCCACAACTGTCCTATTTACAAGGTCTCAAGGGATAAAAGATGAAGCAGAATTTGAGTGAAGGAGATAAACAAAGGCTGTCCTAGCTTGAGACCCATGCCATGAGCTGGATCCTGCCCCTGAAACCATTAATGATACTCTGTTATACTTGCTGTCATCTGAGGGGATTCACCCAGTATGTGATGGAAAGTGATGTGGAGACAAAATGCCAAACTTGAAGTGGAGCCTGGGGAATCTTGTGGAAGAGGGAAGAAAGGATTGAAGTAGCCAGAAAGGTCAAGGACACCCCAGGAAAACCTATAGCATCACCTAACTTAGACCATAGAGGCTCATGGAGACTGAAGCGCCAACCAGAGAGCATGCATAGGATGAAGATCTTTTGTACATGTGTAACAGTTGTGCAGATGGCTCTTCATGTGGGACTCCAAAATGGAAGCAAGGTTGTCTCTGACTACCTGGCTTTGCATACCTTTCCCTTAACTGGGCTTTCTCATCTAGCTTCAGTAGAAGATGTGCCTAGTATTACTGCAACTTCATATGCCAATTTGATATCCATGGGAGGGCCCCCTTTTCTGAGGAGAAACAAAGGAAGGGTGGATGAAGGGAAGGGAGAGTGTTACAAGGACACTACAGAAGGGAAGCTTTGAGCATCTGATATTAAGTAAATAAAAAAACTTAATTAATAAAATATATTAATTAATTTTAAAAAGAATGTAAACCAGTGAAAGACAACTTTGCAAACTTCAGTTTTATTAAGAACTTTATGCAACAACAGATAATGAAAAAAATAAAACTATTTGCTTATTTGAAAGGAAGTAATTTCACTCAGTACTGAAATTAATCTGTAGCAATTTGGAAAGATAACAGGCAGAAGAAAGCATGTGTAAACTTGTCTCACTGTCTCACTGTTTTAAAATCCTTCACAAAAACTATAGTAATTAATAAAAAACCACTTTCCATAATAAACTATTTGAGGTATGGCCAGATTGAGCACATCTAAGTTCCCTCATCTCCTCCCCCATGCTTTGTCCCTCTTTCTTCATATATATGTAAATACACATTTAAGATATATACCATATTTATAGACATATATCACATAATAAGTGCAAGTTATTGCTCCCTACAAGGTGAGCATGTGCCCTTAGTTCTGAGAATATTTTATTGTCATTTGTGGGACTGGATGACTTTCATAAAATTTTGAACAGTTTAGTTTTGAATTTCCTAATAATTTGTTTAATTTACCAAAAAAATTTATTCAAAGATTAAACTTTACATATTTGCCATTATCTTCTTAAAATTTCTCTAAAATTCAGCCTTTTCAGAAATTAAAATGTTCCTGGCATCCTGTAAGTCTGTTTCACAAATTTTCAGTCTTTCTGCTATGTCAAATTCATACACCAAAGGTCACAAAATCTCTGCAGACATTTTAATTTTTAAAAGTGACATTCTATTCCATTGTAAATGATTCCTGAGTTTACTGACAAAGTGGGCTTGATATTTTCTAATTGCAATTATTTCCATAAAAGCTTTGCATGCTCCTTTTGCCCTGGATATAGCACCCAAGTTCCTTTGAACAATTAATGACAGAAATCCACCATCAGAGGGCAGAGAGTTGAACTTATTAAAAGCATAGATGAAGATAAGAAAGGCTGCACAGTACAGATTTAGAGCCCTTAGCAAACATCATCCTTTGTATTCTGGGAACAGCTGCGATCCCTCGGTGTGTATATTGAATACATTTTAAATCAAGCCATTTTTACAGCACCGTGTCTACTATTTAAGTTAGACAGTGATAATTAGTGTGAAATAGAAAGAAGAGGGAAACAAGAATTGCTATTGACATTTGGGTCTCTAGCAGTCTGTCCATGATGGACAGTTAGTAACATAGTACACCCTTTTAAAACACAACTCATTGTTTTCAGTGTTAAAAGTAACAGCCTTTAGAGATAGCTAAGAAAATGATCATAAGTATTTGCAGTAATGTTTTTTCATTTCCAAGAGATATGTAAGTGCTCGAAAAAATATAGTGAGTGAACGAACAATTATTAATTAGAACTGGAGATGAGCAGTGTCTGGAAATGAGTAAGTGAAAGACAACCACCTTCCCCTTGACAAATTTTTTCTCCAATCATCCCAAAGAAGCCATACAAATCAGAGAAATAGTGCAGGGCTTATGCAAAGGTTTCCAAAGATTACTTGTCTAGATTCATGACTGCCATTCATGGGTGAGCAATGTTCTGCAGTGGGTTCATCATTAGTAAGAGTCTGAAATGAACTTCAAAGTGCAGTTTTATAACCTACTGACTTAGAGTTTGGAATAACATGCGCTAGGATGAAGCAAACCTAAACCAGTCTAAATAGAAATTGCACCATACCAAAGGGATTTTTAAAGCCTTATTTCTAACACTGTGCTTATAAGAATTTATTAGCAAATGTTATATGCCATATGGAAACTTTGATTTATAAACTGCAGGTGTTTCATTTCATTTTTTCAGTTATTTAATAAAAATATTTTATAGCAAAGGTTTCTTTTCTTGTTCTCTCCAACACATTTTTACCAAACTGATCATGGCCATACCATGCCACTTTTCTTTAAATGATATTCAACATGAACTTTGCAGGGGTTTCTTCTCAGGCCCCTTAGAATCAGGAAGAGACCTATTAGCAAACTCTCCTCAGTTTTGTGGTCCAATAAACATAAGCACATACATGGGACTCGACAACTAATTGTGAGCTGATATATCTAATTTAAACCCTTTATACAGTTCTGATGTATTGCCATAAGAGGCTCTGTTTGTCCAAGTACCTTATTACCCCTCCTATTACCTTCACAAGTCTTGGAAAAGCTGGCTTAAGAAGGTGTCTTGTAAAGCTTTCTTCCATCAGTAGGATGTCTACACACTTTGCTGATTGTTTTCTTTCTTGTACAGATACATTGAATCAAATTTCATTCTTCTGAAGGTGAACATCCAGTTCTGCCTGCACTGCTGAATAAGCTATCTTTTTCCTGATGTATTTTTTTTTTTTGTTGTTGTTAAAAATTAGGTGAGTAAGGCTTTGTTGTTTTATTTCCATGTCCTCCTGTTCTGTTCCGTTCTGTTCTTTCCTGTCCTGTCCTGTCCTGTTTTCTGTTTGTCCACTGTGTATTTCTATGCCAATACTATGTTATCTTTATCACTGCAGTATAATTTGAGATCGGGTATTGTGAGATTTCCAGCTGTGTTCTTATTTCTTAAAATTGCTTTGATGATTTATAATCTTTTGTGATTCCATTTGAATCTTTCATTTTTTTTATATGTGTGATAAATTTTATTGATTTTGTATTGAATCTGCAGATAAATTTTGTAGTATAGCTCTTCTCAGATTATTTGCCAGTATGGATGATACTTTCATGATATAATATCTTCCTTGATTTTCTATTTGAACATACTGAAATTGTAAATGTAGAGTTGTTATCTTCTTCTTCAATCATATATATTCCTAGGTCCTTAGAATTATTTTGAAATAGATATTTTTCTATTTTTATGAGTATACATATGTTGACTAATATTTTATATATTTACTCAGCATCCTTCAATTTTACAATATCTCTTTATTAGTCTTAAGGTTGCTCTAGTAAATTATACTGGTGCTATTGAGTAAAGAACCATGTTGTTGGAGTTGTCTTTACTATTTTTATTGCTTTTGTGTCTTTCTCATGTGGAATTATTAGTACCAAGACTTGAAGAATTACATCAACTAAGAGGGGAGCAGCAGTGGCCATTCTTGTCCCATTCTTCAAGCTCACAGTTAGACATCAGAAAATTTGGTAATATCCAGAAATAACAAAGAAATTAAATACAATAGACACAAAACACTAATCAACAAATGGGATAATCATTTGAATAGATTGTTTTCAAAAACAGAAACACAAATAGCCAGTATTTTTAATATGCTTACCCACCTTGTAAATGCAAACTAAACCTACTTTTAAATATAACCTCACCCCAGTCAGAAAGGTTATCATCAAGAATCTGACAACAAATATTGGAGAGGATGTGGAGAGAGAGGAACCATTATTCACTACAGATTGGAGTGTAGATTAACCTGTCTATTATGTTAATTGGTTTGGTGTTGCTCAAAAAACAAAAATAGAATCACCAAGTAACCAAGTTATTCCTTTCTGGGGTATATTTACTTAGAGAACTCTATATTCTAACATAGAAATATTTGCACTCCCATAGTTATTGGTGCTTTATTACTATAGCATGAAAATGGAGCTAACCTAACAATTCCCCAATCATTAGGAAAATAATGAATATTTGATACATACATAAAATAGAATAGTATTAAGCTGTAAACAAGGAAATCAGAAAATTTACAGGAAAATTTAGAATGTACAATATGACTTAATTTCACACAATCTCAGAAAGAAAAAAAACTGAAATCCCTTTTGAATGAAATCATAGATATAATGTATATGAGTATTCATGTAAACTAATGTTTACAAGAATGAAATATGAGATGTGAAAAGAACAAAAAAGTGAGTACTATAACAACTCACAAACTGTGTGAAGTTCAAGAAAAAACATTATTCTCAATCCTTACACACTAAGAAAACGTTGACTAATTCCGGGTTACATCCTGTTTTACATGTACTTTTTCTTCATTGTACCTAGTAAGACCTTAATGCAGAGTATCAAACCTTAAAAAAAAATGCTTAAAAATTTGTACATTTATCTTTGTTTTTTTTTTTTTTTTTTTTTGTTTGTTTGTTGTTTTTTCTTTTTTTTTCCGGAAACACATTTATCACCTAGGTCAAAAGCGGGTCCAGGAATCGGGCAACAGCACCCATCAGTTTCTAACAATGAGGGCGTCAACCACCCCTAAAGCACTATGGCTACACAGCAGGGTGGACTTCCCCGGCTGGACTTCCGGGTGGTGGTCAGACAGGTACCAAGCTTTCCCTCAGTCTGCGAGAGAGCCGAGTGTAGGCCCCGCCTCCTCCACAACAACCCCACCCCCCACAGCGAGGACACGCCTCAAAGACCTAGCCACGCTTCTTCCACTCCAGTCCGGAGGTCGCCATCACACTCCTGGTCTCCAGGCCTCGGTCTTGCAGAGGTCAGTTTCATGTGCTATGTTAGCTCATAGTCACTGAGATGTTGTTTTTTTTTTTTTTTAAATAAAGTTTTTCAATAAAAATACAGGTGACAAAGGAAGACAAAATACAGTCATAGAACATGTTGCATATAAGAAGACAAGCAACTAAGTGATTTACCTCTGTGCTATGTGTGTGTATGTGTGTGTGCGCACGCACACACACTCATGTGTGTGTGTTCCAGCATGCATGGTAGATAAATTAATAAAAATGTGATTGATAATGACAGTGTCAAATACTATGCAAAGGTACATGCCTTTAGAACAGCTAACTGCAATGAAGTTCACACAGAGCAAAGACTGGAGAAGGGCTTGTTGGATTTTCGAAATTAATCTAATGATGTGTTTATATTTGCAAATTCACTATAATTAAGTAACTTTTAAAGCTCTTTTGCGAAGCCTTGTTTTCTACAGGATGGTAACTGTTTGATGTTATACTTAGGGAGTGCTTGCTCTGCCAAACTTAGTTGAAGAACCAAGAGTTTTTGCCAGTTTACCCCTTGGAACACACAAAAATCACAAATTATGTATTGAAATAACCATCACTTCAAGTAGGAGATTGGTCAGGTACTATCAAAAGACACTGAATCGGGAGAGTTTAAATGTATGTCAAAACTGCCCATAGAATCCTAGCTTACTATGAACTGAAAGTGGTCCAGGATACAATAAATGTCAGAAATCTTTGGGAGGTAGCAAAAAAACACCTGCTTATCTTTCAGACAAGATCTTGGAATGCCTCATGAGACTATATTAAAAGATAATTATTTTTTAAATAACAGTCAAGAAATGAAAATATATTCATTTTCTAAAAGAAGTTTAATTCTGTGTCTATAGCAACAATACCAGAAGTTGAGCAGCATTAGAAAATAAAGGTTTATAATTGAATCATCCACAGTAGAGAGCCCACAACAATATGTACTTTATTGTAGCCAGAGTTGGTGATGAAAAGGGGAAATTGGAATACACATTTATTGGCTGCTTATTTACATCAGGAATTGTGACCCCCAGATTTATGTGCTATTATAACATATAAAAATTTCCACATAACCAGATATTAGAAATTTTATCTGGTTTTGCACAATTTTTTATATTCATTATAACTGTACATCACTTTTATCTTGAAGACATAGAGTTAGGATTTTTTTCACTTGTTAAGTAAGCCTTGTTTAAACATAAAGAATTAGCATATTTAATTATATAATTGACCAATAAAGTAGATTATATTTAGCATTAAGACCTAATTAGGGATGAGTAAGCTTTGGCACACACACACACACACACACACACACACACACACACACACACACATAAACACACACAAAATACATTGTTGATAGTTGGATAACTGATAAAGGATTTAAACCATGTGGTGGTGGTATATCAGAATACCAGAGCCTGGGTAAGTCCTAAAACAATGGACATCCCTCATAATTCTTAGAGGCAAAGAAATCCTCAGTCATGGAATTTGGAACTGATTGGTACCTTTTCCTGTCATAACACAGTAGTGGAATCACATGGGTAAGATGTAACAAGCATGCAGCCATCCATCATATGGAACCAACTCTTTCAGTAATGACATGTGATTCCTCCTGACCTATTTTTTAAGGCTCCCATCTCTTAAAACTGTTACAGAAGAGACTCGCCTGCAAATATAAGCTTTCTGTTCACATTAGAAATAAAGACAGAATGTGAAATTAGAAATAAAGACAGACTGGATTCCATAATGAAAAAGAATGAAGCTTTTTTCCATTACCAGTCAGTTAGGAAGGAAAAAGGCCGGTCTGAACTTGGCATGACTGTCTTCACTAATTGTACACTTAAGTGCTATTCTTTTTCTGGCTAAGACCTCATCACGATTAGGTAGCAATTGAAGAGCATTCTATAGTTAGTAGGAATACAACTTGTGATTTATTTTTATGACAAAACTAACATTTCTTGAATGCTCATCTCATTGGACTAGCAACCCATATAACATCAACTTTCCCCTTTCCTGTCATAAAGATGGAAAAAATCACTATAAAAATAAATACTGAGTAACATTTTCACACTGTTAAAGCAGATAGAAGCCTAAGACTAATTCCATCACATATAAGTTTTATGTTGCAGAGGAAATATAAAGCCCTTGACCAATTATTATATTTCAGAATTGGAAAATGAGCTAGTGCAGTTTGCAAACTATCAAATTCCTCTGCACTATGCACATGCCTGGCCACCTGTGTCTCTTGTACGATGAAGCAACACTGTATACAAAGTTTTCTATTATGCCAAGCCAGGCAAAATTCAAGGTTACAGTTTGCAAAAAAGTTCTAGTGTATTCTCTTAAGCAGGAACTTTTCCCCATAGTGCCAAGATAAAAATGTAGTCACTACAGGCATTTATACAGATTGTTCCCAAGAAAGTAAACAGTTTGATATCATGAACAGTGCTCCAGAGGAGAGAGAAAAGCTAAGAGACTGGGCTGCACTTGCTTACTGCAAGCAAGGCATGTTGGGATGCAGCTGCTGAATGCGAAACTCATTAAAGCCACGTGGTGAAGCCTTGGCAGGTATAGTGGGTAACTCAAGAGCTCAGCAAGAAGTCTCCTTGCCCTGAAGTCAATCAATCTGCTGCCAGGTCAGAGCAGTCAGTATACAGTGAATCAGGGTATCAAGGCTATATAGATTGGTCTCCAGTAGTGCATATGGTCTACTATGCAAAAAAACAGGGCTAGATCACCGTGATGGCTAAGCAATGCAGATGAGCCAGAGTTCATTGTCCCTGAAATAGAAGGGACATTTGACAAAAGTCTTTATGTGGGGGATGGGGACAATTCTACTAGTCACTACACAAATGTTTTCATTATATTAGTCAACCCTTATAATAAGCAATCTAAATCAGATGGGTCCACAGGAAATGTTTTAATTAAACAATATACAGTAGTAGAGGCATATAAAAATACTTGAACTCCAAAATTAAAATTGAGCTACCCAGAAGTTAGTGATAGCTTAAAGGAGCAAATAGATAAGAAAGCCTAATGAAAACTAGGGACAGATTGAGGAACTATGATTAGAATGACCCAGCCTCTTGCCAAAGAGATGCTGGCACTGTGAGTGAGTTGGGGCAAAGGTGGGTATTATCTCACTATTGTTTACTCTTGCCCTTTGATCTCTTGCCAATGTCTCCAATTGAATACAGCAGCCTGGAGCTACATTAGAAAGGGAACCCAAGGGAGTCAATCTGTTCACATCAGCTGCTCAAGGATCATGGCAGGACAGAATGTCTCTGAGTGAGTAAACACATCAGATATCTTCCTTGGTGAGGAGCTCCCTAGTCCTCATGCTAACAGTGACTGGACAGCAGGAAGGCACTGAAAATGTGATCAGCATAGGTTGATAATAGAGCAGGGTGCTCACACCCCAAAACAAGCACAGTACACAGTTTGCTTCCTTCCTTCTTGACTACACATGCAATCATCTCTGCTGAAGGTTTACTTTCAGAAGAGAAGCTTAAAGTCCAAGTCACTGTGTTTTGAAAGTGCCATCAAATTATTCACTTGAAGCTAATTATTAAAATAACATGCTTCCAATACTGTCAGTCCAACAAATATAAGGGAGATAGTAATCTTTTTTTGAAAGTGAAGAACATTCCAATTATTGTGTGAATTCAGCTGAATTGGAAAGACTGGTATAATGGAAACAGTATTCTGACAAATGAAACTTATTTATGAGAAATATTCTTTTCCCAAGTTAATGCTAGCTACTCTCTTACATACATATTTTGAACTTGTATAGTGCAGAAAAGGGAAGTAGTGAATATGTTTGACTTTTGTGCCTTCAATCATTTCATCCCGTAGTTCCCTACAATTAAAAGAATATTTTAGTATTCAAATATAAGTAGAACAGATAATGACCTTTATGATATTCATATGAGTTTATTGCCATCCCCCTTAGCATGCACTTGCCTAGATATATTTCCAACAATTATCTACTTAATTCATTAGTTATCACTAATAGTCATTCACCCACAGTGATGAAGAAAAATGAGAACATATTTTCCCACTCACATTCTGATTCTTCTACTTTTATTTTTCCTGGGTCATTTGCTCTGGAAGCAAAGTGAACAGTCTCTTTCATAGACTATATTTCTAGAAAAATTCCTGGCAGCTTTCATCAGTTTTCAAACTATGCTGTTAAAAAAAAATAAAACACATCTGATTTTGAATAACAGTTTATGTGCACCAATTGCATAGTGAAATACTGTGACAAAATAAGCCACCCACTTCTGCCTTAAATTGCTTAATTTTATAATTAAGCCCAGTGAAGCAATAGAAATTCATCTAAACATTTATGCCAAGAATTGAGCAAAGTATAAAAAACTGATTTGTATAAATAATCACAAATTTTTTGTTTTATTTGATTGCTAAAACCTTAAAAATAATCAATAGAAATTCCTGTGCATATTTATATTTTATTTGTTTATAGATAAATTTCTAAAGCAGACCTGCATTCTTTCAAAGAAATTAGCAGTGTGAATAGAAATGTTAATATACTTCATAATAATAAGGACTAGCAGAGAGGCTCATAAGCATAACCAATATGACATTGTCAGTGATTTATATCTCTATGTGTTATTTTCATCAAATTTAATTTATATGTTAAATGCATATTCATATATCCAATACATATTTATTAAGTATATCATATTTGCTAGGCAATGAGATGAAACCTGGAGTTACCTCACTGAAGCCAAAATTCCACCTCTGCTTTCATTAGGTTTATAGGTTAGTTGGCTAGAAAAATAAACCTGCAGAAACACTAAATCAAATAACTTTTCTAAGGAAATAGAATTCTGGGATTATACCAGAGGTATTCTAACTCCAGATTTCAGGATGCGGAAGTGATAGATAACATGTGGACATTAAGTTATAGATGATACCAAAAGAATATGACAAAGTCAACCATCTAAGGAGAATGACAAGGTAAAATGTTTTCCAATGCATAAATATCAAATGTACAAGGGCTGTGGACTTGAAGAATGATTGGATTATGGAGATTATGGATGAGGAGTGGTACAAGACTTCCTACAAGTCAGGCAGAAAGTTGATTGCGAATATCATAAGATTCATTGGAAAGGTCCATGATTCACAAAAGAGCAATACCTCAAAATCAAATAATATGCAACATCAAAAAGTGTTTATTTGCTCTACCTCTGCTAGGAGATCTGAATGTGATAGGACATGTGATGAAAAACCTGGTATGATCTTGGAACCCAAATAACTAGTTTCCGCCTGCATCTGGACTGACCCTGTGCCACAGCTTTCTATACCCAGACCCTGATGGGAGAAAGCTGATTCAGTACTGACACACCTCAGAGCACAGGTTAGACCACCACTACTGCTCGGAGGGACCCACCTAGAGCCTTCAGAAAGCAGGAATCGGGAAGCAGTTTGAGAGAGGATCTTTTTAGTTTCTGTTGGCACCCTGTGCTCACTCTGTGTCACAGCTCTCTGTACCCAGACTCTGCTAAGAGAGAGCTGGTTCCCCAGTAGTACTGCCTCACAGGCTTATAGGAGGGTCAAGCCACTGTCAGAATCAGCAAGACCAGCTAACATCAGAGATAAGCAGATGACAAGAGGCAAGTCTAAGAACCTGATTTTAGAGGACTCTTAAAAGGTCATAAGTAACTCCCTTAAAGAAATATAAGACAACACAGGCAAACAGGTAGAGGCCCTTAAGTATGAAACACATACAAACACAAATAATCCCTTAGAGAATTACATGACCAAACCAGTGAGGAATTGGACAAGACCATATAGGATTTAAAAATGAAAATATAAACAATAAAGAAATAAAAACAGGAGACACATCTGGAGATAGAAAACCTAAAAAAGAAATCAGGAGTCACAGATACAAGCTCATAAACAGAATACAATAGATGGAATAGAGAATCTCAAGGGCAGAATATACAGTAGAAAATAGTCACAACAGTCGAAGAAAATGCAAAATACAAAACAGCTTCTAACAAAAAATACCCAAGAAATCCAGCACACAATGGGAAGACCAAACCTCTGCATAATAGGTATAGAAGAGAGCAAAAATTCCCAACTGAAAGGACCAGTAAAGATCTTCAACAAAATTAGAGAAGAAAGCTTCCCTAACCTAACTATTTAATGGCTGAGAAGCACCTAAAGAAATGCTCAAAATCCTTAGTCATCGGGGAAATGAAAATTAAAACAACCCTGAGATTCTACCTCACACCAGTCAGAATGGCTAATATCAAAAACTCAGGTGACAGCAAATGCTGGCAAGGATGTGGAGAAAGAGAAACACTTCTCCACTCTTGGTGGGGTTGTAAGCTGGTACAACTACTCTGGAAATCAGTCTGATGTTTTTTCAGAAAATTGGAAGTATTACTACCTGAGGAACCAGCTATACTACTCTTGGGAATATACCTAAAATACATTCCAACATATAACAAGGACACATGCACCATTATGTTCATAGCAGACTTATTTATAATACCCTGAAACTGGGAATAACTCAGATGTCCTTCAACAGAGGAATGGATACAGAAAATGTGGTTCATTTACACAATGGAGTACTATTCACCTATTAACTGAGTAGATCTAGAAAATATCATCCTGAGTGAGGTAACTCAATCACATGCGCGCACACACACACACACACACACACACACACACACACACACACACACAATACACAGTATGCACTTACTGATAAGTGAATATTAGCCCCAAGTCTCTGATGACCCAAGCCACAATTCTCTGACCATATGAAGCTCAAGAATATGGAAGACCAAAGTACAGATGCTTCAGTTCTTTATAGAAGGGGGAAAATAAAATATGTCTGCTAGTTCATGAAAAATACAAAGGCAGATGCTCACAGCCAACCATTGAACTGAGAACAAGATCCCCAGTGGAGGAGTTAGAGAAATGATTGAAAGAGCTGAAGGGGTTTGCAACCCCATAAGAAAACAATACGAACCAACCAGAGCTCCCAGAGTCTAAAGCACTATCCAAAGAGTACAAATGATGGACCCGTGACTCTAGCTGCCTATGTAGCAGAAGATGACCTTGTTGTGCATCAATAGGGAGAGAAGTCCTTACTCCTGCCAAAGCTCGATGCTCCAGTATAGGGGAATATCAAGACAGGGAGGCAGAAGGAGGTGGGGGTACCCTCAAAGTTGCAGGGGGAGGGAGGATAGAATGGGAGTTTAGGGAGTGGGAACTGGGGAGAGGGATAACATTTGAAATGTAAATAAAATATATCCAATAAATAGAGGTGTTTATTCTGCAGAAATCCAGCACACAGGGGTCAACCATTTATCAGAATGGAAGACAGAGATGTGAATTCTGTTGGCTCAATTTAAACCCTGTTAGGGTAGGAGAGGCTAAACATTACTTTCCTTTCCTTTGATTTTTCTTTATCACCAGCAGTATGAATGTCTTTGTGATTGGTTAAGGCTCTGGGGCATTTGGGGGATGTTTAAGATCCATTGCTGATCTTCTATACTTCCCTCAGGATAGATGACAGGACAACTCCTACTTGACTGCCACTGAGGGATAGATTCTTCTGGTATGACTTGTTTTGGACTTCTACAGTCCTGGGCCACAGAAACTGAGAACTAATCTCCCGAATGGCTAGTTTGCATCCTGTCATGGAGTCAGCTTGGCTCTGGCCAACTCAGTCCTCTCAGCAAGTTGAAGAGGGTGTCTTTGACACACCTGGCTGTGATTGGACATTCCTTGGCTTCCTTAACTTTCTATATGGTAGTGTACAAGACACAGAATCCAAAGCTATATCTCTGCAAAGGCATAAGCAGAAGGCACACTGAAGCTGATGGGGGAGGGAGACAAATGAATATGGGTATGAATATAAAGGCTTTCAGGTTGCCTTTCCAAGTGAACCAGAGACATTCGCTGCACTGGTACTAACAAGTACAGACATGAATTAGTCATCCTGTCGTGTCCATCAATAGGCAATTAGTTTACAATGATGTGCAAACAGTATCACCTAATTATTTACAGTACTTTCCAATTACCTGAAATTAATGAAAATCCTTCCTTGGATAGAGCTTGTTTATCACACGATGAGAAAAATAATCAAGGACTAAAGTAGGATAGTCAGAATCATCATATAATCTTTATTTTCAGTTTGCAGGACTCCTTTAAAAGAGTTTTTATTGATTCTGTCATTTCTTTGGTTACCATCACAGTATACCTCAGCAGAAGCTTGGAGAAAAATGCCTAACAACTATCTACTAACTACATTTACTGAGATTGCCAATAACAGTTACTGTGGCAATTTATTAAATAACGAGTATCCTTCTCATATCTCAACATAAAACATTTCATTATTAATACTATAAGTATTTCAAAGCTGAACATGCCCAGATCTCTAGGTAATAATAAATTTATGTGATGGACATTAATACACTTATTGAAGCAGGACTTATATTGTATCCTTGAGCTTGCAGTCCTATGCTTCAGCCTTCAAAGTTCTGGGATTGTCGTGTGGGCCACCAAGCCTGACTCAGATATTTTATATTCTTAGTGAACTGGAAAAGCATGATTCCTTTCTTTGTCCCAACTTACTCTACCATACCATAAAAGAAGCAGAAACAATTCATTCATAATTAGTTCTTTTGCTGAACTTCCCACTGCTTTTCTCGCTTACTATTGACTACTGTATTCTTATGTTTCTCCATACAATTGGCTTACAATATTCTGCAAACTAGTAAGATTATGTGACACTTATGTTTGTACCCATCTTTATTCTACTAATGCAATGCACTTCAGTGTTATGTGTAAAACAGAAAATTACAACAATTTTAATGTGCCTGAATAGTATTCTGTGTGTGTTTGCATGTGTTTGCACACATGCTTGCGTGTGTGCATGTGTGTGTGTGTGTGTGTGTGTGTGTGTGTGTGTGTGTATGTATGTATTTGGGGTGCATATGATTGGTTTATTGAAGTAGAATGTTTTAAAATATTGAAGCCTCCACTATTATGTTAAGTCTTACTCTTAATGTGAAGTCTAATAATATTTGTATTATATGTTTGGGAATTATTTTGCTTGTATATATGTATTAATCTATAGAAACCTGTAAATGTTCCTGTAACTAATGCATTATATAATAAAATAATATGTATATAAAATATGAATATATACTCACAATTATTTCTAAAGGAGTTGAACTCTTTCAAAAATATTTCATAGATTTTTAATATTTAGCTCTATACTTGTTTCCAATTGTATGTTAACTTTTCCCAACATTTTACCTTAATACCATTGCTTATGTAACAATGAATTACTTCCAGGTAGTTTATAAACATTTTTTATTATTTAGTCAGTTTATATGGTTTTGTTTGTAAACTTAGTCATTACTATAGAGTTGTTATTGACAAGCATGAAACTATGTTTCATCAGTAATTATATTGCATTGGATATATAAGTTTTGCTCCTTCACACTTTGAAAAAATAAGTAATCAGGTAATTTCTATCATGCTGAGGCTTTATTTTTATTTATTCTTTTATTTTTTTATTTTTATTCTACTTTTATGGTTTATTTTTATTTTTTCCATGTGATTTTCATGTGATTCTTTTCTAATAGGTTTTTGTATATCCATTTCCCCGCTGACATTAATTAATTGAACTAAGTAATTTTCTCATGACTCTGGAAATATATCTTACAGAACATTGTGGGAGCAAAGATTTATTTTGGCTTTAAGTTAATGGGAGTATCTCACATAAATATGGAGCCGTGTGGTCACATTTCAGTGACTCAGGAAGTAGTAAGCAGAACCAAGCTAAAAGACTGTGAAGTCTTTCACCAAGTGACCCACATCTTCCATCTACACCACTTTCCAGAGATTCCTAAAACAGTACCAGTAAGTGGATACCAAGCATCCAGGATTATGAATATACTGGAATATTTCCCATCCAGAACCTGGCTTAATGCCTGTGGACCCATACCTATTTGATAAAACAAGAGGCAATCAGTCCATCTTCTAATGTCCCCAGCATCTTAACAAATCAAACACTGTTCAGAAGTCCAGCCTCATGTAAGACTTACAAGAGTCTCTTAACTGTGAAATTATATTTCTAATATACTTTCAAAATATAATGTATGAAATAAACATTTAAATTCTAAAAGGGAATGACATAGAAGGCCAGCAAAGGCAACCTAGTGCAAGACCAATAGGGAAAAAAGAAAATCTGAAGCTTTATGTCCCATACCTTGGGTTTCCAATTGAACTGCTAAGGTTAAACAAACTTGAATAGTCCTATGGTATGTGTGGTCTCTCACTTGGGCTAACTCCACAAAGAGAATTTAACTGTTCTTGGTAAACATCTCATATTTTTTGAGGCTCCAATATTCTGGGATTTCTAGCACATTTTATAATTATCTCTAGACCATCATACACAACAGATTTGGGAGCTCAACACACACACTCCACAGTGTGGCATACTATCTGATCTAATGATTTCTGGAATTTTGGTGCAAGATGCGTTAGTCGACTATTACAAGCCTACACTCTAATCTTCATGTCTTTCGTTGTTGTTGTTTTTGATGATGCTTATTTAATTGGATATTTTCTATATTTACAATTCAGAAGTTATCACCTTTTCATCAATCCCATCCTCCTCCTACTTTGATTACCTCCATGAAGGTGATCCCTAAACCTCCTGCTTCTGCCTCAGTTCCTTGGCATTTATCAAACCTGGGAAAACAAGCCTTCACTAGCTCAAATTCCTCTCCTCTCATTGATACAGGAGAATGATATTTCCTGCTGCATATGTACGTAGAGCCATTGGTCCCTCCATAATAGCTCATTGGTTAGTGATTTGCTCCCTGGGAGCTGTGATGGGTTTGGTTACTTGATAATTTTGTTCTTCCCATGGGGTTCAGACCTCTAGCTCCTCAGTCCTTTCTCTAGCTCCTTCACTGGGGTCCCCATCTCAGTCCAGGGGTTGGTTCAGGAGAGTTGGAACTCTGCCATAGGAACTTGGTTTCGACCCAGAGGGCCTGTGCATGCAGAAAAAACACTCAGGCAATTTTGCCCCCGGAACACAGAGATCCAGGTACACAGGCCAGGTACATGGGAGAGATGGGAACCCATCACTGACAAGAAGATGACAAGAGGAAAGCAAAGAAACTTACCCAATAAAAACCAATAAAACATGGCGACATCAGAAACCAGCACTCCCATTACAGGAAACAGAGGAATGCCAAACACTCCAGAAAAAGAAGACTCAGACCTGAAATCATACCTCAAGAAGATGATGGATATCTTTAAACAAGAACCCGGAGGAAAACCATAAAGAAATAGAAGCTTTTAAAAAGGAAACACAAAAAAACGCTCAAAGCTCACAGGTACAAGCATGTCCAACAAACTACAAGAGACAGGAGAATCTCAAGGCCTGAAGACAACATTGAAAACATTGATAAAACAGTCAGAGAAGATACAAAAGCCATAAAGCTCCTAACCCAAAAGGTCCAGGAGATTCAGGAAACAATGAGAAAACCAAACATAAGGATAATAGGAATAGAAGAGGGTGAAGAATATCAACTAAGAGGCACAGAAAATATCTTCAACAAAATTGTAGAAGAAAAATTCCCTACCCTTAAGAATGAGATAACAATGAACATAAAAGAAGCCTACAGAGTTCCAAATAGAGTGGACCAGAAAAGAAATTCCTCCTGACACATAATAGTCAAAACAGCAAGTACCAAAAGTAAAGGAAGAATACTAAAAGCAGTAAGGGAAAAAGGTCATGTAACATATAAAGGCAGACCAGTAAGAATCACACCCAACTTCTCATCAGAGACTATGAAATCTAGAAGATCCTGGACAGACATCCTGAGACCCTAAGTGAACACAAGTGTCAGCCAAAGGTGCTGTACTGGGGTATAGCAAAACTCTCAATCACCATAGAAGAAGAGAGCAAGATATAATAGGACAAAATTAAAATTACACAATATCTGAAAACAAACCCAGCACTACAATGAACTATAGGTAGAAAACCCAATACAAGGAGGGAAACTACATCCTAGTAAAAACAAGAAAATACCTAAGCAAGAAAACCAAAAGAAGAAAGACACACGGGCACAATTCTACCTCCAAAAGCAAAAATAGCAGGAAACAGCAACCACTATTCCTTAATATCTGTTAACATAAATGGACTCAATTCCCCAATTAAAAAAAAAAAACATAGGCTGTCAGACTGGATAAATAAACACAATCCAGCATTTGGCTGCATACAGGAAACTCATCTCAGGGAGAAAGACAAACATTATCTCAGATTAAAAGGTTGGAAAAAGACCTTCCAAGCAAAGGGCCCCAAGAAACATGCTGGAGTAGCCAATCTAATGTTGAATAAAGTAGATTTTCAACCAAAAGTTATCACAAAAGACAAGGAAGGACACTTGTTACTCCTTACAGGGAAAATTTTTAGGAGTAACTCTCAATCCTTAACATATATGCTCCAAATACAAGAGCACCCATATTTACGAAAGAAACCCTACTAAAGCTCAAAAAATATATTGAGCCCCACACAATAATAGTGGGAAACTTCATCACACCACTCTCATCAATGGGAGGATCATGGAAAAAGAAACTGAACAAGGACACAGTGAAACTAGCAAAGGTTATGAACCAATTGTAATTAATACACATCTACAGATCATTTCATCATAATTCAAAGAAGACACCTTCTTTTTAGCATCTCATGGCAACTTCATAAAAATTGACCATATATTCAGTCACAAAACATGCCTCAATAGATATAAGAAGATTGAAATACTCCCATGCATCCTCTCAGATCACCATGGTCTAAGGCAGGTCTTTAATAACAACAAAGACAACAAAACACCCATATACACATAGAAACTAAACAATGCTCTATTAAATGCTAGCATCATCAAAGAAGAAATAAAGAAATTAAGAATTTTCTAGACTTTAATGAAAATGAAAACACAACATACCCAAACCGATGGGATGCAATGAAACCAGTACTGAGAGGAAATCTCATAGCTCTCTGTGCTTCCAAAAAGAAACTTGAGAGAACATATACTAGCAACTTGACAGCACAGTTGAAAGCTCTAGAACAAAAGGAAGCAGTTACCCGAAAGAGGAGTAGATGGCAAGAAATATTCAAACTCAGAGCAGAAATTGACCAAATAGAAACAAAAAGAACCATTCAAAGAATCAACAAAATCAAGAGCTGGTACTTTGAGAAAATTAACAAGATTGATAAACACTTAGCTAGACTAACTAGAGTTCAAATACAGAGTGTCCAAATTAACAAAATCAGAAAGGAAAGTGGAGACATAGCAACTGAAACTGAGGAAAATCAAGAAATCTTCAGATCATACTACAAAAGCCTATACTCAACAAAGCTGGAAAATCTGGAGGAAATGGATAAATTCCTAGACAGATACCAGATACTAAAGTTAAACCAGGACCTGGTAAACCATCTAAATAATCTAGGACCAGGTAAACCCGTTAAAAAAATCCCCTAACACCTTAAGAAATAGAAGCAGTCATCAAAAGCCTCGCAACCAAGAAAATCTCAGGTCCAGATGGTTCAGTCCCAAATTCCATCAGAAATTTATTGACGACCTAATACCAATACTCTCCAAACTATTCCACAAAATAGAGTCAGATGGAACACTACCTAACTCATTTTTTGGGGGACACAATAAAACTCATTCCTAAACCACACAAAGACCCTACAAGGAAAGAGAACTTCACACCTATCTAACTTATGAACATTGATGCAAAAATACTCAACAAAATCCTTGCAAACTGAATCCAAGAACATATCAAAAGATCATTCACCATGATCAAGTAGGCTTCATCCCTGGATTGCAGAGGTGGTTTAATATACAGAAATCCATCAAGGTAATCCACCATATAAACATACTCAAAGAAATAAACCACATGGTCATCTCACTAGGTGCTGAGAAATCATTTGACAAAATTCAACATCCCTTCATGTTAAAAGTCTTTGAGAGAACAGGAATCCAAGGACCATACCTAAACATAATAAAAGCAATATACAGCAAACCAATACCCAACATCAAACTTAATGGTGAAGCAATCCCACTAACATCAGGGTTTCGACAAGGCTGTCCACTCTCTCCCTATGTATTCAACATAGTACTAGAAGTCTTGGATGGAGCAATTAGACAGCAAAAGGAAATCAGAGGGATAAATATTAGAAACGAAGAAGTAAAATCCTCACTGTTTGCAGATGACATGATAGTGTATTTAACTTACCCCAAAAATTCCACCAAAGAACTCCTACAGCTGATAAACCAGTTCAGCAATGTGGCTGGATACAAAATTAACTCAAACAAATCAGTAGCCTTCCTCTACTCCAAGGACACACATGTAGAGAAAGAAATTAGGGAAAAGATACCCTTCACAATAGTCACAAAAACTATGAAATACCTTGGTGTGACTCTAACTAAGCAAGTGAAGGACCTGTATGACAAGAACTTGAAATATCTGAAGAATAAATTCGAGGAAGACTTCACAAACTGGAAAGATCTCCCATGCTCATGGATTGGAAGGATCAACATTGTAAAAATGGCCATCTTACCAAAAGCAATCTACAGATTCAATGGAATCCCCATCAAAATTCTAACCCAATTCTTCATAAAAAAGATTTGCAACCTAATTCTTCTAATAATGACAAAGATCTCCACATTAAACCAGATACACTGAAACAGCAGATGACAGGTGAGAATGCAGAGAAAGGTGACATCAGATGCTGGTGTGGATGCAAAGAAAGGAGTAGTCCTGAACTGTTGGTGGCATTGTAAGCTGGTACAACTACTCTAGGAATCATTCTGGCAGTTCCTCAGAAAATTGGACGTAGTACTACCTGAAGACACAGCCATACCATTCCTGGGCGTATATGTTCCAACATATAATAAGGACATACGTTCTACCATATTCATAGTAGCCTTATTTATAATAGATGGAATCTGGAAAGAACTCAGATGTCTTTCATCTAAAAAATGGATACAGAAATTGTGGTATTTTTACACAATGGAGTACTATTCTTTAGTGTTTACTATAAGACTTTTTGATGAAACTAGTACCATGTGAATGATGCTGTTTCACTGCTCAATTCAAATAGAGTCAGGGCCTATTGATCTACAGTTGAAGCTGTTCCTGTCTTCCTACCTGAACCAGGACATTGCCTAAAAATATGTTCCAACCAACTTTGCTGAATGCTCCCTCTTTCCAAATATTTGCTTTTGACATTAATTTAATTGTGTATCTTTACATTTTCTTTAAGTGTCATAATTTTTTTTTTGCCATTTTTCCTACAACCACTTTGTCTCCAATATTAACTAGGATCAAGCTACTTTAGTAAGGCTCTACCTCTTGATGCTTTCTGAGACTTTCATGCTTTCAGGAGTCATGAAAGTGTATAGACCCAATGGAAAGCCATTCATATCCAAACCATTAAGTTACTGTTTTATTTCTCTTTGCTATTTCATGTATGGCTCATCTGGAAATGAAGAATTTCCCCACTTACTTCTTATCTGAGAAAAAACAAATTTAAACTCCTCGAGACTTTGATGATTCTTTTTCTGGTTGTTGTATTTTTGGTGGGCAATTTTTATTAATTAGTAACTTGAATATTCTATTTGATTCACGTTGGACTTCTCTTGGTGTTACTGGCTAAGTGTAGATGACTACCAATTATCTGTGACTTGAAAAACTAGACACCAGAGAATCAAATAACCCTATTAAAAATGGGGTACAGAGCTAAACGAAACATTCTCACTTGAGGAATATCGAATGGCTGAGAAATATCTGAGGAAGTGTTTGACATCCTTAGCCATCAGGGAAATGCAAATTAAAACAACCCTGAGATTCTACCTTACACCAGTCAGATTGGCCAAGATCCAAAACTCAGACGACAACAGATGCTGGCGAGGTTGCAGAGAAAAAGGATCCCTTCTCCACTGTTGGTGGGGTTGCAAACTAATACAACCACTCTGGAAATCAGTCTGTCAATACCTCAGAAAATTGGACATAATACTACCTGAAGACCCAGCTATTCTACTTTTGGGCATATACCCCAGAGACACCTTAGTACACAACAAAAAATATGCACCACAATGTTCATAGCAGCTCTATTTATAATAGCCAGAAGCTGGAAAAAACCCAGATGTCCTTCAGAAGATGAATGGATACAAAAATTGTGGTACATTTACACAATGGAATACTACTCAGCCAGCAGTAACAATTACTTGACCAAATTCTTAAGAAAATGGCTGCATCTAGAGAATATCATTCTGAGTGAGATAACCCAGTCACAAAAGAACAGAAATAATATGCAGTCACTCATAATGGGATGCTAACCCCAGAGGCTCGCACTGCCCCAGAAACAACTCACAGACTGTATGAAGTCCAAGAAATAAAGAAAACAAAACAAAACAAAAAATATCTATACAACAAGAAAACTTTGACTATTTCCATGTTACATTTTGTTTTACATGTACTTTATGCACATTATAACTATTAAGTTTTCAATGCATACTATCAAACCTTTAAAAAAATCAAGTACTGACTAAAAATATATTCATACCGTTTTATGTAAAAATTATTTTAAAATCTGAAAAAAAAGTACTGACAAAAATGTATTGTATAATTTTATGCAAACAATGCTTAAAATCTGTACATTTATCTTTGTTTTGTAAAATAAAGTTGTTAAAAAAAAAAGAAAGTTTTGGTGCTGTTAGTACTTTTCCTAGTCCTCTGCTTTTGGCTTTTGGATTTAAACACATCATGGTAAAAGGTATATTGAGTTTGGATTATTTAAAATTCCTAGGTCTGGGTACACATATCACTCATTATCTTAGAAATTTTCTCTGATGTTTACACAATAGGTTTTCAGTGCATTTTTAACTTTTCTTCTGGAATTTCTATAATACAAATATTTGTTCAATTAACAGTATTCTACTATTAGTTTTCTTTATTCTTTTAAATATATCCCTTTTATGTCCATATTAGTTTAAATGATATGCACAGAACTCCTGTCTTCTAGCTGGCTGTGGTGGTTTCCAACTGATTACAGCATTTGGTACATATTGAAATAGCTTTTTATTAATTGAAGATGTTTCATAAAATTGTTTGACTTTTTATGACCTTTATCTGTGTTAAATGTCTCATTTGTGTCTCATCTTTGTCATTTGTTCTCGTTATGCCACTTGATGAGTTTTCCTAGAGGGCTGTAAAATTATTTCATTCTCATTTGAAAGTATGAGGTTTCATATTCCATACATTGATGACTGCCCCTTTATTATGCCATTTTTATGATTTCATATGAGAGATTTTTTTGTTGGTTAGATAACACACACACACACACACACACAAACACACACACAGACACACACACACACACACACACACACACACACACACACACACACATTTTCTCCCACTAACATCATAGAAGGCAGCCATGTTGTTGGAAAACATATACCACAGTCCAGCTGTGGACTATTTTTAGGTACCCCAAATGGAGACACTAATACAGCCTGTGTATGTACTTTGGTTGGTAGCTCAGTCTTTATGAGGTTCCAGAGATCCAGGTTAGTTGACTCTGTTGGTCTTCATGTAGGGCCCCCAACATCTTCAGGGCCTTCTATTCTTTCCCTCAACTATTCTATAAGAGTCTTCAACCTTATTCCAGTGTTTGGCTATGGTGATCTATGTCTGTTTCAGTAAGCTCTTGGGTAGAGCCTCTCCGAAGACAGTTATGCTAGGCTTGTGTCTGCATGCTTAACAGAAATTCCTTAATAATATCTAGTATTGGTTATTGCCCATGGATGGGTTTCCATTTGAGATGTCTATTGGTTGACCATTCCTTCAGTCTCTGCTCCATCTTTGTCACTGAATTTCTTTTAGATAAGAAAAATTATGAGTAAAGTTTTGTGAGTGAGTTGGTGTCCTGATTCTTCTCCTGGAGATCCTGCTTTGTTATAAAAGGTGACCTTTTCAGATTCCATGTCCCTACTATTATGCATCTCAGCTAAGGTCACCTGACTTGACTCCCAGGAGCCTCTACCATCTCAGATTTCTTCCCAGATATCTGGAACTTTTTAGAGATCCCCCCCTACACATATACACACATACACACACACACACACACACACACACACACACACACACACTCACCAAAACTGTATATTTTCATTTATTCTTCTTGTTGCTCTGGACCTCTCTCTTTTCTCTTCCCACGCCCATTCCCCTCTGCAATCCAGTTCCCTCCCTCTCTCTGTCCCTTATAATCATTTTGTTCTTCTCTTCTAAATATAAGTCAAGCATCCTCACATGGGTCTTCCTTTTTGTTTAATTTGTTTCAGTCTGTGGCATATATTAAGGGTGTTCTGTACTTTATTAAAGGAAGCTTTTAAAATACACAGCCCCTAGATGTGTCTCTCATCTTGGATCAGTGTCCACAAGAAAGCCTTCACTGTCTAGTCTGTAACAGTCAATAAAGATTGTTATATGACTTGTCTTAGACAGAGACTTACTTCTCAGCATTCTGTGCCTCTATGAGCTGTGCCTCTGATAGAATTAGGTGCAGTCACGGGCTTATGGTATAGAATATGCAGATTTTCTTCATATCTCTCAGTAGAAGGACATATTACACACAAGGGTGTGGTTCAATTAGCTGTGATCTTCAAGCCATAGGATGTACAAGAGACCTTCTCTAGGACTCTCAATATAAATGTTGGATATGTCTGGCATTGTGATCTTCTGGATCCATAGGATAAAATAAGACATTCCATCAGCTTCACAGAATTGTGCTGTGCTGGACTCTGCATTACTTATATCCATGGGTTGAAAATTGGACAAAGATACTTAAGTCCTTTGTACAATTTCAGCTGATACATGTGATTGTTGAACTTAATTGAGCCTGATGCCTTAATGGAGTCCCAGAACCAGATCGTACTTTCCTTCCTTGGTTAAAGATAAGGCATTTATAGTGGATGTGTATCAGTAGAGTTCACTTTGCAGTTCCAAAAAACTTTTCCAGGCCCTTTTAGCTTTCTGTGACTTGTGTTTGTGGATTGGGATGCAAATCCTCAGCTTTTGTTCCACTACTATACCTGTCTGCTTGCTGCCATGTTCTCTGCCTTGATAGTCTTTGGCCCATCAACTACAAGGCCCATTAAACATGCTCATCTATATAAGTTGCCATGTTTATGATGTTTTGTACATTGCAGAAATAAAAAGGTAATTAAGAAAGGCAAAATTTTTCAACTAGGAGATTCCCATACTTCAAAAGATGTATTTTGTCTGTAGTGGTGTGTTAATGAATTTTCCTATTAAAGCTTTCTTCATCTTTAGAATTCTGCTTTGTTTTGTTAAATGTCTCAATATATATTTATTTGCCACATCAGAACTAACAGAAATCTGCCTACCTATGTTTCCCAAGTGGGGGGATGAAAGGCTTGTGCTACCATCACCAGTTTAGGTGTCATAAAATAACAATATCTTGATATCAAAAATTAACAATGGATAATATTAAAAATTAATTTTCACACTATCAAATATATTGGGATATTTATCTTTTCTGATTTAGGGCAAATTATGAGGTAAATTTATTTTAATATTAACAGCTTAATTACCAAAATAAAAGTGAGCTAATATTTACTATTGGCCTTTTTCAGGTAATTTTTTGATATTATGACATTGTACAAGTTTAATTTTTATCAGAAAATAGAAAGATCTTCCATGTTCATGGATTTTAAGGATCAACATTGTAAAAATGGCCATCTTACCAAAGCAACCTACAGATTCAACACAATCCCCATCAAGACTGCAACCAAATTCTTCATAGAGTTGGAAAGAGCAATGTGCAATTTCATCCAGAATAACAAAGACCTAGAATAGCAAAATCCATCCTCAACAACAAGAAAACACCTGCAGGAATCATCATAACTGACCTCGAGCTTTATTACAAGGCAATTGTGTTAAAAACTGCATGGTACTGGTACAGAGATAGGCATGTGGATCAATGGAATAGAAGATCCAGAAATGAGCCCTCACATACATGGTCACCTGAATTTGAAAGGAGCTTTTCCAAATGTTTTTGAAAACATTCAGGGGAGAAAGAACAGCCTCTTCAACAAATGGTGTTGGTCCAACTGGCACTAAAAATGCAGAAAAATGAAAATAGACCCTTTCTTATCTCCTTGTACAAAGCTCAAGTGCAAGTGGATCAAAGATCTCCACATTAAACCTGGTATACTGAAACTATTAGAAGAACAAATAGGGAAAACCTTAGAACACATAACACAGGAGAAATTTTCTTGAACAGAACACCAGTGGCTTGTGCTCAAAGGTCAAATGTCGACAAATGGAAATAATGAGATTGAAGTTTCTGTAAAGCTAAGGACACTGTCAAGAAACAAAATGGCAGCCAACCTATTGAGAAAAGATCTTTACCAACACCACATCTGATAGAGGCATAATATTCAAGGTATACAAAGAACTCAAGAAGATAGATACCAGAGAATCAAACAACCCTATTAAAATATGGGGTACAGAGCTAAACAAAAATTTCTCAATTGAGGAATATCGAATGGCTGAGAAGCATCTAAGGAAGTGATTGACATTTTTAGCCATCAGAGAAATGCAAATCAAAACAACACTGAGATTCCACCTCACACAAGACAGAATGACTAAAACCAAAAATTCAGATGATAGCAAATACTGGCAAAGATACAGAGAAGGAGGAACACTTCATTCTTTGTAGGGTTGTTAACTGGTACAACCACTCTGGAAATCAGTCTGGCAATTCCTCAGAAAATTTGACATTGTACTACCTGAAGACCCTGTTATTCCACTTCTGGGCATATACCACAGAAAATCTCCAACATACAAGAAAGACACATTCACTACAATGTTCATAAAGCCCTATTTATACTAACCAAAAGCTAGAAAGAAACAATATGCCCTTCAATAGATGAATGGATACAAAAATTGAAGTATATTTACACAGTGGAGTACTACCCAGCTATAAGATGCAATGACTTTATTAAATTCTTTTATTTAATTAGGTGAGAAAAGAATCTAATTGTATTTTTTTAAACTTTATTTTAAAAAACAAAGATAAAAGAAAAAAATTTAAACATTTTTGTGTAAATGTATATAAATACAATTGTGTCCATGCTTGGCTTTTTTTTTTTTTTTTTTTTAAGGTTTGATACTCTGCATTAAGGTCTTACTAGTTAGAATGAGCAAAAAGTACATGTAAAACAGGATGTAACCCAGAATTAGTCAATGGTTTCTTGGTGTGTAAGGACTGAGCATGACAGGTTTTTTTTTTGTTTGTTTGTTTTTTTTTTTTCTTTTTTTCCTTGAACTGCACACAGTCTGTGAGTTGCTTCTGGGCAGTCCATGCCTCTGTGGTTAGCATCCCACTATCACTGACTGCATATTATGTCTGATCTTTTGTGACTGGATTATCTCACTCAGGATGATACGCTGTAGATGCAGTCATTTTCTTATGAATTTGGTTAAGTCATTGTTTCTGATGGCTGAGTAGTACTCCATTGTGTAAATGTACCACGATTTTTGTAACCAGTCATCTACTGAAGGACATCTGCATTCTTTCCAGATTCTAGCTATTATAAATAGAGCTGCTATGAACATTGTGGTGCATGTATCTTTGTTGTATATTGAAGTGTCTCTGGGGTATATGCCCAGAAGTGGAATAGCTGGATCTTCAGGTAGTACAATGTCCAATTTTCTGAGGAATCGCCAGACTGATTTTAAGAGTGGTTCTATCAGTTTACAACCCCACCAACAGTGGAGAAGTGTTCCTCTTTCTCTGAAACCTCTCCAGCATCTGCTGTCATGTGAGTTTTGGATCTTCGCCAATCTGACTGGTGTGAGGTGGAATCTCAGGTTTGTTTTGATTTGCATTTCCCTGATGGCTAAGGATGTCGAGCACTTCCTTAGATATTTCTCAGCCATTCGATATTCCTTAAGTGTGAATGTTTTGTTTAGCTCTGTACTCCATTTTTTAATAGGGTTATTTGATTCTCTGGTGTCTAGCTTTTTGAGTTCTTTGTATACCTTAGATATTAGGCCTCTATCTGATGTGGAGTTGGTAAAGAACTTTTCCCATTCTGTTGGCTGCCATTTTGTTTTCTTGACAATATCCTTATCCTTACAGAAACTTTGCAATCTCATTAAGTCCCATTTGTTAATCTTTGACCTTAGAGCTTGAGCCATTGGTGTTTTGTTCAGAAAATTTTCTCCTTTGCTTATGTGTTCTAAGGTTTTTCCTATTTTCTCTTCTAATAGTTTCAGTGTATCTGGTTTAATGTGGAGATCTTTGATCTACTTACAGGTAAGCTTTGTACAAGGAGATAAGAAAGGGTCTATTTTCATTCTTTTGCATACTGAGTGCCAGTTGGACCAGCACCATTTGTTGAATAGGCTGTCCTTTTTCCATTGAATGTTACAGCTCCTTTGTTAAATTCAGGTGACCATATGTGTGAGGGCTCATTTCTGGATCTTCTATTCTATTCAATTAATCTATGTTCCCATTTCTGTACCAGTACCATGCAGTTTTCAGCACAATTTCCTTGTAATATAACTTGAGGTCAGGAATAGTGATTCCCGCAAATGTTTTCTTGTTGTTGAGGATGGATTTTGATATTCTAAATTCTTAAGAAAATGGTTGCATCTAGAGAATATCATTCTGAGTGAGGTAAACCAGTCATAAAAGAACAGACATAATATGCACTGATAATTGGATACTAACCCCAAAAATTTCTTAACACCCCAGAAACAACTCATAGACTATATGTAGTTCAAGAAAAACAAAGGCCAAAATTTAAAAAAATGATGAAAAATCATTACGCTTAATCTTTACACACCAAAAATTTTGACTATTTCCAGGTTACATCTTGCTTTACATGTACTTTATGCTCATTATAACTAGTAAGATTTTAATGCATACTATTATACCTTAAAAAAATCAAGTACTGACAAAGATTTAAGCAAAAAATGTTTAAAATTTGTACATTTATCTTTGTTTTGTAAAATATAGTTGTTTTAAAAAAAAGAAAATAAAAGAAGGTCAGTAGCATGGAAAAAAAAGATGTATTCCAATAATTTCATGCATAATGGTTTTAAAATCTGTACATTTATCTCTTTAAATAAAGTTGTTCAATTAAAAAGGTTTTAATTTTGAACAACAAATGGCTTATTGCTTCAAATTATATCACTTTGAGAGGATCATATCATGAACTCATTGTATTTTTACACCAAAATTACACAAAATAATACTTTTCACATCGAAAGCATTCCATACTCATTTAGTTGAACAAAATTTATAATCAAAGCTACAATTAGCAATTAAGTTTTTAAAAGCTTGAGTGTCATATTAAAACAATATATTGAAGAAAATACAAGTAACAATCAATTCAATCGTTTGAGGAGGCAGAAAATGTATAGTGATTATATAGTGAATTAATAGTGAATTTAATGTGAACTAGTGCTCTATGCAGTAAGACAAAGGTACTTTCTACACATTTGCCACAGAAAAGGTAATTCTCCAAGATATTAAGAAAGCTCTAGAAATCCTATTGCAACTTACATGTAAAGACATATACAGCCTATGCTATCTGATCATGCAGTGCATTCTCTTCATTATATACTCCCCTTGAATTTCTCAGAGTAAGTGAATGGTATCTCAGTTCGGGATAGAGAACATTCAAGAACAAACAATGATTTTCACCCTAGAAAATGAGCTTAAGAATATCAGGGTGAGTTTCTTCAACAAAATTGGTCAAGATTAAAATTGGGGTGAATCTTAAAAGACAGTTTTGTTTCTTTATATAATTATTTTTCAAAGTATGTTTTACGGAACTTTGAAAAGTGACATTCGTCCCACCTTCTATTTTTCCTCAGCACCACGACTCTTGTCAAAGAGGTGAAAGTAAATCTGTGGTCCAGTGTGAATTACAATACGTGATGAAGACATGCTGTCTCTATTTGGTCACTTCTTTCAAAAAATGATGCCCCAATTTGATGTAGTAAGTGGTATATATCACATCCCATAACTGTCTTTCAACGAAAAGTTGGTTGCTTCTCTGACTGGATACTTCAGAATGCATATTCATGATCTTACATGAAATGTTCTGAAAGCTGTTTAGACATTTATACTTAAGAATAAAAATTAAAAAAATAAATAAAAAATAAAGACAAAACTAGTAAGTAACCTGAACTCTCAGCACCCAAGACAGTATCAGAAGTAAGCCAGTCTGTGACACATAGAAAATTAAGGTCAGCCTGGAGTACTTTGTGAGACCTGTTGTCAGGGAAACAAACAAAAGCAAAAGTGCTTTAGAGTAATTTTTATCTCCATCAGTCAAAATATTTTAGCTTGCATCCTTAGGAAATAAATTTTATCTCTTAAGAAATGAATGAATATCTCTGAAATGACGAAGCTGTATCATCAGCATCATGAGGGACTTTCAATGTGTTTGAAGCCAGGTCTTTGGTTACAACTATGGAAATGGAGGGAAGATAGAGAATGTGGTGTGAATTCATACTAAATTAGATCGGTCCTAAAATGGTAGCATATTTGAGAAAAGTGATGCATGGTGCTATTCATTTGTCTCTTTAGAGACAGATTTCTTAAATATTCCTAAAAGTATAAACAGCTCAGACACTATCTACATGCTTCTGTAGACCGAATAATGTTAATAAATATTTACAATAAAAGCTTACTTTGTATAATGTAAAATGATTACATTTTTAAAAGACTCTATGTTAAATGCCACTTTTGCCTTGCCCACTAGTGAGTGCCTAGGATTATTTGTATATATACCACACAGTTGAATAATGAAATCTACCAACAGTTCCTTTCAAATCTTGGCATGAAGTGCAACTGCAAAACACTTGTGTCCATGGCAAGTAATCTTTGAAGTCACTTTCCATGACTGTTTGCTTTTAAGCAGAACCTTTTTTCATTTGATTAATAATCTTTGCTGCCTCATGATTCCAAACACAATCTCTCTCAGAAATTCAATTTATGAACTGCTTTTGACCTGTTCTCTGCTATAGAATAATAAAGTTAAAACATTGAAATATTAAGGTCTATCCCTTTTTTGTTTGTTTATTTGTTTTTTGTTTTATTTTGGGTTTGGGTGGGTACACAAAGTAACAATTAAAAACACAGTGCAATGACACTTTATGAATCTCACTGAATTTCCTCTAAACTAGCCCACCAGCTGCTCTTGGATGAGGTATACATAATGAACAGAGCTCAACTGTTCACTCCAAGTTCTCTGAAGAGCAAAACAAAAGAGAAATCTACCCTAAAGGTTTTTAAGTTTGTGTAACCCTTTATAGTCATTATCTGGAAGTGAGAAGTACCAACAAGCACTATTTCTTCCACTTCCTTCCTGAACTTATTCATTCTATGTTCTGTACTTGTGCTGAGACAGAACTATGAAGATTTAGTTTATTGGATGCAATAATTGACACTAGAAATGAATTGTTTTCACTGCTAAAGAGACATAACATACCACGAGAACCCAAACAATGAAGAAAATGTGTTCGAAAAAGTGTATAAGGTTTTTAATTTGTAATATAAACAGTGAAGGTTTTTGAATTCTCTACAGATGTTTTGATTTTATTAATTTCTCAAATTCTTTTCTATTAGTTCTCACATAGTACACATTATGGAAAATGACTTCTGAGAATGAGGGAAGAAAAGCAATTGGAAAGGTGGCATTAGATGAGCGACAGAAAACACTGCACAGTGTGCTTCTATCTGAAGCATTTCATTACTTCCAAATTTAGAAACCTACAAAAAAGTACTGGTGGCTATAGCATAGAGGGTATGAATCTGAGCTTCTGCTGTTGGTTTCAGTGGGGACTCTCACTATGTCTGGTTCTGTGTCCTCAGACAGACATCTTAATGTTCCTTAGGGTATGATTACCTTCTTACTCCAGTTACACAGAAAGTGAGGCTTCTAAAGTTTATTACCAGAAATGAAAAATATCCAGCCAGATTTCAGCATGGAAGTATAAATGCCCTTCCCTTTAAAAATCAAAATTCAAAGAGAAAATTGACATTAATTAATATGAACAGATCTTATAAAAAATCTATAAAATTAATTAAAATGATGAGGTTATTTTGAAGACTTAGGAGGCTGTTAAAAATATATCCATACAAATGCCTTGACTATATATTTAAATAATTTTGCCAAAAAGATGAACAATTCTGATTCATGTGCATAAATGATGTTGATGTTTAAATTTAATATGCCCTAGTTAGCATCCAAGGTAAGCTTTATTTTAGAGAATACAGGCTTTGGAAGGGAGAACCTTGGTATCTCTAGTAATAATAAATTACTATAACCATAATTACAATAATACAAATTAAAAAAGAAATTTTACTCTTCTGCACTAGACTTGAACTCACAATGGATGAGAGTGGGATTAAAAAAATGATATGCACAAAGCACCCAAAGGATGATGATTCAAATCACATTGTGTTAAATAGATCCTTCTTATAAGGAAAGTGGCATTGTAGGGTGAAGGTCCCTATAGGAGACTGGTCTGCTTATTTTGCTAGAATTCATGTTTATTACAGACTCTTCCCATGGCTTCTCTAACTTCATCTAGGATGAATGTGCTATAACTTTGTGATGAGCTGAAATTCCTTCTCAATTCATTTACATCTGCTTTAGAATATATCGTTTCAAGTACTATTGCTGGAAGCACAAACTATGTCAAGAGTGTTAGCATACTTTTAAAGCTACATTTATATTTCATTTTACAATTAATTAATATATAAGACACAATTTACTTGAAAGGAAGGAGACCAATTCATAATTGTATATAACTGAACTATTAAATATAATTTATGTAGCTGTGGTTTCCTCCACTTCCTCCAAGCAGAGAAATAACCCAATGCTTTTAATTTAAAAAAATTACTGATTACCTTCACATTATGAGGACTCACACACAATTTTCCTAAAATAAAGAAGAATGGCAAAAACTCATGATATATGTCCCTTTATTTAAACCGCACTTGCAAGTAATTGCTTGCTGAGTGACTTTAAAGGCTGGATGTAATGTTGCAAGCAGTGTAAAATTTGCACAGAACATAAAGCCTTCACCTCCTTCATATCAATACTACAAATAAAGTCATGAACTTTAGGAAGTTATCAATATTTCTATCCTCATGTGTAAGGCTTTAAATTATAGGTGGTTTAGTAAATGAATAGATTAAGTAAAGTAAGAAAAAGTATTGTAGAATATTTTTCATTATTATCTATGGTAGCCTTATGATGTGATTCTTTTATGGAAGATACATAAAATATAGGAACCTTAACACTGACATTATGATTTTATTATTTTGTTGACAACATTTTTTTTTTCCAGCTTAAAAGGTGTTATGAATCCTCTGAGCCTTATTGATTCTGGATGCCCTTGCATGAAAAAAATTCATTTACAAAACAACACTTGACATCATCAGCAAGGAATCATTTATGCAGAATTTTTAAATTAAATTGTGCTGCTATAATCTTTATAGTTATTTCTGAAAAGGCTATCTCATTTTCTATGGCACTTGGCAACTACATTTCACTAGAAACAAACAAAGAAACAAACAAAAATCAGTAAAGAACAATCTTGTATCTATAAACAGAGACCATGACAGGTTGAATACTTAATTTTATTAACTTAATCCTATTTATGTATGTGTCTTATCAATGGAAAACAAATATATGCATAAGGTATAAAAGCAGATAGAAACATATGTTCCATCTATTTTAGGTTAGAGATGGTCATTTCCATGTTTCTTGTCACATGTCACTTACCTACTTATAATTTATAGCAAATCCGTCTAGAATGCTTTTTCACCAAATATTCAGCTGTGTTTTTCTCTCTTTTTTCTCATTTTTATTAGATAATCTATATTTACATTTTAGATGATATCCCTTTCCTCAGCCCCACTCCCATCCCCCTCCCACTCCACTGGCCTTCACAAAGGCACACTCCCTCCTAATCACCCTCTTCACCCCATTGCCTTTCCCTACTTTGGGAAAACATGCCCTCCCTGGACCAAAAGCCTCTTCTCACATTGATGACAGACACTGGTATTTTCAGTTAAATATGCAACTGGATCGATAAGTCTCTCGATGTGTGCTCAAAGGTTGGTGTTTGAGTCCATGGGAGTTTTGGAGGGTTTAGTTGGTTGATAATGTTGTTCTTCTCATGAGGATGCAACCTCTTTCAGCTCCTTCAGCTTTTTCTTTAGCACCCTAATTGGGGTCCCCGTGTTCAGTCCGATGATTACCTGCAGGCATCCTCAGCTGGTTTTTACAACTCATACAAAATATTTTAACGGAACTGATGATTTTTAAACCAATAGTTTATCATTTGTGCTTTGGTCAATACCATTAGAAAGAAGACTATATACATAAATTTAGAGAAGTTATTTGCAAATTCGATATATTCAAATGGATTTAATTTTAGAATGCAAGAAGAATTCTTATAACTCTAAAAGAGACAATTCATTTCATTTAGAAATGGTATAAAGATCAGAAAGTCAAAATTATTTCTGAAATCAGAAAATAACCCTATGCCCAGAGACACAGCTGAATTTTGGGCAACTGAAATCCTAGTCATGAAGTGCATAACATCAATACTTCCCAAGAGGCTCTACACAATGTAATGACTAAAAGGATCTAAAGCAACCCAGATTTCCAGGAGCATTTGTCTGCCTTTACCACCTGCTCCGCACACTCAGGCCTCACACTTCTCACTGTATTAGTACTTATGGAGTACCATGAAGAGTCAGATGTCTCAGTGGGATAGTCTCATGGTTTATCTGCATAATCACTAACTATGGTGTGGGCCGCAATTTATCTTTCAGAACATGAGGTCTCTGTAATTACAAAGTTCAGATACAATCCCAGGTTTGATTGGAAGGCATCAGTAGCAGGATAGATCCAACAGAAGAAAAAAAATAGTGCCTTTAAAGACACAAAACTAAACACAAACTTTGCACATAAAGCCTTCACCTCATTCATAACAAAACTACAAATAAGGTTGTGAACTTTAAGAAGTCACTGAGAAGTTAAAAGGGGTTAGGGATTAAGAAGTTGTTCTTATGGGAACACTGAACAGTAGTTAAAAGAACAAAAGCTTAAGTGATTTGTAGTCAAGAAAGATTTGAGGATGCTAAATTTTTTAAAAATTAATTCTAAGACCTAATAACAGAAACTTCCCAACATAGAGAAGGAAATAGGCATCTAGTGGGGAAGACCAAACTTATCACTCATGTGTAACTAAATCTACCCAGACTTGTTACACACTCAGGGGTGAAAGGGTGAACCCCCAGAAGATGAAATACACACAACTTTCAGGTGCCCCAGTTCTTGATATCCAGCCTTTCAGCAGAAATCTTGTCAGGAAAAATGCCGTGAAAATTTTAGCGTACTGGAGGAAAAAAATCACAGCATCCAACAATTAACATCTGTCTAAGCTATCCTTTAGCAATGGTGAGCAGAAAAAGACGTTAGCTAACAAGGCAGGGGAAAATCTGTACCATACATGTTCTACAGTAAATGCTGAAGGAAGTTATTTAAATTAAAAGAAGTAGATGTTAATGAGAAAAGCTATATAATGAAGGTATAAAAATCATTATAATTATACAAATTGAGATTGTCCTAACAGTGAAAGTAAACATACAAAACAACCACAATTAATCAGTATTAATAAATGTAAGTGGAGAAACTCCAATACTATAATAGTTGGCAGCTTTTAACATCTTACTTTCAGCTATGGACACAAGATCCAAAATATTACCAAGAAAAATGAGTGTGGAGTTGCACTCTGAACCAAATAAACATCTGTGGGACATTTTGCCTAAGAACTGCAAATAAAGTTTCACCTTTATTTTCTCACCAGAACAGGAAGTATTATTCATGACATATGATATGTCTCTTACAAAATAATATTTCACAAATTAAAAACACATTGAAGGGAGACACTCAGGTGCCCACCGCAGACCCTATAGAGGATGCCACTATGATGAATAAATATGTGATGAAGAGTTCAGAAAGAGGGAGTAGATGTTGGAGAGATGTGAGCCAAAGCAAAGTTGAACCATTAATACACTGTGAAGTGGAACTAGAGGCTAGACACTGGCAGTGAGGAATAGGCAGATATGACAAGCTTGTGCACTCATGTAGTCATGGTGATGTCCAGACCTGGGCTGCCAAAAAGGGTCATTTCTGTGTCTGAGGCCCTACCGCAACCAGGATTTATGCTGATGACTTGGCCTTGTGTTGCCATCAAAGGCCATCCAAATGTCACTGGTCTGTGCTGCCACTGACATGTTAATGCTCAGAGCTGGAGGTAGGAGCCACAGTGGTGTGAGCATGGGAGGCTGGGGCTGGGATATAGAGGTTGGGGGTTATTTTGGGGGGTTATTGGGGGGGAAATCGATCTAAGTAGTTTGTGTAACTACCTGATATCATGGTGATGTCCTTGTACAGGTTACTGCTGGGGCTAGGTCAGGGTCCTTGGTCCTGCTGTAGCAAGTGTCTCTGTTGATGTTGGTAGCCTAGGTACCACCAAAGACCATGTGGATATCAGTGGTTTGGGCTGTCATCCATAGCCCTGTTAATATCCTAGCACTGTGCTGATCTGACCTGGCCCCTGGCCAGCCATCACAGTAAGCAGAACCGGCCCCATATCTAGCCTAGCTAGTACAGCTAGCCCTAGTTTTGTGTGTGAATGTGTGTGTGTGTGTGTGTGTGTGAGAGAGAGAGAGAGAGAGAGAGAGAAAGAGAGAGAGAGAGAGAGAGACAGAGAAACAGAGAGACAGAGAGACAGAGAGACAGAGACAGAGACAGAGAGACAGATACAGAGAGAGACAGACAGAGACAGAGAGAGAGCGAGAGAAAGAGAGAGAGACAGACAGAGACAGAGAGAGAGGGAGAGGGAGAGGGAGAGAGAGAGAGAGAGAGAGAGAGAGAGAGAGAGAGAGAGAGAGAGCGCGCAAGCCTACTCAATGGCTGAAGATCAGGAGAGCTGTTTCTGCCCCTTGTTGGTTCTGCCCCTTGTTGGTTCTGCCCCTTGCCTGAACAGCGTGGGAAAGCTGGCCTTGTTGGTGTGGTCGCAGAGGAACTTGTAGGCTGATCCAGAGCTCTGAGTTTGCCCACCCTAATATACACTCCATTTATGAACTTCTGCTGGAGCATGTGAAAGGGCTTGTCCTGTATATCCAAAGCTGAAACATCTTCATGACACAGGACAAAAACAGAATATCTGAAAGGAGTCCCAGTGAGGACCCAGTTTTGAAACTGTTAACAAAAACCAGAAGGCTCAAACCAAATGAAGAACTCATTACCCTGTACTTTTGTAAGTAAAGCTGTTTGGGGCAAAAGGGTGCCCTGTGAAACCTATGGTGGCACACCACTGATTGCACAGTAAGATTCCCGTTTCTTTCTTTGTTTTTGAAAAGGTAGATTACAGACATGAAAGAAGATAGGGAGGAGTGGAATTAGGGTACATGATGTGAAATCCACACAGAATCAGTCAAGTTTAAAAATACATATTAAAATGACATTTTAAAATATTTTGAAGTGGAACCAAATTCCAATTTATTTAGAAATCAGCATCAATGAAATGTTTGAAAACTACCCTGTTTTGTGGAAATAAAGTTATTTACTCTTAATAAATCAGGGGATCATGGAAGGACACAAGAATATTATGAAAACATTACCTGACACAGAAGAAGCAGAGAAAAAAATGCATGTGCATACAAAATTCTGTGGGATACAGCAGAAACCATACTTAGACACATAAATACTCACAACAGAAAGCCAGAAACATTTCAAATGGGTACCCTCTATACCACAAAAATAGAGGAAAATACAAATCACATTTCTAGAAAATACTAGAAAAATATAACCATCTAAACCTAAAGTGGTAATAAATAAATAAATAAGCAAGTAAGTAATTAAATATGAGGACATAGAAGAAACAAAGATGAAAAATACATTACAAAATCTACAACAGGGAAAGCTATTTTGGGGGAAGTAAATGATCACCTAGATTAAGAAATAGAGAGAAATCAGAGATTAGGAAGGTAATATTATAACTGATAAAACAGAAACTAAAAACTTCACTGGGAGTGATGATGGAAATTATATCCCAATCCACTTGAAAATGAGAATGAAACAGAAAGGTTTCTCAATGCATAAACTTTATACTAAGAATGGACTTTGTAGAAATAGAGAACACAAAGAGACTCATAACAAATAATAAAAATCAGTAATAAAAACAAGGTTCCCATGAAGGAACAGATGTACTCATTCCTGAATTCTATAAGACATGTAAAGATCTGGTACCCATTCTCCTTTTGTTATTCCAAAAGCTAGAAGAGAAGAAATTCTTCCAAACACATTTTCTGAAGCCAGAATTATTCTGACACACAAGCCAGTTAATGACATAAAAGTAAATTTCAAAAGTTGTATGTTTAGCTGGTACACTTTGTAATATCAGCAAGAGGGGGCAAGGAGGGGAGGATCATCAAATTCTCCAAAAGATCTTTGGCTATGTAATGATTTCCAGGCCAGTCTGTGCTAGAGAGTAAAGAAAACGAAAGAAGGAAAGAAAGAAAAAAAGGTAGGAAGAAGAGATGAATGAGGGAAGAAAGAAAGGGAAAGGAAAAATGAACAGGCCACATGTTTGAAAATGTAAATTCGGATATTATAAAATATAATACTCTAAGTCAAACACAACAGTGTATTGAAAAGATTATTCAGCATGATTAGTTTAGATTCATTCTAGAGATGCAAAGATGTGTCAATGGATAAGTATACATGAATGTGAAACAGCATATCAACAGGATGTGAGGTAAACCACATATCCCCCTGAATTTATATGAAGAAGGCATGCGTCAAGATGCATGTCCCAAGATGGTGGATGACTCTATTGTTTAATACTTGTTGCATAAGCATAAACAACCACATCTGAATACTAGACCTATGTAGAAATTTATATACTGGGAGATTGTAAGCACAGTGGACAAGAAGCTATGTCTAACTCAGTAAGCTACAGATATTGAAAAATTTTGCTTCAAAAAAGTAATTTATAAAGAGAGGAAGATACCTAATATCAACCGACCCCCCCACACATACATATCATATCACAAGTACATATAAATGTGCTTTTATAAAGATGTAACTTTTCTGTTCTAGAAAAAAAATATTGGATGAATTAAACCTACCAGAAATAAACTCCAACATAATAAATACCGTGGATAAAGAGAAAAGCTAAAATATTTAATTAAGAAAATTTTAAATTTTTCTTAGACTTAGAACAAGACAAAAACACCTTTGTATCTTTCATGACTATGGTCTGTGAATTACTGGCTGAAGCATGTAAATAATAAAAAGAAATAAAAAATGTAATGTCAAATAGTCTCGCTTCACAGGTGATAAAAGGTCGTGCTGATACCTTATTAGAACAAATGAATTCAGCAAAATTTCAGTATACAAAAATAAGACGTCAAACTCTTAGTAGAGTTACTATGTAACAATTCCAATTTTGCTAAAATTAATAATAAAAATCAACCTCAGGTATGGAGAAGTAGCTCAGCAGCTAAAAGAACTGACTAGTGCTCCTGAAGACACAGATTCCATTCCCAGCACCTGTGTGACAGATTGCTACAATTTCTAACTTCCATTTCAGTGTTTCCATCACACTCTTTTGGCTTCCTTAGGCACTCCATGCACATCATTCACCAACATATATGAAGGCAAAATACAAATTAAAGTGAAGTCTCTTTAATTTATAAAAGCTGCAAAAATTTATATGTGTAGGTAAGTATTTGCTTAAAAAATAAAACATGTCTACCAAAAGATTCTAAAACATTGATAGAAGAAATTGGGAATGAACCTGCAATTGTATACACAAATGGTTATGCACACACATGTACACACAGATACACACGTTTATGGTATGTTTTCCTTCATAGGTTTTAGGAGACATTATTGTTAAAATGTCCATAGAAGCTAAAATAAATTACATATTCGGTGAAAGCCTTAGAAAAATACAGAATTCTTCATAAAAATACTAAGGCAAAACAATCTAAAATTCACATTGAGCCACAAACACATACAAAACAGGCAAGAATGCTAATGTCATTCTAAACAAAATGAGCAAAATAAGAGGTATTACTCTATTTGACAGCAAAATAACATAGCATGAGAATGAAAAGCAGGCAAACAAAAAAGACCATAATAGAGAATTCAACAATACACCCACACATCTATAGCCAAATTCTCATTAGATAAAAATCAGCCTTTTCAACAAATTCGTGTTAAGAAAATTGGACATGTAAATGCAACAAAATGAAATTCTATCTTTATATCTCACTAGCTTAAAAGATAAATTCAAATTTTATTAAAGATAGTACCAAACCATGACACTATTTTAATACAATGAGACAGGTTTCAGGAGAATACAACCATGAAAGCAGAGAAACAAAAGCCAAAATAATTAGACAAATTGGTTACATTAGAAGATTTTGTACAATGAGCAATCAATAGAGTACAGAGTCTGTATGCAGAATGAGGGAAAATATTTGTAATGCTGAGATCTGACAAGGGTTGGATGTCTACAATATATAAGAAATCCAAATAGTTGATACTATTTGAAATGGAAAATAGATCTTTCAAACAGATCTTTTTCAAAAGAAGAATATATATATATAATACATACATATACATATATATTCTTTGCAGGTAAAGAAAAGTACCCGTAATCATCACTAAAATGCAAGTCAAAATCGCCATGAAATATTCTTCAACTCAAAATAATGAATTGTAATGCAAAGGCTGAATAGAACAAGTGTTGGTGATTTGAACAAATAAGAAGACTGGCACACTGTTGGTAGGAAATGAAATTAGCACAATCACTTAAACCACTTCGTGAAATCCCACTGTCTTAACAGAGAACAAACAGTATGATCTATGAACCCCACTCGTAAAGTTAGCATACAGACCTTGGGGCCAGTAAAACTGCTCAGCATAGCGACATGCATTCTATCCCTGAAATGCACTTACACATGGCCTAAGAGAAAGTGTCCTAAAACCTATGCACATTACTGTCACACATATGCCCCTTCACAGACACATACCTAAATACAATGGAGAAAACAGGGAACAAAGAGAAGAATAAAATGTTGCCATGTGTGGAGAAATCAATATTAAGCAAAGTAGACATACAAAGAAGAACAAGAATTACATATTCTGCAACCACAGAGTAACTGAAGGAAGAGGAAGGTTAAGACTAGAGAATATAATCCCTACAATTAGAAGGGGGATTATTCAGGGGTAGTCGGTGGGGCCAGGATAGAGGGGAAAGTAGAACAATGTAGGTGAGTGTGTGCATGGATATATGTGTGCATGCTTATGACTGTGTGCATGTGTACACATGCATACAATCTACTCATGCCATATGCATGTGCAAAAATATCAGTTAAGCTCACTAAACTATACAATTCATATATGTTAACAGTACAATTGCACTAAGACTGTGCGCAAATACAAAGAGGCTAAATAGCATAATACATTGATACCAAACCCAAGAAAAACGCATCTGTCACTATTTACTCTCTATTCAGTCAGAAATGTCCCATTCTCCATTTGAATGTCTTCAGTATTTTGGATGTTTTACTCTTAACTATTCTTTCATTTATTTTACACTTTTAAATGTTAAGTGTACAGGCTGGTTTTGTATCAACTTGACCCAAGCTGGAGTTATCACAGAGAAAGGAGCCTCAGGTGAGAAAATGAAAATCTCCATGAGATCCAGCTGTAAGGCATTTTTTTCAACTAGTGATCAAAGTAGGAGGGCCCAGATGATTGTGGGTGGTGCCATCCCTGGGCTGGTAGACCTGGGATCTATAAGAAAGCAGGCTGAGCAAGCTGGAGGAAGCAAACCAGTAAGTGACATCCCTCCATGGCCTTTGCATCAGCTCCTGCTTCCTGACCTGCTTGGGTTCCAGTCCTGACTTCCTCTGGTGATGAACAGTGATATGGAAGTGTGAACTGAATAAACCTTTTCCTCCCCAACTTGTTTCTTGGTCATGATGTTATGCAGGATTAGAAACCCTGACTAAGACAATAGGCTATGCTGTGTTGATAAATTTTAGGTTAAACATATTTTGTACAGCTTTAAAACTAAAAAGTGAAATATGCTTTTTATTATAACTTAAGAAGAGCCATATTCCATAATTTGTTGGTCTAAAATTTTATTTTCTTCAGGGCAATGTATCCTGATTGCCTGTGAATAAACAGTTTAGGTAAATAACTTCTGGGCTGTGTGAGAGCCCTGCCTTCTACTTTTTCACAATTACATCATGTAAATACAAATGAACTCATAAACACACACACACACACACACACACACACACACACACACACACACACGGGGGTGGGGAGGAGTGCTTGCCTAAACAAGGCACTCTGAAATTAAATAAAACTAAAAAGGTCTGAATGCCTTTTTGTGTTGTAAACCAGTTTCAAAGAATTTTCTCTTTATGATGAGCATCATATTCCTAGGTGGCAGTATATCATTGTAGGCTTCATTATCTGTAGTAACTCAGTTAATATAATTCTAATGGGAAAATACAAAGCATTTTGATAAAACAAACAAAAGAACAGACAATAGCAAATACAAATTCAAATCCTAACCTAAATTCTTCATTTAGTTTTAGACCCTTAACATTATCACTTTGATATCTTTGTTCTTGAGACAGACATGGGAAGTGGGGAAATGAGGCTGTATATTGTCTACAAGATTTGTAATGAGCTATTAACACTAAGGATCCTCTCTAGGAAGCATAGAGAAGGTGAAGGGAAAGGCTAGGACTCATTCAGAAGTAGTACAGTTTCGACCACATCAATACTCTCCTTACATCCTTGTGAGTAGCAGAAAACTAAACTAACTTTGTTTGCCTTGAACTTTTCAAATCTATCACTAATGTAGGAAAGAATATAAAAAGATGGTGTGTTGGTTTGTATAGATTTGGTCTCCATAGATTTATGCATTTGAAGGCTTGGCCTCTAGGACCTGGCAATATTAGTAGGTATGGTCTTGGTGGAGGACAGGTGTCAACGGGGTGGGGATGTTTTTGAGGTCTCATATATAAGCTCATGTTAAGCCCAGTGTGTAATTCAGTCCCCTCATTCTGCCTTAAGACCAAGATGTAAAATTATTGGCTCATGCAGCACCATGTTTGCCTGCATGCTGCCATGCTTTCTGCCATAATTATAGTGGACTGAACCTGTAAAACTGTAAGCCAGCCCCAATTAAATGTTTTCTTTTATAAGAGCTGCCTTGATCATGGGTCCCTTCACAACAATGAAACCCTAAGATGGTTTTAAAATCTCATTTTATCCAAAGAGGATGCGTACTGCTTTCTATGTATTTTCTAGGTGCAGGCCATTATCTGTACAGTAACTACAGTCTTCTTGGTTGTAGAGTATTTTTGAACCATGGTCATTCGTGTCTGAGTCATTTGGGCAGGAATAATACCCGAGAAAATAAGGTTGTGTACTCATATTCATATTAATAGCTGTCAGTGTTATAAAATAATGAAATATTTGTGAATACTTTGTTATTTTGTTTTCAACATGTGTCGAGATGTTTTCATTTATATATTCAATTTGATGGTAGCATTTGAATTCAATGTATCGAAACTATTTTGAAGTTTTAGTGTCAGGTCATAAGCAATCTGTTTAAAGTCTACTGTTGTAAAATTAGTAATCAAAATTTATGCATCAACTTATTGTTATACATTTCATTTATTACATCAATCATTGTTGTAGCCCAGGAAAGAGATTCCAGGGGTGAGAATTCTAGAATACAGGTGACTCTAAACACTACTAAATGGGTCAGATTAAAAAAAAAAAAGTATGTCTGAATAAAAATAAAAAGTTCTGGAAATACGTAGAAAAGTCTTGGGGAGCACACAGCTCATTGCAGGCTAATGTTGCTACACAGCTGCTTAACAAATCAGACAACAGAAGACATGTGCCCTGATAAACATGGGACAGGTTCTTGGAAAGACAGTTTTCATGCATCCTTCAAATATGTAGTTTTATCAGGGGTATTCTTCACAGAGAAAAGCTACTTTCTGTTTATGATATTTTTGAAAGTCCAAACAAAAGGAAAGTGATTTATAAACCTAGGTTAAATTTTTAGTAACTAGTATTAGTAGTTACTGAATGAATCAGGGTACAGACTTGTTTTTATGAAAGCATATTAAAATGATTTATGTTTAAACTAAAGACAAGAAATGTCTCCTATTGAAGCTAATCAATAAAAAGTATGCCTTATTCAAACACAAAGTAGTGTATATAGTTCTTCAAAATGCTTTTGAATACAGAATAAAAAAGCAATTGCCAAATAGTCAAGGTGATAATGGGATGTTGTTTCTTCAGTATGTCTTAGTAAATTAAATTTTAATTCATGAACTCATAATTTGCAACTGATACAATTTTTCAAAATCTATGAGACACAATTCTAAGTCAAAAGATATGATTAAAGGTATAAGTAAATGAGTATCATATTACATCTAACAGGAAAGCATTCATCTTTCTGTTTCATTTTATAACTCAAATTTGAATTTTGCAGATTGTTGCAAACACAATAAAGGTTGTTAGGAAATAAGTCTAGTAATTACAGTATTTTTAAAAGAATGTATAGTTCATTTTCCTAAACATTCAACATTCAAAGCAATCAGGATAGCAAGTACTTAATCACCAGCTGAAGTCAAAGGGGAAATTAAGCAATGCCAGAATATACAATGATCCACATAGCTGTGGATACATGGAAAATGAGGTTAGAGACATTTCTCAGGAAAATAGTATTTGATGAAGAGTTCTCCAAAGGCAGATGGGAGATAATAGATTCATCAGACAAAGCCATGCAAGGATGACAGAAGTGAGTACTGCATGTGTGAGAAAAGAATTAAGTTATATGCTCTGGGGGCACAGTGATCCTGCAAAGAGTGAAGATTGGGAAACGTCAGATTGCAGGGGTGCTAGCTAGTGTTTGGACTCCACAAGGCTTAGAGAGATTTCATGTGTGAAATAGTATCTATCCCCACAGCTTGGGGCATTTCCAATGTGATGATACCTGTGAAGCCTTTCCAAGAACCAAGTTTAAGTGTCAAAGTACAAAGCACTCAGAATGGTAACTGCCTGACATAGATAGGGTCCTGAGTATCCCACCAAAGGCACACAGAATCTGCGTGAGAAAGACATACCACATCCCGTTTCTTTTCCACAAATGACTTAAAACAGTGAGACTATTCTAAGGTAAATTGTATATTAGAGAAGAAAATGATAATTTACCAAACCCTCCCAAGTCCACAACCTTGGCCAGTGCATTGACAAATGGCTGACTATTCTGTAATTCCTTGAAGAAGAGAACATTACATGCATAGCTGAAGCAGGCTGATGAATTTTAATGCACAGCTGCTTTTCAGACTATCATCAACCTGGAAAGATAGAGCAACCCAACTTCCCACATGTGCACCTTTCATAGAAAAAGTGAGTCTTTCTAATGAACACAATAACGGATTGGTGACAAGGACGTGGTTTCTACGATGTGGTCCCAAGGCAAATAGGCTTAATCCAAAAGTTAAATTTAATTAACAAAGTACTTAGAAGAAGTAGTTGAGAAAATGGTTTTCAACAAGCAAACAACATTAAATCCTTAAATCTAAATAACTCCAAAATGCTTTTCTAGAGCATCGGTGTGCGCCTGTGTGTATGTGCCTGTTTAATGGGTATGTGTGCCATGGCCTGAGTGGGGGTGGGCGGAGGGGACCAGATGACAGCCTCCAGGGCCAGTCTTTACTTTCTATGTTATTTTAGACATTTTTCTTTCAGAGTCCATTAACTGTTGAGTTCACCAGGACAACTGAGCTGCTGCCTTTTAAACATTCAAGTGGGCTACTGCCCTTTGGTCATTCTCCTGTTCCAACCTTCTATATCACATCTGAAGCAGTGAGATTATATAGGTGTGCTGGATTCATAGATTTTCTGGATTTTTAAGATTCCAACTTAGATCTCCATGATAACCATTTAAAAACTGAGCACTTTTCCCAGCCTAACTTTTTTGGTAACTTTTAATAAATGTTAAAGATATTTGGAATAACTTTAAAATACACACACACACACACACACACACACACATATGTATGTATGTATGTATATACCACTCAACCCCCCCCCCAAAACATCCCACCATAAAACAATACACATTTTAGGTGATCTTTCAGTCTTATGGATTTGGGACTAAATTACCATCAAGACTGAAGATTAAAAAAAATACATACACTTTAAGACAGAAGCTGTACTAATAAAATATCTGAAAACACATTATGAGTGTAGAAATTATTATTTTATCCATAAAATATATGTCTTCAACTTTCAATTTTGATTCAGTAGAGGTAGTAAAATTTTTCTGAGCATTCATCTCCATTCATTAATGTCTACCTCACTTATAAACAATTTAGATGTAGCATGTATTCCTTCACCACATAGACATCAGTTCATTTCCAATGACATTATATTAAATAAGATTTATTCCCTTCTTTGACCACTATTTAGATAGTACTTTGATGCATGCAAAGTCATCTGAAATATTGATGAGAACTTTTGAGAGAATAGAATAGCCATGAACTAGACTTTGCCCATGTGCTTTCTAAAGTTATATATTTTAAATTTGAGTAAGAGTGCCCTCTTGGTCTCTATCTTCAAAAGCATGTCATTTACTGTACATGTATAATTTGAGCTGTCATTAAATTCTGTTAATAGAGAATTTCTTAGAAGGGAACATCTTGCTCTATAAAATATTTGCAGTATTAGTAAAAAAGAAATATATAACTAAAAGGTGTGTAGGTTGCTAGGATTCTGGAATAGAAATAAGTTTCAGGCATAATTTTTTTCAATGTAAGAACTATGTCTTATACCATTCAACCAGATTTTTCTACTAAATTATTTTATAGTGAATAACAAAGAATGGGCTTGCATATAATTACTTCATAATATTTATAAACTTAGGATAAGAGAAATCTTGTAGTATATTGTCTATAATAAGCTGTAAATATCAGGGTATGCAGAGTATATTAGGAATGTCGTTTATAAGAATGAATCAACCCTCAGAGCAGGGCCATAGTTGCTGTTATATGGAGATGTCATTTCTCGGACCTTGCACTACATGCATAAAACATATAATTGAGCAAATGACGAAAGGATCCTTTAACAGCTTTACTGTGATGCACTCAAGCTCAAACATAGAGTATGTTACTATTCTTGGGGAGGATGGGGGAGTAACTGAGAGCAACAAACAAACACAAGGAGGTTACTTCTTGAGCAAATAAATTACTAAGGAAACACTTTAGTTAACTTTCTCTGCTTGAACCATAGGTATTTGTCAACTGGTAAATATACAGCATTAAAAAATAAAATATTACCACTAATTTTTATTACGATGCTGGGGCATTTCAGTCAGACCTAGTACCAGTTACTTGGAGACTGTACTCTCAAAACTTCCCTTTAATTAACTATAATAAATTTTCAATCTATTTAGTAGGATTTATTACCCAAAAAAGGCAACATCATGATCCACACTTCCCAAAAGGTTTCATGCAAAAATGTCAACTAAGATGCAAAATTAATGAATTAGATAATTAATTAAAACCTTATTTTTTTCAAGCTTTAGGTAAATATTAAGATCTAGTAATTTAGTATCAATCTGCAAAATTTTGAAGATTCTCATTTTTTATTGAAGAACTTTATTTTAAAAGACAAAGATAAATGTACAAATTTTAAGCATTTTTTGTGTAAAAGTATACAAATACATTTTTGTCAGTGCTTGACTTTTTTTAAGGTTTGATAGTATGCATTAAAATCTTACTAGTTACAATCAGCATAGAGTACATGTAAAACAGGATGTAACCTGGAATTAGTCAAAGTTTTCTTGGTGTGTAAGGAAGGTTCTCATTTTTTATTGAGAGATTAATTATTGTGATCTAGTCTTGCCAATGAGTTGCTGATAGAAATTTTTATACAGAATTATGTTGCCTTGTGCTATTTGTTACTTTCCAATTCTTTATATATCCTATATCTTGCTAGCTTTCTGATTACATCCAAAGCCAGTACTCTTTCAAAAATGAATCTTTGCTGTAGATTTATGTTAAGGTAATATATGATTGGAAGTAAGAGAAATAGGTAGTAAAAGGTCAAGCAGCAGAAGTAGAGGCAGGAGTCAGAAAAGAGATTTGGGGAAGAATGAAGATAGAGCTGGAAAATGAGAATTGAGATCCAGGTAGACTTAATTGGCAATAGGTAGGTATAAATATTTTTAAAGGATGTTATAGGTCTTTTTATTTCCTATAGCAGGGCAGTTTGTATCTTTGTCCATTGGATGTAATCTTATTGTGCACAGGGTTTTTGGATTGAAATTTTAATATATAAACCTGCTTGAAAAGCTTCTGGGTTTTGAATTTATGTTCGTGCCGGCCAATGGAGAAATGAAACACACTTGGTCAGTAGTAGCCACTTAGGACAGAAGCCACAGGAACAGTAGAGTGAATGTGCCTGAGTAAGTGCATGCTTGTTGTTTGTTTGAATTATGGGGATTTGTTAGTGTATTATGAGATCCTTAGGTTATATTCAAATTGGAATGAGACTATAGATAAAGTGTAATTCCAACAAATATGAGTTCTGATCTAAGTAATACAAGGAATGACTCTGTTATTTGACTGTATATTTGTGATGGTAAAATCCGAAGCAGGGTGACCCCTGTTTCATTGCTGTGGTCATTTCTGTAAGCAGAAGAATCAAGATTTATTGATGATTAGTTTTAGATGGAGAAAGGAATTGATGGAGTTCTATGTTTTGGCTTATGAAATGAGGTACAGTATAGCTCTACTTTGTCAAAAACAAATTTAGGGCATAAAATAAAAAGCATCTTCCAAGGAAAGATAAAGAATAAGTAACAGAATATATGTGTTAAAAATCTAGGTTAGAAGCAGGATAATTACATAAGCAATTAGTAGTTATTTGCATATAAATGATATTTAAATCCAAAGAACCAAGAAAAAAAGAAAGATCTAATAAATGATAAGAAACAATGAAGTGTGAATAAAGAACTTAGTTCAGAGGCATTCTAACCCTTATAACTGAGGAAGAAAAAGTATTTTTAAAGGAAAATATTGACAGATTAAAACACAGACATGTAAACTAATTAACTTTAACTTCAAATGAAAGAATCTAAGATAAAAGAAGTCTTTTGCAAATATTTAAATAAAATATATTATAATTATAATTACTTCTTTCATAATTATTAAAATTATTTTTAAAATATTATTCTTTATTTCAAATAAAGTAAGGAATATGAACAAATATTTTCTATAAACTTCAATCATAAAATCCAGGAAAATGTACATTTTGTCAGTTATAAAAGAAATATAAAAACAATAGTATATTTTTCATTAGTGAGTAAAATGATTTTGTTTAAATAAGAACATTCAAAGCTTGTAAGCTTTTGGTGAAACAAATATAATTGAACACAGATGTTTGTTCTGCAATGAACAATACATAGTGAAAAACAATATGTTCATCATATTTAACTCAGTAATTCCACCTTTGGGAATATTTAAATTGAAACTATAATTACCCAGAAGAAGGCTACTTATGTAAAGAATCATATTTTCATCACAATATCTTCTAACTTCTATGAACTAGAGAAAAATCAACATTTCATCTAGAAACATGGACAAATTAAGTATTGTGTTTGTAAAGTGGGTAAATACTTTTAAGCCACACAAAAATTATTATACATGATCCATGGAAACCCATGGAAATAAGCAAAATGTAATAGGATTCTAGATTAAATAAATGGTACCATGTTGTTCTTCTCAAATGTCAATGGTAGGATTTAAGGTTTTGTTTCTGTTTTTGCTTTGTTTTGTTTTAGGTCTTTTGTCAATGTTCTCTGTTAATGATTCTACATGATTAATTTTCTATTTCTTTCTCTATGTGCCTCTGCCACTTTAAGCAATTACCACCTGAAGATGATGGCTATGGGATAGATTGACATCACATCTGAAAGACAGTACATCTCAATCATACTCATGACTTGTAATTAGAACTGAAGGGTAGCTACATGAGACTGTAGGTGGCAAACTAAATGAGTATAACCTGAATGATTCCCAAGGTACTGTTTTTATAATTATTATAGGTTATTCATTGGAATGTTATACTTTATTTTAAATAGAGCAGGAAAGTGTTCAAGAAGGTAGGGTTGAATCAAAGACATTGAAAATTTGAAAAAGCCTGAGAAGGGAAGAAAAGGCAATTTAACCATTGTCCCAATGTTTCATAATGAGCTACATATAGAATCCCAACTAAGTATAGAAGACCTAGGAAGTTGATTGGCCTAAATATTTCTTTTTGGGGGGGGTGGTGATAGTGGTTTCATTAACACAACTAAGGAATCTCATTTGGTCTCCATTTAAAACACATTTGAATTTCAAATAAAATCACTAAAACATATGAATAACCTCTTTTTCTTATCCTTTACACATTTATCTAAACTATCATTTTATGGTGCTGATATCTACTAATACATGAACAAACTTGTACCATAATGTTACTGGTAGTGAAATCGGCCTAATAGACTAGTGTGGTTAGAATGAGATGAGCCATACAGGCTCATGTGTTTGAAAACTTTATACCAGTTGGTATAAGTGTTTGAGAGGGGCTGGAGAGATGGCTCAGCAGTTAAGAGCAATGGCTGCTCTTCCAGAGGTTCTGAGTTCTATTCCCAGCAACCACTTAGTGGCTCACAACCATCGGTAATGGAATCTGGTCCCCTCTTCTGGTGTGTCTGAAGACAATGACAGTGTACTCATTAAAAAAATAAATAAATAAATCTAAGGAAAAGAGAAGTGTTTGAGAAGGTGTTAGACTTATAGCCTTGTTCTAGAGGTGTGTCACTAAGGATAAACTTTTGTGGTCAAAAGACTTGTGTCATTCCTCATGTGCTCTCTGCCTCCTTTACTATATGAGATGTGACGTTTCAGCTATTCCTGTTGTCATTCCTTTGTTTTGCTATCATTCACTGTAACCCTTGGGAATTGTAAGTCCAATTCAGCACATTATTTAAGAAGTAGCCTTGGTCACAGCCAGTTATCAGGACAATAGAAAAATCACCAAGACAACTAGTTTTCTGGGAGTCATACATTTATGCTAAGGAAAAAATTGTCTTTAATGAATATTTTAACACCCAGAGTGAATATACAAAGGAATACTTTATTTTATAAGATTTTTTTTCATAACATCAACCCGCAAATCACAACAAAAGATAGCACTGCTTTGGAAGTAGCATTCCCCTCAGGACTAGAGATATTTCTTTGTAAGACTTTTCAGCACAAACAAAAGAGGTGTCATTGAACATCACTGCCTCACTGCAGGTGGATAATAAATAGAGTTAACTCTTTCTGTATTCACATTTTGACCAAGTCTTAGTTAAATTTCTACAAACATCTACTAATTGCTGAGAAGGCGAGATAAATAATGTTTTCCATTGTGCTGTTTACAAAGTAAATAATTCCTAACCAATGTAATTTACAACAGCAACAAGAAGTCAGTCACTAACAAGTAGGTAAATCAAGTGTCAAAAATAAAATAAATTCCTTATTCTCAAGTGTTACACATAGCCTATGACTTGGAAGAATCTCAAGATAGCATGTGATGGGTGCCCAGTTTCCTACTGAACTCTAGTTGACTCTTTTCAATCTAAATAGCAGGTGTGTAGGTAATGTTGAATCAGAAGACATTTGAAAATGCTTGTATGCACAAGTAGAGAGTGGTCAGAGAAGATCCAGACATACTAGATATTTGATATTTGAATACCAAGAATAATACACTATTCTGGCAGGGAAGGGTTTACAACAAGATAGTGAGAAAGGATACCATGGAACATAGCTTTAAGTGAATGAATAAGCACAGGCAATCCGTACACACAGAGAATGTGGCATCATAAAAACACATAAGCAGCAGACATGGGACCTGGGTACTGTAGAGAAAGCTGGTACTGAAGATGCTTTCTCCAGCTGCCAGCATTTTCTTATAGTGTTCAGTCAGGGATCATATCAAGAGATAGGTTATATTGTCTGAGCTTACTGTTCTGAGGATCAGGGCTTCACTCTTCTGTCTTCAGATGCTAATGGCCCCTTTTCTATACTGCCTCCTTGGCCAGCTATCTAGAAAAAAAATACAGAAGCAGAGAAAAGATTAAAAAGCATCTGTAATAAATTTTGTACAGAATAAAGGTAATCTGAAATTCAGAGGCAAGCAGATGTTGCTTTCTTTGTAAATAGCAAATTATATGGTCTGTATTTGAAAGCATGGACTGAGGCAGGACCTCCCCAGACCTAAGGGCTTTGTGATGCTAGAGCTGACCACAGTTCTCTCTGCGCACTACAATTCAGGAACCAGAAGTGCCAACAATTCTCCATCACAGGAATGACTCTGGCTTCAACCTCAGTCTGTAGACCCATGTCTCAAGTTGAGAAATGATCTCATCGAACATAGTAGATCTAGAAACTGCCATTGACTTTGGTTTCCCAGAAAAAAAAATGTTAGTGAAGTTAGAAATATTCTCTGATGAAGTTCAAAACTCAGAGACATATCTGTCTGTGTTGGGATGTAACTGTGACTGCACTTTGCAGGAATAATTTGAAAGTGTCAGCCTTATATGCTGCAGTGTAGCAGCCTTTGTAGCCATCATTGCATGACGTTCATATTAAAACTCATAGGTCTCAGATGGGAAGTGATTATCATTCTCAGAAACATAATCCTTATCTTACTTAGGCCTAAGTTCTCACTTTGTTTTTAATATTCAAGTTCACTCAATAAAATTGAAAATAATTGACATCACTACAGATGTACAAAACTCATTTAAGAAACCAAAAGAGATGAAATGTAAAACATCTAAAGGGAAAAATATCCCCAATTATTTACCCAAATTTAAAGAAAATCTATGAGATGTCTCAAATATATCTTAAAATTAAAATCCCAATTAAACTTAGCGACATGCAAAAGAATGCAGGCAAAGATAACAGCAAATTAATAAAATGAACCATAATTCTACAAAGTAGCAACTTTTATCACAAAAGAGAAAAACTAGAATTAAGATCTTCTACAGCATATTTGATGATGGTAAAACATCTCTATAGTTATAGTCCAGTCCCATAAATTACCAGTAAAAATAAAAATTAAAGTAATAAAGAAATCCAGTGATATCTGCACCAAGAGACCAAAAATATCAAGAGTAAGAATCCAGAAGATGAACAACATAGAAAAAATTTTAAAACTCTATTTTAAAAAGTAATGACTAAATACATTTCTCATTTTCAAATTGGTACGGACACCCATTTTTAAGATAATCAAGAAACCCCAGTCAAATTCAGCTAAAACATACTTTATTGAGATAAATTATAGTTAAACTGTCAAACTTCAGGAGGAAGAAACAAACACAAAGATTATGAGACTAGGAAAAGATGAAGTAAATGGAAATCAGGAAGGTAATACCAAACAAATCTCACTTTAAATGAAAAAGATTATATAGAGAAAATGAAGCTTATTATATATTTTTAAAAGTATTAAAATAGCAATGGGTATGTAAAGCATAAACATATGTACATATAAACTTGATATTTTACGTTTATGGAGAAAGTAAATATAATTAAATATAAAGGAAGAGGTATACATGAATACCACATAAAAATAATACTGCACACTTTGGAAGCCAAATTTCAAATGATTTAAGAAAGTATGTCAAAGGCTTAGAAAATCTATAGTTAACCAAATGCAAAAGGAATGGCACAAGTTAACTTATAATGATGATAAGAACTGACACAAATAAAATCAAATGCAAAACAATACTAAGGTTCAACAAAACAGGGTAGAAAGGATAAATAAAACTTTAGTTTGGGTAAGCAAGTAAAAACAATAAAACCAAACATGAGGAATAGGCATTATAACTGAAACCAGACATGTAAAATCTCATAAAAATTACTATGAAAAGTTATAGAATTAGAAGACTAAAAATCTATACGAAAGGAGGGTGTCTTTGTTTTAATTATGTACTTATTTGTTTATTTGTTTATTGGATTTGTGAGGCAGGGTTTCTCTATGCTATACACTTGGCTTTCCAGGAGCTCATTTTGTATATCAGGCTAGTGTCAAACTCACAAAGATCTTCCTGCCTCTCCCTTTCAGGCGACAGGATTAAAGGTGTGTGCAACTTCTGCCTGGTTCCCTATTTAATTATTTAAGACTTTCAAATATGCATGTGTGTTTGATAAAATCTATTCCAATCCACTTCTATACAGCTCCTCTGTTATCCCCTATCATTTTACCCTTCCATTTTCAAGTATTCTTTAAAGCACTGCCTATATATTCGTGGAAGTCAAACCATCTACTGGAACATGGGCAACCTTTTAAGGGCCACATACCTGAAGAAAATTTAATCTCCTTTAGACACTAGCCATCAATTTTCAATAGCTCCTCAGGGAGGACGTGAGACTTTACCAACCTCTCCGCTATCCAAGCTGGGATTTTATCATGCCTTTTGCATACAGTCACAGAAACTGTGACTTTGTGTATGTAACTGCTTTTACCTAGCAAATACTGCTTTCTTTTTATACACTTAACACCTTTGGCATTTCCTGTTCTGCGATAACATAATAGATTTGTAGGGAAAGACTGTGTTATTACTATCCATTTAAACTTGATCAGTCTATAGTCTCTTACTTACTGCATGTAAAGAAGTTGATCTCTATATTAACTTCCATCTACTGAAAAGAAAAAAAAAGCCTTTCTTAATTAGGACTAAAAATGTGTTAACCTAAATACATAAAGTGTAAAAGTAACTATTTTTTGCTTCATGTGAATGCCTTTTCAGAGAGTTAAGGCTGAATAAGCTTATTCCCTTCCTAGTTCTTTTTGAACTCTGGTTGGCTGGTTCAGCTCAGCTGTTTAGGCTCATATTCCTCTCCAAGCAAACTAGTTCAAACTGGCTTCTCTCATCTGCTGAATATATTTTCAGCTTGATCTTTAATTCTGTAAATCTGTTCTAATCATCTGTCTTTTTTTTTGCTTTTTATTCTTTTAATTCTTTGTTATGTTTAAAACATAGATATGATTAAATTTTTTCTCCTTTTTATTCACTGGTGAATTCTGTCTTCTATCTTCTGTTGCAACCTATCTCTGTAAAACTACCTTATCTTCTTCCTCTTCCTGCTTGCTTTCTTCTTTTTCATTCTTCATTCTCTCCTCCCTCTCTCCTTTCTTCTATCTTCCTCACCCCACCCATGTGTGTATGCTGCTCTCTTAAATGTCTTTCTTTCCTATGATGTTCTCTTGAGAGTTGGCATGTCTTTTCTCTCATTCTGTCAAATCTTTCTATGATTGTTTTCATTTTTTCTGCCCTCACAGATAGATGTTTCCTTGAAACATGGCTATTATTCTCCAAATACTAACATTACCTCCATTGTTTGGGATTAAAAATGTGTACTAAGGGCAAGTCTGTATCTGGGTAAAGAGATAAAAAAGGTGTAGCATGCCCGCATTACAGTCAGATCATACAGGCCTATATTATTAGATGTGGTTCCTTGCGAAAGCAGCCATGTTTCTAGATTAAAATTCCTCTAATAAAGCATAAAATAAAAAATTATAAGGCAGTTCAATACTATGTCAATTTATCAAAATAATGGTATAAGGTTTTTCCCTCAGACTATGACCATGAGTTTGGGAGCCAGTTTATGGTGCCAGACTTGAGTCTATCCTGTAGTGCTTATTTTAAATCCAACAAATAGTTGGTTTCCTACATAAAGCTCATGCCATAAGAATTCCAACACGGTCATTTTTGTATGTCCCATGCATCACAGCAAAATAAGAATGTTAATTCCTTTTCTTTACCAAGTAGCACATATAGAAACTTGAAGCACCATGGATGCTAACCAGTCAGGTGGGGCTTCCAAACCTGTAATATAGTTCAAGGGGCCACACTAATGAACAGTGCAAAAGGGGGTCACATATAATCAGCAACAGATTTCTGTTTAATAAGCAATGTGGAGAAGGCATTGACACCTAATCCATATAGAGGACCTCCATTTAAAACTCCTCTATGTGTGTATCTATTTTAGGAAGCTTCCAGAGTAGTAGCATTCTATGTGAGATTTTTCAAAACTACTTACTACTATTAACTGTCATTCTTATGCTCCCTCTCATCTACCCTCCAATTCTCCACTTCATTTAATGATATTTTTTACAGCATTATTCTAAGCTGCCCCTTCATACTACCTGCTTTCTATACCCCTTTCCTTGACATCTACCAATGGGCCAGTAGTTAGACTTTTATGGTTATTTCACTTTAAAAATATATCTAAATTTCCAAAGTTAATAAGCACTTAGAAAACATGCAAAATTTTCTTTTCTGGGTCTGTATTACTTCATATAATATGACCAATTCCATATTCCCCAAATTTCATAATTTTATTTCCTTTATAGCTGAATAATATAATACTTTGGAAATGTAGCATATTTATTTTCCATTAATTAGTGATATACATCCAAGTGTCCTTCTGATTTAGAGTCATGTGGATCATGTGGCAGAACTATTTGTGCCCTACTCCTTCAGTGAAATTGGTAATCAGTTCTAAAACATTTTTGTGAACTCTTTATAGTTATCTACAAATAAATATATTTTGACTTCTTCCTTTTCTATCTATATTAAATCAATCTCCTTCAATTGTATTGTTCCTATAAGAGATACTTAGAGTATTATATAAAATGTATAACTTCTTGAATACATATGAAATTTATTAAAAAAAATAAACAGAAAATCTAAATAGATCCATAGTGTACCATAAGATTTACTAATCAAAATTTCCTCAGCCCAAAAAAGTCACATGATGCTCTTACAGATGGATTCTATACAATGTCTTTTAATATTTATTTACCTGTATGTATGTATGTATATGCACCGCATGTATGCCTGGTACTAGCATAAATCAGAAGAGAGCAACATATACCTTAAAAATAATGGAGTTACCAACATTTTCAAGTCATCATAGGGATTCTGGGAACCAACTAGAATCCTCTTCAAGAGCAGCAGGTGCTCCTACATTTTGAGCCATCATTGTAGTCCCTCTATCCAACATTTAATTATACAAATTATTCTTAAACTATTAACCAATGGTAAATTAGAAAGAATTATGCTAATTTATTTTATGATGCAACATTCATATTGAAATGCTGCTATAGTAATAACAAAATAAAACTGCAGATGTGTATTTTTGACTAACAAATGCACAAATTCTCAATATTCAAGATGATGCATTCTGAGTATGTTCCATATACACACATTAAGAAACACATGCAATGTTGTTCTTCCCATGAGGTTATACCCTCTTTTAGTTCCTTCAGTCCTTCATTTAGCACCTCCGTTGGGGTTCCCATGTTCAATCTGATGGTTAGTTACATGCACGCTCAGCTATATCATATGATTCTTGCAGAGCCCCTGAGGAGGCATCTCTATCTGGTTCCTACTAGTAAGTTTCCTGGCATCATCAATAGAGCTAGGGATTGGTGGCTGCATATGGGGTTGATCACCAGGTTAGGTAGCCTCTGAATGATTTTTTTTCTTCAATCACTGTTCTTATATTTCATCTTGTCTTTCCTCTTGTGAGTGTTATGTTCTCACTTCTAAGGAGGAATGAGGCATCCATATTTTGGCCTTCCTTCTTTTTGAGCTTCATAATTTCTGTAAATTGTTTCTTGATTATTCAGAGCTTTCTGGGACTAGTATCCATGTATCATAGACTGCATACCATTCTTGGTCTATTGTGACTGGATTACCTTACTTGGGATGATAGTTTCTAGTTCCATCCATTTGCCTAGTAATTTCAGGAAGTAATTGTTCCTAAAAGCTGAGAAGTACACCATTATGTAAATGTACAATTGTTGTATCCATTAGTCTGTTGAAGGACATCTGGGCTCTTTCCAGCTTCTGGCTATTAGAAATAAGGCTACTATAAACATGTGTCCTTGCTATATGTTGGAGCACCTTTGGGATATATGCCCAGGAGTGGACTAGTTGAGTCTTCATGTAGTACTATGTCCAATTTTCTGAGGAATCACCAGACTGATTTCCAGAGTGGTTGTACCACTTTATAACCCCAGCAACAGTTGAGGATTGTTTCTCTTTCTCCACATCCTCACCAGCATATGCTGATGTCTGAGTTTTAGATCTTAGCCATTCTGGATGGTGTGAGGTGGGATCTCGGGGTTGTTTTTAATTGCATTTCCCTGATGACTAGGGATGTTGAGCATTTCCTTAAGTGCCTCTCGGCTATTCGATATTCCTCAGTTGAGAATTCTTTGTTTAGCTTTGTATTCTATTTTTAATAGGATTCTTTGATTCTCTGGAGTCTAATTTCTTGAGTTTTTGTATATATTGGATATTAGCCCTCTATTGATGTAGAATTGGTAATGATTCTTTGTTAATCTGTTGGCTGCCAATTGTCTTCTTGACAGTGTCCTTAGCCTTACAGAAATTTTGCTGTTTCATGTGGTCTCATTCATTGATTCTTGATCTTAGAGCATAAGCCACTGGTGTTCTGTTCTGGAAATTGTCCCCTGTGCTTAGGTGTTCTAAGCTCTTCCCCACTTTTTCAATATTATCAACCAACTAATCCCTCCACAATTCTCATGGACTAAAACACCAACCATTGAGCACCCATGGAGAGACCTATGGCTCCAGTTGCTTATGTAGCTGAAAATAGTAGTATTTGGCATCAATGAGAGAAGAGGCCTTTGATCTAGAGAGGCTATATTGTCCCAATGTAGGGATCAAAGCATTGGAATAAAGAGCGTGATTAAGAACAAGTGCACCTTTGTAAAGACAAGTGGAAGGGGAGGAGAGATGGGAGCAGGGTAAGAGAAGGATATACCATTTCAACTGTAAATACAGGGAATATCTAATAAAAAATAGAAACATATACAAATTAATAAACTTGTCAACAAAATTAAAATATATAAAGTATACAATTATTTTAGGATGTATATTTAAACACTTATATTTAACATTATTTTATTGTAAAAAAAAAAGGACTCTGAAAGGCAATTTCCAAAAATATATTGCAAAGTTTAAAAGTTTATATATTGAAAAATTCTTAAGTAAGAAATTATGAATTTATTAAGCCAAACCAAGGGTTAAATACTTGAATGCACTAGTGAAACAAAGATATTTTCAGATAGGTTTCCAAAAAAGCCATAGGCAACAAAACCAAAATTACACAAGTGGGAACATACATAGTAAGAAGTCATTGCTTGACAGAAGAAAGAAGAGAAAGCCAACTTTAAACAATGGGAAAATATATTTACAAATGGAACATTACAAAGGTACATTCTTATTTACTGTTGAACATATGAGAGAAACAAAAATCTGCCCAGAATATATTATTTAAATTATGTTAAAGAAATCAATACAACCATACAAAAATCTTTGAGTGACCATTAAACACATAAAAAATTGCTAAATTTACTAATTATGTTGGAAATGTACATTAAAACCATAATAATATTTCTTCTTGCCCAATATAGCTGATTATTATCAAAAGAAAATACAAACGTTGGTGGAATATGCTGACACAGAGCAATAGAAACTCTGATATATTGTGTGGGAATGTGAATTAATAGAGCCATTGTAAAAATTGTATGGCCATGTCTCAAAAACTAAAAATAGAACACCATATAATTCAGAAATCCTACCACTGGAAACATATCTAAAGGAGATGAAATTTTTATATCAAAAATATACTGCCATTCCCATGTTTATTGCAGCCCTATTTAACATGGCCAAAATATGGAACCAATCTAGATGCCTTTCAGCAAAAGAATAAGTAAGGAAAATATAATATATTCATGCAACTAAATACTACCCAACCATAAAAAGAATAGAATCCTGTCATTTGCAGCAGCATGGCTGGGACTGGGAACATCATACACAGTGAAATCTAGACACAGACAAATACTAAGGATTCATGGATAGAAGCCAACAATTCGAAAGTGCAGAAGTACAGAACAGGATTTGTACAGGGGTCGGGGATATGTAAATGGAATTAAAATCAAATTAAAAGAGATTTTTTGGAATTAAAGAAGTTTAGGGTTGGGGTACAGTTGAGAGGTTAATGGAGAAAGGGTCATAGGTAGAAGGATGTGAGAACATGAACAAGGCAAAATGAACCCCATTAATTAGAATAATCTATGTGTACTAAAATATAACAAGTCTATAAATTAAAAATTTCAGAAATAAGAGGAAGTAATTAAACTTTGGTTGAATGCTATACACGAAACATCCTCAAAAGCAGCACATTAGGTTAGTAAGAATCCTCAGTAGGATGACTTGACTTGCCCACTTTGGCCAGTGTATTCCCCAATACAATAAATAATGATGTAAAATTTTCATGTAAAACTATTGTATTAAGTGACATAAAGCCAAACACGAACATCAGGTATCAACTGAATATTTACCTGGAATATTAGAACAAGCAATACACAGAGACACCAAACTCTTGATAGCCAAGGTTCTTATGAGGACATAGGAATTAGCTTCCTTCTCATCAAAAGATTTCCTAGGAACAATGAGAAAGAACTGGAACTAAATAGTAATAACTGTGTAATCTGTTAATTTCCCAAATGTAACTAAATTTTATATTTCAGATGAGATTAAAGATGTGCAGAGTGACATGAACAATAAACAAATTGAAATGTGATAAAAACTGCTATAATTATTTAAAAGAATGCATGGTGGAATCGCTGGATACTGACTACTTATTCTCTAAGAAATCATACAAAATGCATTATTGGAGGAACTTAGCAGTAGAGGAAGGTGAAGAGAATACATTCCTACTGCTCATTTGCAAAAGATTAACAGAAAGTTGGGAACTGGGCAAACCTATACATTCTATAAATATTGGGTGGAGTGAGTTCCATGACATTTTGACTTTGAATTTCCTTGCATTTCCCAAGATAGAAGAACCTTGTCAAGTTGTACCTGTTGGAATTTATGCAAAGGAAATGGCTCCATCAGGAGCTGGAATATACTGGGAAAGGGAGTAAGAATCTCAAATCCTGTCTTCTCACATCATAGCAGGCATTGAAGCCGTTGACTGGCTATCACATCAAGTCCTGCCGGGCGACACACCATAGCTTCTAATTCAACATGTCTGTCTTGGGACCAATATTGCAGGTTTTTATCAAGCTTATAGGTTATGTGATGCTGGTAGCTAGAAATCACACTGAGAATCAACAGAAGAGACTCTACATAGTGCACAGCATTTCTGCCAGATTACTGAGAAAATGTCTTCAGCTCCTTCTGTTATAATCCACTTCTACAGGACACAGACTGTACTTTCTACAGTAGGCTGCCTATAAATATGCTCTAGTTACCAAAAAGGGGTCAGAGGATGGTAGTGGAACATTGAAAAGAATAAACGCAAACTTTGAACTGTGATTCACAAGAGTGCATTGTATGGTGTTTATGTAGAGAATAAGGTTTAGGACTAGAATGTTATAAGCACACAATGCATGAGTTAATCTAGTAGACTAGCAGTCTCTCTTGAATCTTAAACAAAACCATTTTTACTGATTTTTCTTTTCTTTCATTTCACTACACAAAATGATATTTTTATGAGTTAAGAATATTCATCTAAATAAAATCAAAGTCATTTTAATAAATTGACCATCAGAATGGTTGAGATAAAAAACTCAAGAGATAGCACAAGCTGGAAAGAATATGGAGCAAGGCAGACACTTCCTCATTGCTGGTACATAAATACATGAATTATATTTCATTTTGATCTCTTTTTAAAAACAAATTTATGGAAGGAAATAATATATTTGAAGTTATAGCATGTAGAAGTGGAATGTATAACAAATAAATAAAGAGAGAAATGAAGAAAATTCTGTGTATTACAATGTATTTAAATATAATAAGCTAAAGATTATTTAGAAAACCCCAATAAAATATGAATATAATTATTAATGTTTTCTTGGAGATAAAGGTGGGATGACAGAAACAATGGCAACATGTCATAGAAAAAGAGAGTCAGAGCCAGAAACAAACAAGAAACAAATGCAAGAAGAAAAGTACAATCCAAACACATCAATGGTTGCCCCAAAAGCAGTTGGTCTAAAATAACCACCCTTACAAACTTCTTTTGTTATAAGACATTGACTGTTCACTGTGCCTTCAGATACCTCATAAGGAACTAAGTTCAGGATCAAAGCTAACCACTATGTTTCTCTGCCATCTGTTACCCTCATCTTAAAATATTGTGTCATTTCTTCCTCAACTTGTCATATAAGCAAGTTGCCCATTGAGGAAATAGTGATCTCAAACCCAGATTAGCACCTTCATTTTGAAGCTGCAGGCATAGATAAACTAAAATATTTTTACCATCAGCCTTTACAGTGTCTATTCCATTCCCTCCAATAGGAGATCTGAAAGAGGCCAGTTATTTTCTTAAACCTGATGTCAGCCTGGATTCTCAAACAGTAAAGTCTTGTAATCAGATCATTGTGGATTGATGTTAGGTTACCAAAAGGAAAACATAGCCCATAGTAGGAACTGAAGCTGGCTCTCAATAAAGATCAATAATTTTATAAGGATTGTATTGTCTGCCATATGCAGAGGAATTCTTTGTAATCAACTTGCAGTAACAGGATTGGAAACAATGATCAACCAGCCCACAAGCTGACACAAGCGATTTAGTCATCCATCCTTCTCATCTCCTACCTTAATCTATCCTCTATTTTAACCTAAGAGTTAGGGAAATAATTCACAAGGTAAGCTATGTTGTCAGATCTTTACATAGTAATGGTCATAGGATTAAATTCCTTCCCTCTCTTTCAATCATTTTGACTGTGATTCAAAATTCATCAAACCATGTACTTAAAAAGTTAAGTTTTAATGTTCATGCATTGTTACTCAATAAACTTGGCTTTAAAACACAAAATAGCAAGTCAAAGTTGTCATACACACAACTAATTTACTGCTGCAAACCAACGAAGTGTTTACCATGGTATACAGGTAGTCACACTTCCCAGCTAAGCACCTTAACACTGTTGCAAATAAGCTTCACAGACTTTGGTGAGAATCTTTGCTTAGTAAAATGCACAAGATTCATTTGCTTTAATAAAACAATTGAAAGATCATACTTGCATATGTTTAATGAATCTATTACTTATAGAAGTTAAATGTCTCTCATTAAAAAAAAAAAAAAAAACAGCTGCATCCTAGGTAATATTTTATGGGTTTTGCCTTTTAGCCTTATAAATATCCTTTAATTTTAATAAAAAAAACCCTATCCCCCACATTTGATTATTTCAAACCCTGTTTTTAATGATTTGATTCATTTTTAAGATTTTATTTTTATTTTTACCTACGTTATAGGCATGCCATGCAGTGGATTATGGGGAGCATGCCTGGAGGACACTGAGGACAGAATCTGATATCATGAAAGTAGAGTTACAGGCATCTGTGGGAGCCTGACTTGGGTGCTAAGACAGTAGAAGAAGTGAGTACTCTTTCCACTGATTCATCTCCTCTCTGCAATTGTTTGCTTGTTTGTTTGCTTGTTCAAATTTTCCTTCCTGTTCATGCTTGAAGGCTTTCTGAGAGACCTCCTCTTTTGAAATTTCAGTTTGAACAGAATGTCTTTCCTATGTGCTCTGATCCACTATCTTTATCTCTAGGTTAGTAGGGGAGAGAAAAACAAAACAGTAACAATAACAAAAACAAAAACAGAAAAAATTAGCTGCCAATTTTTCAGCAATGAGTAATCTTGAGAAAGGTTAACTTATACAGTCAACTTCATTATAATATTATTTTTCTATCATATTTGGAAAGACAGGAGTTTGCAAGTAAAATTAGCAAATATTTGACTATATTGTTCATAATTTTAGGTTTAAATTACTATTACATAAGCAATACTAAAGATGCTACATTTTTAAATTTGCAAGTACTTGAGCAATTAGATCACTGTACATAGAGTGTAGATACTCTCTATATAAGATGATTCTTTATCATTGGTTCAACCAAACTGAATAAAATATATTTTTTTAAATGAGGCTGTTCTGATAGGTGTTTGCAAATTAAAATTGTCCAGTTTTCTGTAAGAAAATATAAAAAGTAAGTATACTATCTGTATTTGCTATAAAAGCTAAGGTAAAATATAAAATATAATTAAAGTTTTATGAAGATACTACATAAGAACTATTTTTTTGTGTGACTAAAGTAGCCCGTTGCAGTGTATTACAATAAACCTTAATGAAATGATGTACCATCTGAGTTTAATTCATATTATAAATTTGATTTTATAAGGTGACTCAGTCCTTCACTTAAAATTACTCCATTTCTCATAATATTAACAGCAATAATTAAATCAGCAGCTCTGGTCTCTAAGGAGCGAACCCAGCAAACTGTTTTTAGACACTATAGAAAATTAACTTAGACTAGGTACTTAACAATGCTTCGTTATTTAAAGCACCTACAGTGCTGTTCTGTGAGTGTCCATCTTCTGCTTTAAATATTTCTACATTTAATTAGATCTTACATACTTTTATTCTGTAACTAACATGGTCTGGTTTAATGTAATTTCACTCTCTGTTGCCCTAAAATAAATATAATAGCGACTTTATTCTTGATTTCATACTGTGCAGAATATATCGACCAACCAAACTTTGAGGCTGTAAACATTGTCCTTAGTCGAATCCTACATGTTCCTTAACATGCTCTAATCATCACCTCAAAATCCCAAACTTGCAAAAGGCAGAGCAAGCAATCTAAGAAATAATTCAAGTAATATGCTTCTTGTAAAGAAATTGATTTCATAAGCAAAATTTAGAACCCTTATTGACTGCTCAAACTGAGTGTTTTAGATAATGTATTTTCTCCTCTTTCCTTCCGCTCCTCTTTCATCTATAGCCATTCCCATGTTGGGTATCTACATACAGGAGTAATTTTATAACCCAAGCTTCAGTAGGATCCACTTTTCTCTAACTCAGCCCTGGGGTTTCTCAGCTGCTATCCCAAGGGATCCCTTCTTGAACCTGCTCAGCCATACTGACACATAAGAAAACTTGCCAAGGCTGTGAGACAGATTCTTGGACGCAATGGAGATTCCATCCAAAGGTGATATATATACAAAATGCACTAAACTGCTCACAGGATTTTTAGGTTAATTGGATAATTTATTATATTTCCCCAAAATACAACAATGATCAGAGAGAACTTTTTTCAGACAATTGAAATCCCAGATGACTAGGGGAAGATGGCATTCTTCCACTGCATGTCACACTTCCCAAACAATTGTCAAAATGGAGGGAATTAAGGCGGAAAACAGTTGAAAAGTAAATAGATAAAATAATTAATAAAGAGTAAAAAGTGATTTTACAAGGCTTTAAAATAAGTTAAACCAAGAAGAGTGTTCCTTGTTAGACGCCAAAACACTCCAGATTGCCTGTTTTCATATTATCAAAAACATTCTGGCAAAAAAGCCACCAAAACCCAAAAACACAAAACAATACATGCATGATATCTAACAAAAAGAAAAATATAAAAAAATTAAAATAACCTACTATACAACTCACAGACCATATGAAGTTCAAGAAGAAGAAAGACCAAAGTGTGGATGTTTCAGTCTTACTTAAAAGGAGAAACAAAATAATCACAGGAGGTAGGGGGAGGGAGAGACTTGGGTGGGAGAAATAAGAGGAAGGGAAAAAAGGGACAGGATCAAGTGTGGAGTGAGACCAAGGAGATTACAGAGGGTCAGGAAATTGAACAGAGTTATATAGCTTTGGGGGATGAGAAATGGGGGTAGCCACCAGAAAGTCCCAGATGCCAGGAAAGAAAGAGGTTCCCAGGACCCCATGGGGATGACATTAGCTGAAATACCCAACAAAGGAGAGAAAGAGAACCTTAGAGACTGTATCCAGAGGGTAGGCACAGCCCCTGTTTGAGGGATGAGGCCACCCACTCACCAAAAAAAAAAAAAAAAAAATTAACCTCAAAGTGTGCCTGTCTAAAGGAAATACAGGGACAAAGAGTGGAGCAGAGACTAAAGGAAAGACCATCTATAGACTGTCCCACCTGTGGATTCATCCTACAGGCAGACAACAAACACAGACGTTATTGCTGATGCCAAGAAGTGCTTGCCCAGAGGAGCCTGAAATGGATGTCTCCTGAGAGTCTCTGCCAAAGACAGAGGCAGATGCTGGAAATAAATCATTGGAATGAGAACTGGATACCCAAAGGAGGAGTTAGAGAAAGAACTGAAGTGGAAAGGGTTTACAACGCCATAGAAGAACAACAATATCAACCAATCAGAAGCCCCTTCAGAGCACCCTCATAGAAGTAGAAAGAGAGCTGAGATATAGGGTTTGTGGAGGGGATACAGGGAGGGTGATAACATTTGAAATTTTAAAAACCCAATTAAAATAGATTAGTGAATAAATAAAAATATATAAATATAAAATGGAGGGCATTGACTTAGAACAGTAGTTCTCAGTATAGGGGGGTTGTCTGAAGATCATTTCATGGGTGCTGCATAACAGATATCCTGCATTTCCAATATATTATTAGGATTCATAACAGTATCAAAATTACAATTATAAAAATGACAAAATAATTTTATGGTTTTGGGTTATCAAGACTTAATCAACTCTATCAGAGTTCCTTTAATTAGGAAGTTTGAGAATCACTGCCTTAGAAGAATATTGCAGGATAAGGATATTTTTTAAGAGTGTTGCCTCCCTCTTTTATTGTGGAAGCAAATAGATAAAACTATTTATTTAACAAGGTTCCAAAGTAACACATATGGTTATTTGTTTACACATATAAAAAATTACATACTTGACACTTGCATATCTCACAAGTCATAGTTTTTATACTCCTGTTAACCTTCTTTCTTAGTGAAGGATGACATTCGGTTAATTGGTTTCAAAGTCAATGCTATGCACTCGGACTTGGTTCTGGAACTACAAAAGTAAAGTAGCTACTTTGAGTGACTTTCCTATTACAATGCATAAAAAGTTAGCGTTGTGCTCAGTAAATGCATTGGTGACATGGGCACATCTCTGTCAGACACCCCAATGTCTGGGTTCCATGGAGTGGGAAAATCTCCTTTAAGTGAGTCTCAGAAGGATGCCAATGCCTTACTGTAGTACAAATACAATTGTTGATAGTGTGTGAAGAAAATACCCCCCATTGATTTCGCCCTACAGATATTAGTGGCCACAAAACTGCTTACCTCCAGAGATCGCTGCTACTAAAGTAAGCCAAACCTACCTTTATTCAGATGAATGCAATGGCAAGAATTCTTTGATACTGTATATGATAAATACCTCCAAGATTCCCTGAAATGTGGTTGGGGATTTTGGAGAGTCTCTATAAGAGACTCTGTCTCAGTCAGGGTTTCTATTCCTGCACAAACACCATGACCAAGAAGCAAGTTGGGGAGGAAAGGGTTTATTCAGCTTACACTTTGATATCGCTCTTCATCACCAGAGGAAGTCAAGACTGGAACTCAAGAAGGTCAGGAAGCAGGAGCTGATGCAGAGGCCATGGAGGGATGTCACTTACTGGCTTGCTTCCCATGGCTTGCTCAGCTTGCTTTCTTACAGAACCCAGGTCTACCAGCCCAGGGATGGCACCACCCACAATGGGCTGGGCCCTGCCCCCTTGATCACTAGTTGAGAAAATGCCTTACAGCTGGATCTCATGGAGGTATTTCCACAACTGAGGCTCCTTTCTCTATGATAACTCCAGCTTGTATCAAGTTGACACAAAACCAGCCAGTACAATAGACCCCTTGTCAACTTGACACGAAAACAAACCCATATTAAGCTTCAGCCCTTACTTTCTTGTTCATCCAGAAGATCTAGATAACCGTAAGAGTCCCACAGCCTTTACCAATTCTTACCTTTTAAAATTGCAGTATCTTTAAAATATTCAGTCTCTTTGAAAAACCAAAGTCTTTTTACAATTCAAAGTCTCTAAACTGTGGGCTGCTCTTCTTCCTTCAAGAGGGAAAGATATCAGGGCACAGTAACAGTCAAAGCAAAACCAACCTCTAACCATCTGGTGTCTGGGAATCCACTTACAAACTTCTGGGCTCCTCCAAGGGCTTGAGTCAATTTTCCAGCTCTGCCTTTGAAGCACACATTTTGTCTTCTAGGCTCCAACTCCCTATTCTCCACACCTACTGCTGTTCTTGGTGGTCATATCATGGTACTATTGAAAGACCCTGATTTGGGTAAGCCTGGTACTCTAGTACTAGGAGAATGAGAACCCAAGAACTCACAGAGAGCCTATCTTGCTGCAATCAAGCAAGAGGTTTATTGGAGAGAAGGTGAGGCCAGAGTTCTGGGGAAGACATATATCTCACTCAGGAGATAGAAGAGTTGACCCTGAACTCAATTATGGGGGCATATTTATAGGGAAAATTACATAAGCATTTAGCAACATAGCAATTTCATTGGTTTATTCAAATTGGCATTCTCTGTTTGCTTTTGGACATGATTCAACTCCAGATCACCCTGATTTGGGGCACACTGACCTTCATGGTAGCTTTTCTCAGGACTGCAAAGCCAGACCTTATCAAGACCAGGTGATCTGCAGTTTTTTGTTCTCTGCCTTGAGACATACTTGCCCTTAAGGCAGGGTTAGTGAGGCTAGCTTGAACTTTTAACTCTTTCACTGTCATCTCCAAAACACCACTGTCAGTCCTGGGACACTAGTTGCCACTGAGGATGCACTTTCACCAATGGCCTTCCACAGCCTCTCACAGTGCCAAGCCTCAGCTGTTCTCCACGACCCCTTTATTCCTTCAAAACCAGTACCACCTGGGTGACTCTTACACATTACCAAGTCCAGCTACAGCACGAGGTACAACCTTGGCTATCTCTGGAATACATCCTCTTTGTGCTCTCAGAAAACAGTTCCCAGAAAATTTCACCTCAGTAATTTTGGTCTCTTCTTAATCATCACTAATTTCTTAGCTGCAGTTGACCAGCATTAATAGTCACAGTAATGCAACTGTTTTGTTTTAATAGTTCTGGTATCTTGTTAATCACAGCTGATTCTTCAGCCCCAGCTAATCAAAACCATAGAATCTTCACAAACGAAACAGCAACAGCCCAGATCAAAGAGTCTTTAATCCTCCCTCTGAAATTTCACAAGCCAGGCCTCCATCTTCTGCACTGTTCTCAACATTATCTTCTAAGCTCCTACTAAACATCCCACAGAGATTTTAATATGCCAATGAGTCTTCTAGCTCAAAGTTCCAAAGTTCTTCCACAGTCCTCTCAAAAACATGGTCAGGTTGTTGTCACAGGAATACCCCACTATCCTGGTACCAATTTGTCTTAGACAGGGTTTCTATTCCTGCACAAAATATCATGACCAAGAAGCAAGTTATGGAGGAAAGAGTTTATTCAGCTTATACTTCAAGACCAGCGGAAGTCAGGACTAGAGCTCAAGCAGGTCAGGAAGCAGGAGCTGATGCAGAGGCCATAGAGGGATGTCACTCACTAGCTTGTTTCCATGACTTGCTCAGCTTGCTTTCTTATAGAACCCAGGTCTACCAGCCCAGGGATGGCACCACCCAAAATCGGCTGCCAACCCCCTGATCACTAGTTGAAAAAATGCCTTACAGCTGGATCTCATGGAGGTATTTCCTCAACTGAGACTCCTTTCTCTATGATAACTCCAGCTTGTGTCAAGTTGACACAAAACCAGCCAGTACAGAACCTCAACTATCTGATCCTAGTACTTCTGGATGTGTGCCTGTGGATTTGACATCTCTTCATTCCCTCATATCCCTAACCAGGGTTCTGGACTGTGATGGTTTGAATAGGTTTGTCTCCCATAAACTAATGTATCTAAATGTTTGGTTCATGAGTTGCAGCACTATTATTAGGAGGTATGGCCTTGTTGAAGGAGGTATAGGATTGTTAGTAAAGGTGTGCCACTATGCATATAGAGCTTTGAGGTAATATATGTAGATATGCTCAATCTATGCTCAATGTGAAAATCAGTAGTCACCTTCTCTCTGCCTTTAGATTAAGATATAGAATTCTTGGCTCTTCGAGAATCAAGTCTGCCCTTACAATGCCATATTTCACACCAGGATGATGTTGCTTTGATCTTCTGAACCTGTAAGCCAGCTCCAAGAAAATAGTTGCCTTTATAAGACTTGCCTTTGTCATGGTGTCTCTTCATAAAAATGAAACCCTAAGACAAGGATCCAAGCTGTAAAATTATGTGGCTTGATAGTATGCTATTAAAATCAGGGTAGGATATGAATTAAAAGATATTGATGAGAATTAAAAGATATCATATTCATGGCAAATATGAAACATCCCCAAATGATAAAATATATGCAGAGCCAACAATGAAAATCACAACATAATGATGAACTAAAGTGAGAACAATCTGAAGGCTGTTTTTGCTTCAGATCTTTAATATTTCTTTCAGGTGAAGATCGATAGAACTTCTACACTCAGATATAACAAGTCAAATCTTTTCTGGAGAAAACATTAGTAAGCATGACCTAAACTACTTACATGTTAAGATCATCAAAATTTGGCTATGTTAAAAAACTAATTTACAAAACATACCTTGAATCAGAGTCAGCACAAATTAAAGAAGGTAATAAATTTAGAATTTTTTGAATCAGGTAATGAAAATATCATAAAACTATAAAACATTAATAGATCCAAGAGAATTTTTTTAAAAAAAACAATAACATAATGAGACTGATTTGAGAAATAATCAGATAAAGTTATAGAATAAGAATCTGTTGGATGGCTTCTCAGGTAAAGGTATTTCCATCACATATCTGGTAATCTGACTTAAATCCCCAGAATCTATATAATGGTGAAAACCAAGACTAAAAAGGTGAACTCTAACCTCCACATGCATACTGTGGTACATGTGACCACACATATATCACACACACAGGTACATATTAATAAAAATAACTTAAATGTATTAAATTCTAGAATTAATATTTAGATTAGATGTGCTAGCATACAGCTGTAGCCCTATAACTTGGAATTCTGAGACAAGAGGATTGCTGTAAGCTCTTGATGAGGCTAGGTTGTACAGAAAGACTTTGCCTATAAAACAATGTATTTAAAGGATAAATAATAAAACAATGATTTTCATGTTTTGATAATGATAAAGTCAGAATTAAAAAACATATCTAGGAAGGTATGCCTCATATTTTAGAGACACAAAATATAGAAATATAAGCTAATATTAATTAAAAATAAATTATAAAATTTTGCCTTCTTATTTTAATATCTAATGAAAGGATAGAGAGAACAAATGAAGCAAATATCAATAATACTATGAAAGAAACATAAAAGCTTTAGGTAGAGTGGCATCCCATTTTCATGGATTGGAAGGCAGTTAAAATGCTTAACAGACCATAATCTAAACTTTTCTTCTTCATGCAAATCAGTAAATGTGCAGATTATTTGTGTGTGTTTGTATATTTATGTGTGAATGTGAGCATATATGTGTGTTTGTGTGTAGCTTTGTATATGAACGCATGTCTCTCTCTCTCTCTCTCTCTCTCTCTCTCTCTCTCTCTCTCTCTCTCTCTCTCTCTCTCTCTTTCTCTCTTTCTCTCTCTCACTCTCTCTGTGTGTGTGTGTGTGTGTGTATGTGTGTGTGTGTGTGTGTGTGTGTGTGTGTGTGTTAGAACTAGAAGCATAAAGATCCTATATATTGGCTGACAAGCTTGTGTTGTTAAATCAGTGAGTTCCAGTTAAGTATGTATACAAAGACACACACACACACACACACAAGGAATCATGAGCATGAAATTCAGAGTAGTGGTTAGTTGTGATAGGAAAATTATGAATGAAATCTGACAATATCAGAAAATATTAGTGTTATTAAGATAAAATTGATAGTTTTTTCATTAAGCTTTGAAAATTATGTATTAATTAATATCTATATATTTTATAAATACCTCACATATTACGCTGGGTGTAATTTAAATTTGCTTGCTCAAACAAGATAGGTAACAACACACAAAAAGAACCAGAATGAAGGATAGAAGAAAAATTAGCAGAAATTGATATTGATTAACACCTGATCAGTAAGATATCATTAAAATCACCTACAAGGTACAGATGGTTTTACCATTAGACATAATAAGATGAACCAACATTTTTCAGAACTGAGTACCATCTGGGTGTTAAAAACAAAACAAAACAACAACAATGACAACAAAACAGCCTTTATTTTGACAGTCATGGGATTTCATGTTCATTAGAACAGGAAGTAGCCAAAGATGTGTGTGGCAGCACTCAGAAGTAATCCCTGCTCAAATAGCTCACTCATTCAGTTGGTGGTATGAGTTCTTTTTATTTCCTTTAATCAGTCATCCCACTTGCTTCACATTTTTAAATCATAGATCATTCCTGAAGCATTTGATTTTTTAAAAACACAGAACAGAAATGCTTAAGTTTGGTGCCAGGCTTCTGGTATTGGCAAAGAAAACAGACTCTTCTATGGGTAAAAGTATTTGAGAGGTGGATGGTATTTAAAAAAGGAGGGTGACCCAAAAATATTAGATAATGCAGAGAAAGAATGTTGTTATTCTTCTTTCTTGGTCCCTAAGTGTCCTAGGTGTCTATCAGTCATTGTGAATAGTGTCTTTCATAGAATTATCAGTATTTTCTGTTTTATCCCATACAGGTCAAACTCTGATTTCCTGATTCACCAGCTAGGGTACCTAAGGCACATCTTTCTCCCTTTTGGCATTTTTTTCAAGTTTCTGTTCTTGCATTTTCTACACTCAAAGAATTCTCTTATAGTCCTGTCATTTCCACCCAAAGCACATCAAGATATATATACTGTACAGACTGCATATGGAGACTAAAATCAAAGCCTTTCTTCTTCAATCCCCCAAGATGATGGCAAAAATTAACTAATTAAAAATAATTGATCACTAATATAAACCATAATTTTCCTTTCTTGAAAATAAATTCAGCTACAAAGCAAATGAGAGAAAATTGAATTATTTGACTGAATAAACCACTGTTCTATGGGAAAGATTCATTTGCTACTGAGTATTTTTGAAGGGTTTTCTTCTCATTTTGGTGGAAAATACAAAGAGATGATTTTGAGACTACTAAGTTAATCATGAGGAAAACAATTGTTCTATAATCTTTTCTTGTTCTTAAGTAGCAACATAAGTAGTTTAGTATTAAAATTGTGTTCATATTTTAGTGTGCCATATGGTACACAGCATTCATCTACAAAATTTTAACATTTTTAATGCCCTAAAAAATATTGGTGGGGATTCCAGGAAGAACAAAGATGGAGGTAGATGTTTATATCTCTCTCAGAGCATCTCTTCATAAATAGGGTTGTAATGAATGTCTTATAAGGGGTGGAATAATAGAAGATCATTTGACTTATAAAGGTTAGCAAATTATATTATACCTATTGGATCAGAGTAGTTTGGTGTGTTCTTTGAAGTGACTACTTAAATGAGTTCAAAGGGTGTAGTAACAGAAGTCATAAACACCTGCCACATAGTTGGGATATGTGTGTCTAAGGCTTGGCCACAACACACCAAGAGGAAGTGAGTGAAAACAACCTGCTGGGGTGGAGGTATTCACTGGGACAGAAGCAGCAGGGGTGGTAGTGGAAACCGCAGAAGAGTTTATGGAACACCAAATTCCATGTCACCTCTATGAACTATGCCTGCCAGAAGAAGCTGTCTTTGTGTTTCTTTTGTTTAAGGTTCCCGTGCTTGAGACAAAGAACACACCAAACTACTCTGATCCAATAGGTATAATATAATTATTACAGGCCTAAGAATAAGATCATGCAGTGTTTTAGTTTATATATATATATATATATATATATATATGTGTGTGTGTGTGTGTGTGTGTGTGTATATATAAATATATATATATATATATATATATATATATATATATATATATATATATATAATTTCGAAGTAGGTATGATGTTGAGTTTTGTGGTTATATTATTTCTCTGGGAAAGAATACAAGAAGCAAGATATTTAGTTGCTGACTGAGGGTCACACGACTTTGGGAGAAAGGTTTTGTCTTTGTGTTATTAAAAAGTGTGATTAAGCTCTGTGTGCCTTCCAGAGTTATACAGATTACATTTGATACAGATAGACCAATTGAAAAACTAAATTCAAAAGGATCAAACAAAAATAGATCATGGTACTAAAACAATTTCTGTTGAGTTTTATATATATTATAAAATGTGCAGCTATGGTGAAGCTTGTCATTAGAATGCTAAACTGTCCTGATTCCAGACATCAGAGACTACAACAATCATCAATGTGACTTTCATTTATGAGGACTGTCTTGCTACCACATTCTCTTGCCCCTTCTAAATTTTCAAAGAGGGAGGAATTAGCCAGATTGATTTTTACAGCCATAATGTTCCTTTGGTAACTAAGCTAAAGTAATATATTACACTGGTAGAAATATTTCTAATTGATACAAAATTGAAGTTACAGTTGTTCCAGTGGTATTGAATTTATTTGATACAGATTTAAGGATTTTCAATGGTATAATTTCTTGTTGATTTAAAATTGAGATTAATACTATTATTTTTATGTAAGTACCGTACCTATACGATACATTTGGGAATACAAGGCTTAGACCCAGTCCTATAACTGCTATTATACACTATTTTTAATTGACTAACAATACTAGTTAAGGGCCGGATAGCAAACTCCTGGTTCTGAGTCATTTAAAAGGGTGTTTTTAAGATATTTCTTTCTATTAAAAATTGACAAGAGTATTTAAGACTTAACAATTTAGAAATACATTTTGTAGTTAGATGGTTTTCAAAAACATCAGAATTCTATAAGTTATGACATTTAATGTTATTTATCTTTTGTTGAGACATATCTGCTCCTTACAGTTCCCCTTTGGTGTGTTTAATGAACAAATTAAGCATCTCTACCTCCAGGTGAGGTATAATTTGTGGCAAGAAACTATCTATTTCATTTACAGGCTAATACTGCCCAGAAAGGGACGCACTATGCAGAATATTCCACTGATACTCTTTACCAAGCCAAAATTATCAGTCCTTCAAGATTTCTGCATTTCAAAAGTGTGTCAGTGATCCTGAGCCATAAGGTTAAAGACTTACTCATACTTGTTGCTTACAGGGGACTGCTAGTGAAGAATTGACTCTATAGCCTCTCTCAGCTTTGGAAATCATGTTAGGCTTACTATGTTTTTAGATATTTGGCCGTTGTCAGATCCAGGGACACAGGCCTGGTGAGACTGCACTGTGAGTAGCCTGGGTGCAGAAAGGGCTAGGCCAGGTGCACAGTGGGTACAGACCTCCTGTCAGGCAAGGGGAGCAGGAACTCTGCTGAAGGGACTCAGAGTCCACCTGAAAAGCCCTTGCATGCAGAACAAATGCTCAAGTTATTTGCCACCAAAAATCACAGAGATCCAGGAACACAAGCCAAATACATGGGAGGAACCAATCACTGAAACAAGACCATGTATAATCACAGACAACAAGATGACAAGAGGAAAGCAAAAGAACTTAAGCAATGGAAACCAAGACAACCTGGCAACATCAGAAACTAGCTCTTCCATCACAGCAAGCAGCAGAATGCCAAACATTCCAGAAAAAGAAGACTCAGACCTGAAATCATACCTCAAGATGATGATGGAGATCTTTGAAAAGAGTGTGAACAATTCACTTAAATAAGAATGGGAGGAAAACCATAATGAAAGAGAAGCTTTTAAAGAGGAAACATGAAAAAACACTCAAAGAAATAAAAGAACTAGAGGAAAACAACCAAAGTAATAAAGGATTTGAAGAAAGAATTGAAAATGGAAATGGAAACAAAGAAAACACTAAAAGAGACAACCCTGGAGGCAGAACACCTAAAAAAGAAATCAGGAGTCACAGAAGCAAGCATCTCCAAAGACTACAAGAGATGGAAGAGAGAATCTCAGGGGCTGAAGACAAAACAGTAAGAGAAGATGCAAAAGCAAAAAAGCTCCTAACCCAAAATATGCAGAAGATCCAGTAAAAATATCCAGTAAAAAGATGGGGGAAAACTTCCAAGCAAACAGCCCCAAGAAACAAGCTGGAGTAGCCATTCTAATATCGAATAAAGTCAATTTTCAGACAAAAGATATCAAAAAATATAAGGAAGGACACTTTTTGCACATTACAGGGAAAAATTGTCAGAAGGAACTCTCAATCGTTAACATATAATCTCAAAATATAAGAGCACCCATATTCATTAAAGAAACCTCACTAAATCACAAAAAATATATTGCACCCTACACAATAATAGGGAGAGACCTCAACACCTCACTCTCAACAATAGACAGATCATGGAAGCAGAAACCAAACAATGATGCAGTGAAACTAGCAGAGGTTATGAACCAATTGAAATTAATATAAATCTACAGAACATTTCATCATAAAACAAAAGAATAAACCTTCTCAGCACCTCACATCACCTTCTCCAAAATTGACCATATAATGAGTCACAAAACATGGCTCAATAGATATTAGAAGACTAAAATAATCCCATGCATCCTATCATATGACCAAGGATTAAGGCTGGTTTTTAATAACAACAAAGACAACAAAAAGCCCATATACACATGGAAACCAAACAACTCTCTACTAAATGATAGCAGGGTCAAAGAAGAAATAACAAAAGAAATTAAGGATTTTCTAGAATTCAATGAAAATGAAAACATGACATACCCAAACCTATGGAATGCAATGAAAGCAGTACTGAGAGGAAAACTCATAGCTCTGAGTGCTTTCAAAAAAAAAAAAAAAAACTGGAGAAAGCAACATGACAGCACAGTTGAAAGCTCTAGAACCAAAGGAAGCAGATACACCAAAGAAGAACAGAAAGCAATAAATAATCAAACTTAGGGCAGAATTAGACCAAAGAAATAAAAAGAACCATTCAAAGAATCAACAAAACCAAGAGATGGTTCTTTGAAAAAATCAACAAGTTGATAAACCCTTAGCCAGAAAAATTAGAGGGCACAGAGAAAGTATCCAAATTCACAATATCAGAAAAGTGGGGACATAACAACTAAAATTGAGAAAATTCAATAAATCCTCAGATCCTACTACAAAAGCCTATACTCAACAAAACTGGAAAATCTGGAGGAAATGAATGAATTCCTAGACAGATACCAGACACTAAAGTTAAACCAGGAACAGGTAAACCATCTAAATAATCCTATAACACCTAAAGAAATAGAAAGAGTCATCAAAAGCCTTCCAACCAATGAAAACCCAGGTCTAGATGGGTTCAGTGCAGAATTCTATCAGACATTTATTGACGACATTATACCAATACTATCCAAAAAATTACACAAAATAGAGTCAGATGGAACACTACCTCATTTTTTGAGGACACAATAACCTTCATTCCTAAACCACATAAAGACCCTACAAGGAAAGAGAATTTCAGACCTATCTCAAATATAAACATTGATGCAAAAATACTCAACAAAATCCTTGCAAACCGAATCCAAGAACATATGAGAATGACCATTCATCATGATCAAGTAGGCTTCATCTCTGGGATGCAGGGATGGTTTAACATACAGAAATCCATCAATGTAATCCACCATATAAACAAACTCAAAGAGAAAAACTACTTGGTTATCTCACTAGATGCTGAGAAAGCATTTAAAAAATTCAACACCCCTTCATGTTAAAAGTCTTGGAAAGAACAGAAATCCAAGGTCCATACCTAAACATAATAAAAGCAATATACAGCAAACCAATAGCCAACATCAAACTTAACAGTGAGAAACCTGACGCAATCCCACTAAAATAGGGACTAGACAAGGCTGCCCACTTTCTCCCTACCTATCTAACATAGTACTGTAAGCCCTGGCCAGAGCAATTAGACAGCAAAAGAAAATCAAGGGGATACAAATTGGAAAGGAAGAAGTAAAATTATCACTGTTTGTAGATGACATGATAGTATCTGTAAGTGACCCCAAAAATTCCACAAGAGAACTTCTACAGCTGATAAACAAGTTCATTAAAGTGGATGGATAAAAAGTTAACTCAACCAAATCAGTAGCTTTCCTGTACTCAAAGGACAAACATGTGGAGAAAGAAATTAGGGAAAGGATGCACTTCACAATAGTCACAAACTTTATGAAATAACTTGGTGTGACTCTAACTAAGCAAGTGAAGGACATGTATGACAAGAACTTCAAATCTCTGAAGAAATAAATCAAAGACATTCTCAGAAAATGGAAAGATCTCTTATGCTCATGAATTGGTAGGATCAAAATTGTAAAAATGGCCATCTTGCCTAAAGCAATCTATAGATTCAACGCAGCCCCCATCAAAATTTCAACCCAATTCTTCATAGAGTTGGAAAGAGCAATGTGCAATTTCATCTGGAATAACAAAAGACCTAGAATAGCGAAATCCATCCTCAACAACAAGAAAACATCTGCAGGAATTACAAACCTTACCTCAAGCTATATTACAAGGCGATTGTGCTGAAAACTGCATGGTACTGGTACAGATATAGTCACGTGGGTTAATGGAATAGAATAGAAGATCTAGAAATGAATCCTCACATATATGGTCACTTGATTTTTGACAAAGGAGCTGTAAACTTTCAATGGAAAAAGGACAGCCTCTTCAACAGATGGTGTTGGTTCAACTGGCACTCAGCATGCAGAAGAATGAAAATAGACCCTTCCTCATCCCCTTATACAAAGCTCAAGTGTAAGTGGATCAAATATCTCGACATTAAACCAGGTACACTGAAACTATTAGAAGACGAAGTAGGGAAAACCATCGAACACTTAGGTACAGGGGAAAATTTCCTGAACAGAACACCAATGGCTCGTGCTCTAAGGTCAAAGATCAACAAACGGGACTTAATGAGATTGCAAACTTTCTGTTAGGCTAAGGACACTGTCAAGAAAACAAAACTGCAGCCAACAGATTGGAAAAATATCTTTACCAACCCCACATCTGATAGATGCCTAATATCCAAGGTATACAAAGACCTCATAATGTTAGACAACAGAGAATCAAACAATCCTATGAAAAAAATGGGGTACAGAACTAAACAAAAAGTTCTCAATTGAGGAATATCGAATGGCTAAGAAGCATCTAAGGAAGTGCTAGACATCCTTAGTCATCAGGAAAATGCAAATCAAAGCAACCCTGAGATACCACCTCATACCAGTCAGAATGCTTAAGATCAAAAATTCAGATGACAGCAGATGCTGGTGAGGATGTGGAGAAGAGGAACACTACTCCACTGTTGTTGGGGTTGTAAACTGGTACAAATCCTCTGGAAATCAGTCTGGCAGTTCCTCAGAAAATCGAATATAGTAGTATCTGAAGACACAGCTATTTTACTCCTGGGCATATACCCCATAGACGCTCCAACATACAACAAAGACATATGTACCACAATGTTCATAGCAGCCCTATTTATAATAGCCAGAATCTGGAAAGAAGCCAGATGTCCTTCAGTAGATGTATGGACCCATAAATTGTGGTATATTTACACAATAGAGTACTACTCAGGTATTAGAAACAATGACATTATGAAATTCCTAAGAAAATGGATGCATCTAGATAATATCATCCTGAGTGAGGTAACCCAGCACAAAAGATCAGATATAATAAGCAGTCACTGATAATTGGATACTGACCCCATAAAGCTCTGAATACCCCAGAAACAACTCAGACTATATGAAGCTCAAGAAAAATAAAGGCCAAAAATATATAAAAAGAAGGCCTCAGTCCTTCTTCGGTAAAAAAATGTATAGCACCCTCTCATAGTGTGGTACACCTGGAACTCAAATCATTAATAAACCAAGAGTGGAAATTTTTGGTTTTCATAGATCATTATGCTTAATCTATACCCAACAAGAAATATTTTTCCATGTTAAGGAAAAAAATAATTTGTCCTTATAAAAACATCACAGGAACATTTTCCAGTACAGGATATTCTACCAGTTATTCTTCTAGAAAACAGAGGACACTTTATGTAGACATTCTTGAGTTTCTTTCACATTGTTCATGTTTCCTTCAATTATCATTTTATTACAGTGTGCTTTTTGTTTCTAAGAGAAATGATGTGCCTCCTTTTGTGACACAAGAAAAAGAGTGAACTATGACAAAGGGAAGGAACATAGTTGTTAGATGATATGCAAATCTCCACAAGGCTGGTGTGATGGGCTAAGTGTCTACAAGATCACTGTGGTGCTGGTTTTTTAAAGGATAAATGTGAAAACGACAAAGTCTGGAGTTTAGAAGCAGTCAGTAATGCCAGAGGGTACACATGCACTCATGTGTTACACTTTTTAAAAGACAGAGAGTTTAAAATAGAAAAGGACTGGAAATGGTTGTATCCAAAAGCACTTACTCTTTCCTTTTAAAAAACAAATCCAGCTCCTGCTGCAAGCAAATACAGTCCAAACATCTACTGGTGCTTCTGATTCTTTAACCTTGACAACAGTTACCTCTATCCATGATCAAAACTGGGTTCTGTATGTTCTCAAAATAGTATTTAACAGAATCTTTTTTGTTTATGGACAGTCCAGAAAGAGGTTAATATAGTTTTGTAATTTATTAAGACATCAACTTTGTAAACTTAGTTGGAGTCTGGAAGGACAAGCCACATCTTTCTCTCTTTTGAAAGATGCATTGACTTCATACAGAGAACATTTCAAGGAGTTTTGTTCAGGTAATCAATACATTTCTATATTTATAACCCTAATCAGGGCCCATCTGCTTTTCTGCTAAAGTACTAATCAATGAGACAGTCACATAATCTAAATTATAAACTTTATTGCATTGATCTTTTTGTTCTACTTGTTATTCTGACCAGCAAAATAATTAAATATTTTCATTTTAATAACTACAACTTGACACAAAATCATTTCTTGGGAAATATTTCCTCAGCGTCAAGAGCATGACATCTTACACTAAGTTCTATCATTTTTCATTCTAATTATTAGACTGTAGCAAACACAGACTTATTTTAAATGCTCTTGTCTTGAAACTTACCAGCTGCTCTCCAGACCATACATAGAAACTCAGACAGCTGCCTTCACCTGACCTCAATGGCACAGTCACATAGAGCCTGATCTCCTCCATACAAACTCCAGCCTAACAGCAGAAATCCTGCAGGGTCAACTATAAATACAAGTAATTCACCAGCTTTCACCTGCTGTTGTTTTGCTGAGGCAAGTGCCAATATTCATGCAAAGTAAGCATTTTTGAAACATCATCTACATTTTATTTTTACTTCAATGGGTTGTAGCTAGTGAATGTTTGACTGACTCTATCCATGCATGGAGAGAGGACTAAAAGAAATAATTATAGATATGTGACATTTTACAAGGAACAAGGCCCCGTGTGGTAGGGCTAATCCATTGAAATATAGACAATTATGATGTTGGTAAAAAAAAAAAAAATGTGTACTGCCATCTCTGCCGCCTTCCCTGCAATATTGAAGTCACCAGCTCTATGGGTAAGTATGTTCTCAGAGAAGGCAACTTTAGTTTCTAGCAGATGAGCAGGACCTAAGGGCATGTAAATGCTCAGCATCTGTACTTTGTCTCTGAGGCGCCTATTGATGTTATTAGGCATATGGTGTTTCCATTCTGAGACAGATCTGAACTTTTTGACTTTTAGGCTTCCTCAGTAACAAGATTTCTGAGTCACAATCTTTAGTTCCAGCTGGCTGTCTTATACTCTCCAAAGAACTAAGAAGCATTGCTTTCCTCATGATCAAATGGCCCCTTTGTAGAAAATCTAAAGGAAGAGTTTTAAAACTGAACATTTCTAATTGTAACAGTAAATGTTTGTCATGACTCCTCTGTAACTTTTCTACCAGGATTGTAGTCATTTTAATATTATAAATATAATAACTATTATTTCTATGCCACAATTTATGGCATTTTTGTTGCTGCATATTTTAAGTCAATATTCTCTTTACAGTATATAATACCAGCATGAAAAATATATTAGTAAAATATATTTAAACTGCATCTGATGCCATAAGTAATCTTTGAATTGCCCCAAAGCCTTTAGACTAAATATTATCTTAGCCTTATTACAAATGTAAGATGTTTGATGATTCCATCTTATCCCAATTGTAAAGGCTGTCATTCAGAAAACAAATGAGAACAGGTGCTGGGAAGAATGGGAGGACACAAAACTCTTCCAGATTCTATAAAGCATCCTGTTTGTTTTCCTTTATGAATGTATATCTTTAAAATTATTTATGATGATGATATTAGTGATGGCGTGTATATGGAAGGATGTCTGATATATGTGCAAGTAAGAGCATATGCCATGGTACATATGCAGAGGTCAAAGGATATCTGTAGGGAATCTGTTTTCTCCTTCTACCATAAATTCCCAGATCTCAAACGCACATTGTTCAGCTTGCATACTCAGTGTTTCTCACTGTTGAGTCATTTCCCTCCCCTCGACATATCTTACCAAAACCAAAAAAATAGCAGCAGCAGCAGCAGGAACAACAATAGCATTTCCACACTATCATTTACAGTTCCAATATAGCTAAACAGACGTAATCTCAGCAATATCACACAATAACTGTGAGTACTTAGTAAATGTAGCTAACTGTGTGTAATAGTATGAATAAGGAAGACCCCCATAGGCTCATATATTTTAATGTATGGTTTCCAGGGGGTAGGACTGTTCTGAAGCACTAGAAGGTGAGGCCTTGTGAGAATT